>NC_143553.1:162969250-163289500 GCF_054136105.1 Typopeltis vanoorti | reverse complement strand
ATTCTTTGGGAACCCTTTCAAAATTATATTAAAGGGTGATGAGGAAATATCAAAATTAGTTTTATTTTCATGTAAGTTTTTGAACCGTGAACTGAATTCTTATTGCAGCCTCTGTATTTCCTCTGCATATTTTTTTTCGTTTCGGGTGTATTTTCTTTTCTCAAGATTGGAAACTAAGCCATATTATTAGATTCCAGTTGCCGATTCCAAATTTTTAGTTTATTTTCAAAGGCTTTTATGCCTATTGATGTTATATTTCTCAAGAACAGATATCTTTTCACAATATATCAAGCAAACAGCATTGTCTTTTATACAAGTAAAATAGTCACATGTCCATCTTTTGTTAAACTGACGATTTTCATTCTCAACTTTGTGTTTTCTAGATTTTGAACTCATTGATTAAACACAGGATTCTGTTTGTAAAAAAAAATTTTAAAAATTATAAAGACGCAATTTTTTAAAAGACAAAATTATATTACCATTATAAATTTATATTGTGATTAGGTTGTGAAAGAACTTGTATCAATAGGTTTATTCAAGCATAATGCAACTACTTTCATATATCGTTAATGTATGACTGCTCATACATGACTGAAAATGCAAAGGCAAATCTAACAAACGTGGGAACTATTGTTGTCAGCAAATATTTTTCACGTGACCTCTTAATGCATTCATCATATTGATAACACGTTGTGCCTTTTGCTAAAATTTTTTGACTTCAGCTAAATGAAGTGCAACGTTTCGGCAGGCTGTGGGCTGCTCATCACTGTTCTAGGGAATTGATGACATCCTTGGAACACCTATTTAACATGGGTCTTGCAATAGGGCAAATCCCAAAGAAGTAGAAAGCAAGAAAAATTGTTCTGCTTTACAAAGGTCAGGGAAGGATAACACTGAGGCTACAAATTATAGACTAATCAGTGTGTCTGAGGATGTTAAGATGTTAGAAAGGTTGGTGAGGTCAGAGAGGTGGTTGATCAGAACTGGGTGGATAATAGCAGTATTCTCTATGATGCTGCAAAGTTAAAGGTCAGCAAGGGTTTGTTAAGGGAGGTCATGTTTTAGCAATCTGCTTATGTACTACAAGAAAGTGACAAATTCACTAGATAAGGTAGATGCAAATAAAGTAGTATAGTTTGATTTTCAAAGGCCTTTAGTAGATTGCTACACGACAAACTGTTAACCAAATTGAAGTGGATGAGACTGAATAAGAGACTAGTGAGTTGGGTAGGTAACTGTTTGCTAGACAGGAATCAATGGTGGTGGTGTATGTAGGGAATCCTAAAAGAGGAGGGGATAACTAGCAGAGTGATGCAGAAGTCTGTCTTGGGACTATTATTGTTTAATGTTTCTTAAAATAATCAATTTGATGTTAATGATAATAGGACAAGCTAATCTGTAGACATGTATTTGTTTGTTTGATGGTGCAAAGTTGAGAAAAACTATGATTAGCAGAGTATATGTAGCTTTGCAGGAGGATCTCAATAGACTATGCAAGTGAGTGGAGTTATAAGTTTAATATTACAAAGTGCAAGGCCTTGAAATTTGATAGGCAAGGTTATAATGGAGAGTATACAATTAATGAAGAAAGTGTGAAGGAGGTAGAAGAGATGGGAGATCTCTGAGTGATTGTCGACAGAGTGTCTGTAGACCACACTTAACATGGGTGACACTGTTAAAATTGTAAGTGCACACAATACATTATGGCAATGATGAGGATCACCATGACATGTAGAAGTAAAGATTATGGTTCCCTTGTATGATATAAGGCCTTGATTGGGCTGCATATGGACTACTGTGAACAGATTTGACCAACTTTTTTTTTTTTTCAAGGGGATGAGGATGTATTGGAGATGGTACACAGAATGTTCCCGAGGTCAATTTCAGCCCTATGGAATATGAGGAAAGATTGAGAGAAGTTGCAGAACATTGTGAATAGAAGAAGGAGAGAGAAACATATAAGTTCGTGAGGGGTTGTTACAAGATTAATATGGGGTTTTTTTTCATAGGGTATATCGAGAGAGAGAGAGAGAGAGACCATTTCTGGAAGCTATATAAGAAGGTTGTGAGCAAGGGAGTGAGGAGAAAGTTTTTTGCACAGAGAGTGGTAGGCAAGTGAAATGCCTGAAATTGTGGTGAACGCAGAAACTATGAATGGGTGTAAGGCAGAGTTTGATGATGTTTTTTTTTGCAGGAGAGAGTATGGACCTCACGCCATGAGTACCTTGACTGCATGGAGGTCTGATGTTGATAATAATAACAAATATGGTTGCATTAAACTGCCTCTCATCTGGGAAATTTTAATCTGAGGCAATCAGCCTAACAGCAGAGAACACTCAGTTATGACAAGAGGTGATGTGATTTAGGATTGTAAGACTCATTGTATTTATCCTGATCATTCTCATCTACTGATGTAATGCCTATGTGTATATACTGATTCTAGTGTATTATTCACTAAAAATTAAAGATACCAAGAATATTTTATTGGTTTAATCCTTTATCCAAGTGTAAACAAACAAAGTTTGTGCCTGAAGTATCTTCAGGAATGGGGTAACTCATGGTAAAGGTGGTATGACTTCACATCACTTGCCACCACCTTTGCCATGATTTTTCCCAGTCCTGAAGATACTGCAGGCGCAAACTTTGTTTGGTTACACTTCGATAAAGGATTAAACCAAGTATATAATTTCTTGGTATCTTTAATTTATAGTATAACCAAGTGAAAAACTTTCAACTAACTATCTCTAATCCAGAGTATTATGATAATAATCTTAATTTAATTTAATTATAATTAAATAATAATAATAATAATAATAATAATAAACTATAGGGTTGGAGGTAGTTATAGACCAGGTAATGTGGATGGTGGTGAAAATGAAATGTATAATCAAATTAGCCAAGCAAATAAGAAAAGGGTCATAATTATGGGTGATCATCCACCAATTGGTAAGAGTGACCATGAGGTGATTACCTGGGTGGTTGCCAGCAGTGTCAGGACCTCTGTGAAAAAAGGGTATATGTGGGACTGCAAGGGGGGGGGGGGGTAATTATGAAGAGCTCAGGAGACAGCTTGCAGGTGTAGCATGGAATGAGGAGTTAGCTGGAAAAGAGATTAATGCAGCTTGGGGGATTTTCAAAAACTATCTAATAGATGCAATGTCTAAATGTATTCCAAGGGAGAGAAGGTCAAATAAGGTAGGTGTGAGAAGGATGAATACAGAGATAATGCATGCAATACAGAGAAAAAGAGCATTGAGGAGGCAGCATAAGAGAAGTGGAAATAACCAGTTCCATGAGGTCTACAAAGACCAGGCAAGGAGGGTGACTTGGTTGGTGAGGGTAGCTAAAGAGAGGTATGAATAGCAGTTAGCTAATGAAGCCAAAAAGAATCCTAAGGAGTTCTTTCGATATGTAGCCAGCAAAAGAAAGAATGATTATGGAAGGATGACATTGATTGAAGAAAATGGTATAAAGACAGCTGTTGTGGAATGCGTGGTGGAGATATTTAATGAGCAGTTAATAAAAGTCTTTCAATCTTGTGAATGTGACTTCATGGAGAGATTGAGAGCAGTTGATGATGGGGAGGAGAGACTGACTGTAAGTGAGCAAAGGTGTATGAGGAGTTGAGTAAACTAGATGTTAATAAGGCTGTGGGACTTGATAATATATTACCACGTATTCTAAAGGAATGTGCCAGGGAGTTGACATCTGCTTTGACATATTTTTTTAATATGAGTCTTGCACTCGGTCAAGTTTCTAAGAAGTGGAAGGAGGGCAAGATGGTGCCACTTAATAAAGGAGGTGATCGAACTCAAGCATCAAGCTATAGGCCTATCTGAGTGTCAGGTGTTGCGGTTAAGTTGTTGAAGAAGCTTGTGAGAACTAAGATCCAGAGATGGGTTGACAACAATGGTATTATCTTTGATGGATAGCATGGATTTGCTAAAGGGAGGTCATGTTTCAGTAATCTACTTACTTATTACAATAAAGTGACTGCTTCCTTGGACAGAGGAGAAGGATACACAGTAATTTGCTTGGATTTTGCAAAGGCTTTTGATAGAGTACCTCATGATAAGTTGACAGTCAAACTAGAGCAGATGGGGTTGGATATTAGATTAGTGCCCTGGATTGGAGACTGACTATCTGATAGGTATAAACAAGTTGTGTATGGGAGAGCGATATCCAGGAAAAGGAAAGTCACTAGTGGAGTGCCTCAGGGGTCAGTTTTGGGGCCATTACTGTTTAATTTGTATAACAATAATATTGGTGAAGATTTGGATGGAGATATTCAGTTGTTTGTAGATGATGCAAAGTTGGGACGAACCATTAAGAGTAGTGAAGATGTTGTGGCCTTACAAGAAGACTTGAATAAATTGAGTGATTGGGCATGGAAATGGGAATATGAGTTAAATGTTGTAAAATATAAGGTTTTAAAATTTGGAAAACAAAGATGGGACGCAGAATTTATGCTTTTTGAGGATATATTGTTGGAGGTGGAGGAAATAAGAGATCTTGGGGTGATAGTGGATAAGGATCTAAAATTTAGGGGACACATCACCAAAATTGTGAAGACAACACAAAGACTTCTGGGAATGATGCGGAGGACACTGTCCTCTGTAGAAGTAGGGAGATTCTTGTTCCGTTGTATAAGGCTTTGATTAGGCCACACATGGATTATTGTGCCCAGATTTGGTCACCTGGTTTTCAGAAGGATGAAGAGATGTTGGAAAGGGTCCAAAGGCGACTGACTAAGGTAGTTTCTGACCTCGAATATCGAGTATGAGGCAAGATTGAGAAGATGTAATTTGCAGAGTTTGGTGGACAGGAGGAAGAGGGGAGATATGATAGAGACCTACAAGTTGGTAAGGGGTTGTTATAGGATCAATGCTGGAGAAGTCCTACAGAAAATAGTGGGAGATCGGGGAAGAACCAGAGGTCATCCCTGGAAACTGTATAAAGAGGGTGTGAGTAGGGGAGTGAGAAGCAGGTTTTTTTCATGCAGAGTTGTAAATGATTGGAATGTCTTGCCTGAGAGTGTGGTGTCTGCAAGGAGTTTGAGTGTGTTTAAGACACAGTATGATGAGCTGTGTGTGTGATAAAAGGACCTCCCAGATGAGTCTTTGACTCCATGAAGTCTTGGGGTAATAATAATAATAATAATAATAATAATAAGGTGAGACACCTTTTGGCAACTAGTATATAGAAATATGGCTTCTGCATTACTTCAACCTTGGTATCACCTCCTCTCTGGGCCTGGCATGAGACCTCAATAAAGGTTGAAACCGGTCTGGGTAGTGACCCCTCCCATAATGCATAGCATTATACATGTCTGCAAGGAGATGTGCTTTGAATTATGGGATACTAAGGCAAGTGATGTGAAGTCATATCACCTTTGCCACAAGTTGCCCCAGTCCTGAAGATACTTCAGATGTGCAAACTTTGTTTGCTTACACTTGGATAAAGGATTAAACCAAGTATATAATTTCTTGGAATCTTTAATTTATAGTATAACCAAGTGAAAAATTTTCAACTGTATTATTCCCTGATGATGTCAAATTAACTTGGAAGGATACTGGAAATAATAAGTAAATTTATTTAGTTATTATATCATCTATATTGTTAATTTCATTAAACAACATTATGAGTAATAATCAACATATAAACTTGAATACTAGGAGAAGAAAACTGCATGTTTTAAGTCACGGCACAATCCTACTGTGTTCAAGTAAACAGAAAGAATTTTAAACATGTGGACACATTACAGATCCACAGGGTTGATAATATTTATTATTACAAACTAAATTGAGCATTACCTGGGGGAGACCTCACTCCTACCAGGTGCGTCCCTCGGGTGGCAGATGAGGGAAACCCCAACGGGTTGCTCCGAATAAAGAATAAGGAGTTGTGGAACAAAGGATGCAGCAGAGGAGTGGCAAGCTGGCTGCATTATTCTGCATTGAACCCTATGAATCAGGAGTCTCCAGTGTGTCAAGAGAATGTTACTGCATCTGAGGAAACTGACGCGACTGATCCTAGATCACAGGGAGCAGTCGAGAAGTTTAGTATTTGGTCAGCCAATAGAGTTTTGCATCTCTTAACCTTAAATATAAGGACACTGTTAAAACCTGGGAAAATAAATTTGATGGAAAAAGAACTTGCTAGGATTAAATGGGACATTGTAGGTTTGGCTGAAACCCATTGGACAGGAGAAGGAGTTATAAATCTAAATTCAGGAAAACTATTCTACTTGGGCAGAGAGGACAATATACATAGAGAAGGAGTCACCATTTTAGTGAATAACAGTCTACAAAATGCAGTCATGGCCATAGAGCCACATGGCCCAAGAATGATCACTATCAGATTAAAAGGTAAAGAAAAAAATGTTCACTTTACAATAATTCAAATCCACGCACCCAGCCAGTCACATGAAGATGAAGAAATCGATACCTTTTATGATAAGTTGCAAGATCTAATAGACAAGACCAATAAGAAAGATATATTAATAGTGATGGGAGATTTTAATGTCAAAATTGGGAAGTTCACCCAAGGCATGGAGGATGTGATGGGCAGGTTCGGAGTTGATAACAGAAATGAAATAGGTGAAAGAATATTAGAATTGTGTAAAGCAAATAATCTATTAATCTGTAATACCCTTCTTTTCGATAGACCTTCCCACAAATACACATGGACCTCACCAGATGGTACAACAAAGAACTGTATTGATTACATTCTAATCAAACACAATTGGAAATCATCAGTGCAAAATGTTAGAACTTTAAAAACTCCAGACTTCGACACTGACCACGAACTGCTAGCAGCAAAAATTAAACTAAAATTCAAGTATCGTAAATCATGAGTTCCTATCAACAAAGTGGACCTGTCAAAACTGAAAGAGAAATCTATGCAAGATAACTATCAGACACTAATAGGAAATGAGTTTAGAAGATTATCCTATGACAATATAGAAAATACATGGAATCGAGGTAAAAAATTGTTACAAGTACTGCAAGAAACATACTTGGTACAATATCAAGACCAAATCATGAATGGATAACCCCTGGAATTCTAAATACTTTAGAAGAAAAAAGAGCAATAAAGCATATATTAAATATAAAAAATACAGAAGAAAATAAACAACATTATAAGAATCTTAAAAACAAAACTGATAAAATGTGCATATCTGTCAAAAATAACTGGTTGGAGGAAAAAGCCAAACTGTGTGAAGAAGCTAATAAAAGAAATGATAATAAAACGGTATACAAAATTATCAAAGAATTAACTAAGTTCTATAAAGATAAACCATTAACAATGAAAGATAAAAGCAATCTAGAAACTGGGTCAATACAAAATATTAAAATAATTTGGAAGGACTACTATCAAACATTATTTCAAAAAGAACAGGAGGAGGAAAGTATGAAAAAGTATAACAGAAAAGATGATATATGAAAAGACACCACCCATAACTAACCTCAGCAGAAATTATAAATGCAATAAACCAAATGAAACTTTCAAACAAAAATTACAGGTAAAGATGAAATATCTATAGAATTAGAAATATGGTGGCAAAGAAGCCATTAATTTCTTAATGAATTTATTTAATCAAATTCTTTATACTGGAGTAATTCCAATTGACTGGAAAACAGGAATTATTATACCAATTCACAAAAAAGGAGATAAAAGAATATGTGAAAATTATAGACCCATAACACTCTTAAGTCATAGTTATAAACTATTCATTCGAATTATACAAAAGAGAACACAGGTGCTTACAGAAAAAATTATAGAGGATTCAGGCCACATAGATCCACTATAGACCATATCTTCACCATTAATAATATAGCAGAAAAATATTGGGAATACAACCTGCCCATATACTATTGTTTTATAGATTTTAAGGAAGCCTTTGATTCAGTTAATAGGAAAAAATTGATCACTATCCTAAAACAACGTAAAAATGGATTCTGATATTTTAACATTTATTACAAATTATTATGGAGACACCAAAGCTTTTGTTAAAACAAACAACATTAAAACCGAGAATTTCAGAGTCGAGAAAGGTGTATAACGCAGGGATGCCCTCTCTCTGACCTCAACTCTTTATCATCTTCCTAGAAGAAGTCTGTAAAACCATAGCTGATGAACCAGGTGTAAAAATCAATGGTACCAACATTAATCACATAAAATACGCAGATGATATCATTATTTTAGCAGATTCTAAATCACAGCTAGAAAAAACTATTAATATTTTAAATGACTCTTGTAAAACTTATGGTATGAAAATAAATCTTCATAAAACAAAAATAATGAAGATAGGTAGAGAAAAAGAAAATATTTCTATAAATCTCGAAAATCACCTGCTGGAACAAGTTAATAAATATGTTTATCTTGGCAGTCTTATATCTACTAACCTCAACAATATGGAAACAGTAAAACACAGGCTAAACCTAGGTTGGACCAACATGAATAAACTAAACAAAATATGGAAAAATAAAAAAAACCAATGAGTCTAAAATTAAAATTATATAAAATAATTATTATCCCAACGGCTACTTATGCTTCAGAAGCCTGGAGATTAATTCAACAACCAATCAAGAAACTTCAAGCATTTGAAATGAAATGCCTCAGAAAAATTAATAAAACCCACTGGATACAACACAAGACTAATGATCAAGTCAGAACAGATTTAAACTTCCCAGATAATATAATAGACACAATCATTAAGCATCAACTGAGATGGTTTGGTCATATTCAGAGAATGGCCCTTCATAGACTCCCATATTTAGCTCTGAATGGATATAGGAAGAAAAAGACCTACAGGCAGACCAAGAAGTACTTGGATAAAGTTGCTGAAAGAACATTCGCATCTACCCAGCTATAGAGTCATGATTGAGATGGCTAGAGATCGCGATAAGTGGAGAACCTTTCTTCTTAGTGGACTCAACCTGTTACCAATCGGATAAGATGAGAATAAGAAATTGAGCATTTAGAGAAACAAAACAAAACAAAAAAAAAAGGGGGGGGATATAAAGGCAACAACTGCACAACATAGTTATTATTGTTATTACACAACATCTTCAGATAATCCAAATAGGCATTCACTAGCCAAGTATTCACACAATACTTATCGTAGATTATTAAGAGAAGAATTATGAGATTTTTTAATTCAAGCTGAGTTAACCTGTCTCATACAGGGGTAAGCAGAGTTCCCTTTGGGTTTTGCTGCTAGAAATCCCAATTTAACTTGAAGAAAAACCCAGAAACTTGGATCTTTTCTTCCAAAACAGAAAATAAGAAAGAAAACTTAGAGAGAAAAACTGTGGGGATTACCACAGTGAGTCTCTAGACTCCATGGAGATACTGTAAATAATAATAATAATCATAATAAATGATAATAAATAACAGAATGAATGAATGAATAACAGAATAAATAACTTCTTGAACTCATTTATTCTGGTAGACAGGCTTATATGTTGGTTACTCATAACTATTATTTTTCAGGTAAGTATATAACAAAGTATTGATTGAAGTTTTTATAATTAATAATTTAGTATATGTTGTTATTTCCTGAAAAATAATAGTTATATCTCATTTACTGACAAACAACTGTCCTTGGCAATGCAATCCACTCATCTGCAACCCTCTGGGCAAGGAATCCTGGTCTACAGACTCCCAGCTATCTGCACTCTTACTCAGCTTCCATGGGTGACCTCATGTTTTCTCCCTTCTTGGTCATGTGCTGAAAAAATTCTTCTGTATTAATATGCAGACAAATTGGCCATAGAACATTCTCAATTAAAAGACCTAACAATACTATAGTTACTAGTAGCTGATGGCCTAGTGTGTAAATGGTGGATTACACAGTGTATGATGGTAGATGATGTGTGGCAAGCTGTGGATGGATTATGTAGAGTATAGGTAGTGCTTTTCTGTGATGAGTCATCAACTATATGGAGACAACATATAGTAATACTACTACTAAATTACCAGTGTTAAAAAAAAAAAAAAAAGAAAGATTAGCAGATTGAAGGACTATTTTCCATAAGGTGGAAAATGTAGGCCCCCAAACACATTCTAGTTAGGATGATGTAATAATGTTTTGCATTTTATGTACTGATGATGCCTGTATATAGGTGAAAATTCTACTATGGAATATTTCATTTTACACAAGTCATCCATTTTTTAATCTGTGTATTATGTCCACTAACATTCCTGTTTTAAAGAAAATTTATAAATTGATAAACATAACTAAATAATCAGAGAGACTTACATGCCTCTAAGGTGGTGGTGAGCACTTCATCTGATCGTGGACCTGCTCCAGCATTGTTGTAAGCCTGTACAATAACACTGTATTTGGTGTTGCGCTTCAAGTTGGTCAGATAACTCATCTGGTGTTCATCATCTAAAGTTTCTAAAGTTTCCACATTTTTGTACTGATATGGATCTGAGTCTTCTGCTACTTTATAGCCAATATAATAACCCTGAATAACTCCATGTTGAACTTCCTTTCTAGGGGGCTGCATATTAAAACAAACTATTTGACTTCCTACAGCCATTAAATATTAAAATAAACCTTTTCATGCAAGAAAAGAAAATGTTTACAAATATTTTGGTTTAATTTCTGAGAGAAAATTTCTTACATTTAATTTGAAACAACTTTAATAATTAAAACAGTAAAGAATATTATTATTATTATTACCCAAGTCCCCATGGAGTCAAAGACTCATCTAGGAGGTCCTTTTATCATATACACACTCAAATTCTCTGCAGATACCACACTCTCAGGCAAGGCATTCCAATCATTCATAACTCTGCATGAAAAAATCGGCTTCTCACTCCCCTACTCACACTCTCTTTATACAGTTTCCAGGGATGACCTCTGGTTCTCCCCTGATCTCCCACTATTTTTTGTAGAACCTCTGATCCTATAACAGCCCCTTAATAACTTGTAGGTCTCTATCATATCTCCCCACTTACTCCTGTCCACAAGTTGCATCTTCTCAATCTTTCCTGATACTTCACATTCCAGAGGTTAGAAACTACTTTAGTCAGTCGCCTCTGGACCATTTCCAACACCTCTTCATCCTTCTGAAAACCAGGTGACCAAATCTGGGCACAATAGGTCATGTATGGCCTAATGAAAGCCTTATACAATGGAACGAGAATCTCCCTACTTCTACAAGTCAGTGTCCTCCACATCATTCCCAGAAGCCTTTGTGTTGTCTTCACAATTTTGGCTATGTGTCCCCTAAATTTCAGATCCTTATCCACTATCACCCCCAGATCTCTTATTTCCTCTGCCTCTGACAACATAGCCTCACCAAGCATAAATTCTGCATCCCATTTTTGTTTTCCAAATTTAAAACAACATTGAACTCACATCCCCATTCCCAATCACTCAATTTATTCAAGTCTTCTTGTAAGGCCTCAACATCTTCTGTACTCTTCATGGTTCGTCCCAACTTTGCATGATCTGCAAACAACTGAAGATCTCCATCCAAATCTTCACCTTCTTCTCTCTTCCATCATCTATGTGGATGATGATGAGGCCGAATGAACTCTTTCTACTTCTGTCTGTCCCAGGGGAGTCTGAACAATTCTGTCCAGTTTGGTGACGCTTGTTGTGATTTGGTTTTCAGGTTCTCTTTTATTTTGTCTATCCATCTAATTCTGGGCTGTCCTTTGGATCTTTTACCTTCTATCATTGTATTCAGGGCTTTAGATGGTAGCCTTTCTGTTCCCATTCTGGTCACATGGCCAAACCATTGCAGTCTTCTTTCTTGGATTTTGTCTATTATTGTTATTTCCTGTTTTAGTCATTTTCCTTATGTCTTTGTTTCTTAGTCGATCCAGCAGAGATACTCCAAGTAATCTTCTTAGCCAACCCATTTCAGTAACTAATAATTTTTTCTCTTCAGCTTTTTTGAGAATCCAGCATTTACTTCCATAGAGGAGTATTGGGAGTACGTTGCCAAATGAAAATTACTAAAAACAGCTAAATCTTAAAAAAAAAAAAAAAAAAAAGAGCTAAAAAGGAGTTAAAAATAAAAATTTGAAGCCAAAATTTTAAAAGTAGTAGCTGATACTTTTAAGTTACTTACTGTATTCAAGTTGAAGTGATATACTTGCATATAAGTTGCCAAATACATCTTCCATGTGGTCTTCTGCGTTTCACCCACGTTTTCACTTAGATTTTCAGCTTTATTATATGTGGCCATCGTTCCAATATTACTCAGTGTTGATGCTGGTAAATGATTGGCAATTCCATCTTGTTTCTTAATTTAGTTTTAACTACATTCATGGAACTAAAAAATTTCGTTCAATTTCCGCATTAGAATTTGGCAGTATTAATACATTTATTGCACACTGAACAATTTCTTTAAATGGATTCATTCCAGATGCATCTTTATATTCTCGTACTTCAGCCCAGAATAGCTCAGTGTTTTCTATATTTGTCCATTTATTTAAGTGGATAGTATTGTACTGGTATTCAGCAGCAGCAACATCTTTTTCTGTTTTCAGCATTATTTCTAAGATGGGAGCAGCAGGTTCTTTTATATGTTTTAGGATATTGTCAACAGAAAAGAAGACATCATTCTTAAAATATTCAAGTTTTCAGGCAACCTTTGCTTAAGCTGTTTGAAGAGACCAAGAAGAAACTGTCTTGCTCTACTTCTAAGATTTCGCTCATAATTTTGCGTTATTTTCTTTTGTATCATCAACTCTGAAATTTTTCTTTCTAATCTGTAACCAAGATTTGGACTGAGATCCAAACAGACATCAATCTCTGACTCTAGAGGGTCAACTGTGGATGATGGTAGCACTAACATATTAGCAATAGAGCGAATCAAACGAGAGAGGTCTTCAAACAATCTCATCTTATCCGCACTGTTAGATGCAAACATTTTGTTAACTTGCTAAACTTGAACTAGAACAGGATGCAAAAATAAAAGGTACAACTGATTCCTTTCATCTTTGTACATCTCCCACAAAATTTGAGCTTTATAACATTTCTCAGTCACACTCACGACTTCGAAGTGAGTTTTTAATTCCAACCACTGGCTGAGAATTCTATCTACTGCAGGTTCAAATTTTTGTTGATAGTTTGATACAGCTCTTTGTATGCTGCTTGTCTTGAAGAAGACTGTGAAAACCACTTATACGTTTTGGCAACTAAATATTCTAATTTTTTTGGGAGAGATTCTGCATAAGTGTGAGACATTGCCAGTTGTAATGAATGACATACACATCTAATTAAAATTAAGGAGGGAATATATGCCTTCAGTTGTTCATAAATGCCATTATTGCACCATCCATAATGATTGCAAACCAATCGATTGCAATAAAATTTTTAATATCCAGTTTCTTGACCAAGAGCTCTTTTTTCAGTGCAGCCACATTATCACTAGCGTCACACCTTTCTAGAACTATCATGCTCAGAAATGTATGCGTAATTTTGTTGAATTTCCTGCTATATTAAATGATGGCCATTCCTAAAACCTTATTCACTGTGATATCATTCAATTCGTCTATTAGAAAGCAGAAATTTTCATCTCCAATGTCTGCAATTACATCTTCTTAAAAATGCTCAGAATATTCTTTACAATTGTAGAGCACTTAGTTCAGTGCATTTTTACCTTTGGCATAATTTGACTGTCTGGGATGATATTTTTGCAAAGATCTACTAGATAATCGCAACTATTGAATGATGAATGACAACAAAGAAATAATGCTAACCTACCTTCAAAGTTCGCGGTCTCATGATACACTTTCACAAGCATATTTGTAATAGGAACAGCTTTATATGGAACTGCAGCAAGATGTTTCTTAGTTTTGCTATGCTTTACAAGCTGACAATATTTAGCAGCTATATCACATCTGCAAAACTTACAGTGGCCTTTTGTAGCATCACCAGGAACTTCACACAACCATTTACTAAACATTCCCATTTGCAACCACTCCCTCCTAAATTTTTGCTTGTAAGCTTTAGTTTTCTCTTTGCTCATTTTTGAAGAAGAGTATACAACTCTTTACTGCAACGAATTATGATCAGTCTTTGAAAACTTCCCACTTGTAATCATAACTACCAACCAGAACACTGTCAAAGACTAACTTGTAGCGGTGCTATCAACTTTAAAACGACAAAATGGCAGGCTGTTGGGCCACATGACTGACTGACATCATCATGCATTTGAAACGTGTACGATGCACGTACCAAACGTACAATACAATTCCTTATCAAATGCGAACATCATTCAACAGTTGCGATCTGGAAAACTTTTAAAACAATTTCTTTAACAGTAAGTTATAAAAACAACTAAAAAGAGCTGAAACTAGTTCTGAAGGAGCTAGATTTGGAGCTACGTGCTAGGTTAAAATTTTTGGAGCTAGGGAAGAAAAGAAAGAGCTAGATCTAGTTTCAAAAGAGCTAAACTGGCAACACTAATTGGGAGGACCACTGTTTCATCATGTCCGTGCGGTTAGCCTAGTGGCTTTGCGCTTCGCAACCATATGCCTGGGGAAGGAGTGTCCTAGGTTCGATTCCCGTCGGAGACGTGAGGAGCTGAAGGATCTTCCTCAGCCATAGCCAAGTTAGCCGGTCTTGGGCGCGGGCAGTAGGGTTTTTCCCGCCAGTTTATCTGGCGTTTTTCATCCCGCAAGCAGGCAAACCGGCCCCGTGAACACACACAGATACAGCCAAGAATACCTTGAGGCATAGGAGTGACCATTCTATCCTCGTATTTCGGTTACGAAATCCAAGCATGCTTGGAAGGTTGTGGGCCTTAAAGGCCTGTTAAAGCCAGTGGGATAGATAGACTGTTTCATCATAGATTCTTACTTTTGTTACTTGTTTGATGTCTGTTGACTTCCATATTTTATTAAGTCGTCCAAAAGTTTGGGATGCTTGACTGATTCGTCTGTTTATATCTTTTATAATTTCACCATTGTACTCAATAACTCCTCCAAGGTAGGTGAAGTTTTCTACCTACTTTAGATTCTTACTATCAATTTCAATTTTCAGATTGGTGCTTCTTTTTCCGATTTGCATAATTTTTGTTTTGTCTATATTTATGTTTAATCCAGATTTTATACACTCCTCCTTTATTTTATCAGAAATTCACTATAGATTTTCTTCTGTGCTTGCAAGTAATGCAGTGTCGTCTGCAAATTTTAAATTTGTCATATTTTTCCTATATATTTTGATTCTGGAGTCTTCATTGTTTAAGGTCTTATTGGTTGCTTCTTCCAGTGTAAGATTGAATAAGTCTGGTGATAGATTGCATCCCTGTCTTACTCCGCTCTCTGTGTGGAACCAGTTGGTTAAGGTGTCCTCCATTCGTACTGCACTTTCAGATTTCTCACACAGATTCTTTATTATTCTTATGGTTTTGTTGGGAATTCCAAATTCTTCCATAGTTTTCCATAGTTCTCTTTTATGGATTGAATCAAATGCCTGATGAAAGCCCATGAAATTTATGTAGCAACTTTGGTTGTACTCTAGTGTCTTTTCTATTAGATTGTCTAAAGGTGAATAGTTGATCAATTGTGCTTTGCCCTGGTCTGAAACTGGCTTGTTCTTCTCCTAGTGCCAATTCTATATATGGCTTAATTTGTTTTTGGAGTACTTTCGTAAAAACCTTACTTGGAATACTGAGGAGGCTAATGCCTCTGTAATTATTGCATTCTGTTTTATCTCCTTTTTTGTATATAGGAGTTATGACTGATTTGGTTCAATCAGTAGGCACTGCTTCGTTTTTGTAGATCCTTTCAAATAATGTTTTTAATAGTTCCAAAAGTTGTTTCTTTCCTGCTTTTAAGAATTCTGCATGTATTTGATGAATGCCAGGTGCTTTCCTAGTTTTGTGTTTTTCTATGATGTGTGCTATTATTTCTTTGTTTTTTATATAATCAGAATACTTCAGAGATTTATTATATAAATCTCTGAAGTATTCTTCCCATCAGGCCATTCTTTCTGTTTTACTTTCAATTAGTTGTCCCTCTTTGTTTTTGATCATTATAATTTTTGTTGTCTGTGTCTTACTAATTTGGTCTATTTGTTTATATAATCCGTGAAGGTTATTTTCTTTTGATAGCTTTTCTGCTATTTTGTATTCTTCTTCTAACCAGTTATTCTTGTCACTTTTAACTAGTTTTCTAATTTCTCTGGTTAATCTATTATATTCATTTCGGTTGTAATTCTGTTTTAGTTTCATGCTTTTCCTTTGATCGCTTAACCTTTTTACTTCATTCAAGATCCAATCCTTTTTACTTTCTCTTTCTGTGTAACCTATTGTTTTTTCTGTCGAATTTAATATTATTTCCTTTAATTTGCACCAATGTACATCGATGTTTATATTCTGTTTTGGTAGTTCCATCAGGTTTTTATCTAGTTCTAGTTGATATTTTCTTAGAATATTATAATCTTGTAGTTTTTTTACATTCAGTCTCCTTTTGACTCTAAAAGTGCTTCCAGATTTTAACTTTATTCTTAGGTTTGCAAATACTAGCTTATGGTCTGATCCACAATCTGCAGAGAAGGATACTTGATTTCCAACTTTGGTTTACAATAATATCATCATCATCAAATTCCTGCCATGTACCCTCAAGGGGTGTGCAGGATATGATAGTACTACATGAAAAAAACTACATCATTACTAACTTCCTATCTACAATTTTCCTCCAAATCAGTCTGTTACTTGTCAAGACTCCAACATTATCAGATCTTATATTTCTATCGCCTAAGGCACTTTGTACCATATCACTCAACCTATATCTTGGTCTTCCTTTGGGTCGTTTTGCTGCCAACCTGGTAGAGAGCACTTGCTTTGCTAATCTTTCCTTGCCCATTCTGTTTAAGTGACCATACCGCCTGAGATTGGCTCTGCAAATGCATTCCTGGATGCTGACAATGTCAAGTTCTTTCCTAATATCCTCGTTTTTAATATGATATTGCCATTGATACCATCTGTTCACGCCTATAATCTTTCTCAGGACTTGCATATCTGCGGTCTCTAGTCTTTGGTCAAGTGTTTTACTTCTGACCCAGCTCTCAGATTCATAAGTTAAAACTGGTTTGAACACTGTCTTGTATACAGCTAATTTAGTGTTCTGACTAATTTCTCTCTTATTCCATATGAATTCATTCAATTGACTTCCCACCATAAAAGCTTTGCTGATTCTGTTGTCTATTTCTATATTTAATTTACCATCTTCAGTAAAAATCATGCCTAAGTAGCTGAAATGTTTTACTTATTCCACAGGTTCTCCATTCACAACACAGTTGACATTTTCAATGATTCTGCCTATTTTCATTGTCTTTGTCTTTTTATTGCTGACCTTCATACCATATCTATTACAACAGCTATTCAATTTAGTCAGAGAATCTTGCAGACTTGTAGCGGATTTATTTAGAAGTATAACATCATCCGCATAAAGCAAAGAGCTGACATTAACATCTCCAATTTTGATATCATGTTTAATACAACTTTCCTTCATAATGTGATCCATATAGATAATGAATAACAGAGGGGATAATGTACATCCTTGTCTCACACCAGATTTAACATTAAACCATCTTCCTGTACTTCCTTCAATTTTAACTGCTGACTTACAACTCAAATAAAGACTAAGTATTGCATGATATAATGCCCCATTGACACCATATAACTGCAGCGTATTGATTAGCTTCTCTCTTGGCACCTTGTCATATGCCTTTTCCATCCTTTTCTGTGTCCACCAAGGAGTTCTCATTTTTTTATCCTTGCAGACAACCTCACCACATGCCTCTCTGGCAGAATCAATCAATGTTTTCTTCAGAGTTTTCCACTACATCTCCAAGGTTTGGTTGCTGTTCTCGAACTCTTTCATTTTTTCTTCAATAATCTTTGTGTATTTTAGTCTACAGTTCATATTTGAGAGCTGCTCAAGTTTTATTCGCTTTAAAACTTTCTTACATGTTATTCTTTTCAATATGAAATTCAATTTTATCCTGCTTAAGACTAAATAGTGATCACTTCCAATTTCAAATCCTCTCTACACTCTGGTGTCTTGCACCAGGGAGAAAACATCACTATCAACAATAACGTAGTCAATGAGACTTTTCTTATTCCTAGCCTCTTCTCTCCGTGTGAATTTGTGCACATTTTTATGTTGGAACATGGTGTTAGTAATAACCAGTCCATGTCCTGAGCAGAAATCTAACAGATATTTGCCATTATTATTAGCTTTGCTCTTTTCTCCAAATTTTCCCAAAATATTTTTGTATGCCTCACAATCATTTCCTACTCTGCTATTTAGATCCCTAACAAGGATCAACTTTTCCTTTTTCATTGTGTCAGTTGCTTTTTCTAAAGCCTCAAAAAATTCCTCCACGTCTACCTTAGTAGAACCTTCTGTGGGACCATAGGCACAAATAAGTCTCATTGTCCAGTTCCCCATTCTCATATTGTCCAAATCACTCTACTTGACACTGCCTGCCATTCAAGAAGATTAGTCTCGTATTTTGTGTTGAATACTATGGCTACTCCTTCTTTTCCTCGATTGTCATTGCCTGAATATAACATTTTGTATTTATTGTTCAGAAAGATCTCACCAGTTTTGGTCTTTTTTGTTTCAGTCACCCCTATTATGTCGATCTGGTACTTATCTAATTCCTCAGTTAGCTCCATTTCTTTGCCATTCAGGCTTCTTATGTTGATAGTACCGATCTTTAACTCTGGTGATGTTGAGTTGGGGTTTGTTTTCAGATTTGTTCCAGTAGCTGACTTTTTGCTGTTCGCCCTGGTTCCTTGGCGAAAACAACAGGGGCCTTGTTTAACCGGGCGACGCCCCAGCCGGCATGAAATTTTGTCATGTTGTACCATCATTTTTTATTTTGGTTTAACCAATAAGAATACAATTTGGTCGGCTAAATCCCAAATTGCCAGCCCATCCTCGTTCATTCAGTATCCAAGGAGATACCCAACAGGGTGCACCACGAGAAGGTGAGGATTGGACATTAGGTCAGAAACCCTGGTCGGTTCTCCGCATTCCTTTAAATGCTATGTGGAGGTCTCCTCTCGGTTATACAGCTTTGACCCTTAAGCACCCCTACAATAATATAGTCTATCATATTCTTGGTTTGTCTGTCTGGTGATATTCATGTCCATTTTCTTTGGAGTTTTGAATGTTTAAAGAGAGTGTTGGTTATTGTTAGTCTATTATTTGAGCAGAAGTTTAGCAGTCTTTTGCCATGTTCATTGCTTTCTCCATACCCAAACTTTCCGATTACTCTTGGCCAGGTATCCCAGTCTTTGCCTAATTTTGCGTTTAAGTCCCCCATTACAATTAGGCGATCTTGACTTGATATATGCTGAACTACTTTTTGCAAATCTATATAGAACTCCTCAATATCTTCTTCTGATGATGTGGAAGTTGGTGAGTATACTTGAATAATAGTTAGTGATCCGATTGATGTTTTAAATCTTGCTTTAATTATCCTAGGTGAGATAGGATTGTAGGACAATAGAGAGTTTTGAGCCTTTGTTTTTAATGTAAGTGCTACTCCTTCTTGGTGTTTGTTGTCCTCCCTGCCTGAAGTTAAGATTTTGTACTGTCCATGGTGGAATTCTCCTTTTCCAGTCCATCTGATTTCGCAGAGTCCAATCACTTTCCATCAGTAGTTGTCTAATTCATGCAGTACTATTTCCAATGCTCCTTCCTGGTGAAGAGTTCTTACATTCCATGTCCCTATGCTTGTTATGCTTTTCCTATCTATTAGTGATGTTTTGTTCGAATAGCATATTTTTTACCTTCACTATCTTGGTTCCCCAATAGTGGGCGCGACCGTGTTTGACTGGGCGACAGTCAAGCCGGCATATATCTTTAGTTCAGTTAGAGCTTATTCGGTTTCACTGGTTAAGTTTTCATCAAGTGTCAACCACCACTCCTTGAACAGAATTCAGCCACTTTTTTTAGTAGATAGTGGAAACTACAGTTTGAGAGGAAAGATTCACCCCCCCCCTCGCCCTCGAGTTGCTCTAATAGCACTGGGGGGGGGAGGAGTAAGAGAGAGTAGAGGGAAAGAAGAGTAAAAGACCAGTCTCCAGATATGATATACCAAGTGTATATTGTATGAAGTAAGATCAGGTCTAGCTTGAGTATCTCAAGTTTTCCATGCCCGTACTCATCAATGTGAGCCCCTGAGAAGGATCTGAAATCACCAATATCATTAATATACAAGTTAAACAGCAATGGCCCTAAAACAGACCCCTGAAGCACACCACTAGTAACTTTCCTTTTTCTGGATATCGCTCTCCCCCATACACAACTTGTTGATATCTATCAGATTGCCAGTCTCCAATCCAATGCACCAATCTAATATCCAACCCATCCACTCTAGTTTGACTATATAAATACCATGAGATGATTTTAATTTTAAAAGGCTGAAATACTACTGCACAAATATATAGTTCTTAATTATTATTTTCAGACCTCTATGGAGTCACAGACTAATCCCAAGAGGTCGCCAAGGATACACACATAATACTCATCAAACCAAGCTTCTCAGTCTTGTTTCTGTATTCACCATACTCTCAGGCAATGCATGGTATTCATCAATCATTTTTCATGCAAAAAAAACTGCTCCTAACTTCCCTGGTCATGCCTTCCTTATATAACTCCCAGTGAGGGCCTTTTCTTCTAGTCCCCCCCCCCATCTCTCTCTCTCTCTCTAATCCAAGAACAATTGCTTTCACATTAACCTAGTACAAAACCTTCACCAACTTATATATTTCAATCACTCACCCTTTCTCCAGGTCACTAGACTCAGCGAATAGCATTTTGTCAATCTACCTTCATATTAAATATTACAGACACATGGCAGACCCTTAATTGTTCAGTTTTTTTCACTTTGTTAGAAATTAAATTAAATTTGCAAGAAATTATTTCTTGTTTAATCCATTTTTCCAAGTGAAAGTAAACATAGTTTGCACATGAAGTATCTTTGCATCGAAACTATGCTAGGCTACTTATATACAGTGACTGATGACTTCTTATCTATTACCATAATGCAAAACTCACTTCTTTTCAGAAATGTATATTGCTATGAATTATGGGAAGGCATCACTCCCCAGAGCAGTTTTGACCTTTATTGAAGTCTCATCAGTGGCAGCCAGACTTAGAAGTGATATATTTTCCATATACTAGTAATAAAAAGGTGCAGCACCTTATTATTAAAACACTCTGGATCAGAGTATACCAAGGCAATTGATGTGAAATCACGTATACAAGGCCTAGTCATAAGGATACTTCATGTGCAAACTATGTTGCTTATACTTGGAAAAAGGATTAAATGACAGTATAATTTCCTTGCAAGTTTAATTTAATTTTTAACCAAGTGAAAAAATATATGTTAATGCCACTACCCAGACCGGTTCGAAACCGGTCTGGGTAGTGGCATTAATTCAACTGTGGTATCACTTCTGGCTCCCACTGATGCGTTTTTGTGCTGAAGAAGGAAATTTGCTGCACTGGTTTCCATGGAGCTGGGGCCACTGAAGTGGATGCTTTTCTCTGGGACATGAGTGGTGGAGTGAGCCTGTTACTGGGCAGAGCCACTGCTATGGCGCTTCTCAGTGGCACAGTGAGTCTGTCACAGAGTGGAACTATTGCTGAGTTAAATAATCCTTTAGCTCACTCAATTAGAGTAACCTGGAGGATTGCCTCCAGATCACTCTAATTTTGGAAGATTCCCTTTATTATAGTGGGATCGGGACCTTTTGAAGTTCTTGATCACTGCATTCCCATTAGATGCTTCCCTATGGTATGGTATGGCCTCTACAGACTTAGCTTTTAACAGGAACCTTTGGTGAATGCTTTTCCCTGGGAGATGAGTAGTTCTGCTCATGACAGGGTTTGCCCCACTGCTGAGTATCTTTGAGTGATCAAGAGTTAATGAGTTAAAATGATCCTTTGGGTCACTCATTGGGGTTAGAGTGATCTGAAGGATCATCTAGTTTTTTTGAAGTCCTCTCACTTAAACAAAGCTTCCAAGGAAGTAGAGTGGTTATGCCTTGGTGGTAGTTTTTGTCTGTTACTGGCTGGAACCATTAGTTTCCTGCATTGAAGTAACAAGTTGATTAGTGATCGTCTTTTTTTGGATCACTCAGTGAGATTTACTTGAAAACTCAGAGTTTTTGGAAAGGTATCCCTCAACTTTAACAGGACCTCAATACAAATTGAAACTGGTCTGGATAGTGACCCTTTCCATAATGCATAGCAGTGTATACGTACACCTTTGAAAGGAAGTGTGTTTTGCATTATGGGATACTAGGGCAACTGATGTAAGTCATTAGCCTGTATATACAAGCAGCATTTAGCCTAGTTGTAAAGATACTTCACATGCAAACTATGTTTGCTTATACTTGAAAAAAAGAATTAAATAAGAATATAATTTCCTGGCAAGTTTCATTTAACCCTCTTTTTTTTTCTATTCATTTCCAGACCCTTTTTTGTGCAGATAGCTGATCAAAGACTTGTATAGTGGAACAATAACCTCTTTACTTTTATATGCCATACTCCATCACCCCCTTAAATAATTCTAAAATGTGGTTCCTAAATTTCTGGTTCATATATAACAACATCACCTCCATGTCTCTTATTATCTTTTATATCCTTCCTTCAAGATAATATCCACCAACTTTATGGATTGCATCCTATCCTTACCTCCCAAATTTCAAAAATTTGCACTTTGCAGCATTAAACTCTGAGCTGGTGAGTCAATACAGCCAGTCCATTCAAATCCTCCTGTACTTAAAGTTTTCCTAATATTATTAACATGTAAGTTAAATAATAACAGACCTAAAAGAGTTCCCTGTGCATTGTGACTACTGACATGCCTCTTCTAGGATACTGCTCTGCCATACATAACTTGCTAATACCTATTAAGTAACTAATTTCCTATTTACTCTCCATCTGTTCCAATTTAAAATTCAACTTGTCATGAAACAATCTAGTAAAAGTCTTTGCAAAATCAAAATATACTACAGTACACACATCTCCCATGTTCCAATATATTTGTTATCTTGTTGTAATACAAAAGGGAATTGTTTAAATCAGGATCATCCCTCTCAACATTAAGATGTCTAAAGTATACAACCACACATTTAAAATGCAATCACAACTGCACAGTGCCAGATGTGTTAACTATAATAATAACTAATTATTATATCTGACTGACAGCAATCCAAAAGCTACTTCAAAAAAAACAATAAAGCTGGTTACCTTCCACATAACCTTAAGAGACTGAGAACCAGCTGGATGGACTTCAACTGATAAAGGAGGCCCACCTGGAGCTGCAATTAGAAAAATAAAGAAAAAAAACCGAATCATAGTAGATAAGCAAACAAATACATAAAATCATCTAAACACATCTGAATATCTATACTGATAAATTATTACTATTATTACTTAACACCTAGATGAAATCTGAGGACCCATTATAGAAGGCCACTATGCACTAAACACCCACCCATCCACTCCAGAGTATTTCTGTTTGTTAACTGTTGACTGATTTGCCTCTTTATTGGGACTAAAATCACAACAAAAGCCTACTATATATGAGACTGGCTAACTCACATTCAACTGAAAAAGCTGATATAAAGATCCCCCTGCCATCATGATGACAATTGAACTTAGATCTTTTCCAAATGAAGGGTATATGTGTTCTTTTAATTACACTATGAAAGCACTAAATAGTTCTGATCCACAGATAAACAAAAAATAAATATTGTTTGTTCATCATCCTCCCATCTACCTAAGGTAGATTGAGGCTACCATTAATAATAGCTTTCCAGTCCAATTTATTGGCAGCCAAGCTATTTTAATTTCTATAAGCGTTCAGACCTTATACTCCTGATGTGTTTTATCCATTTCCTCCTAGGTCTTCCTAGCAGTACCCTTCCTTCTTTCTTTCTAGTAGGCATTGTTGGTACACGCCCATACCAGTGTAACTAATTTTCTTTAATTCTTGCTGTTAATCTTCCTTCTGCTTGATTATCCAAGTTTCTGCACCATAAAGAACTGTGTGTGTATGGGGGGGGGGGGGAACAAAGCGATATGTACTTTGATTTTAAGTTTTTTGGAAAGAGATATGTGTATTTTGCCATATATTTGAAAGTTTGGACATAGTAGACTACCCTACATTTATTCTGTGTTTGATAGTTTCTTCATAAAACATAACAGGAAACAAAGAAAAAATGTTACCAATGGAGAGGATAATGAAATTTTTTATTGAATACTTTTTCAGTGTATTTTATATTTTCATACTCTTGATATGTCTTCCCTTTCTGGTATTTATTGTAATTTGGCTGTTATTTTATTTCCAGTATCAGTGTAAGAGCTAGTTTGGTATTGTTAAATCAGTTAATATTTTAAATAATTTTACCTAATATTATTAATCTTATCAAAGGTTTTTCATAATCAACAAAGGCCAAGAAAGTTTCTTTTTGAAATTCTTTTCTCTTTTCAATTAATAATTTTAGAGTAAAAATTGAGTTTATGCAAGACTGACCTTTTTTGAATTCATTTTGTTCTTTTAATAGTTTTCTAGCACTTGATTCAAAGAGTTTGATGTTTTCCAGAATTCTAAACCATATTAGAGAATTTCAGGCGTCTTTCATTATATTTTTCACCTGCATTTTTGTAGAATGAGTAAAGTGATTGAGACATTGGATATGAGAAGAAAGTGAGCAAAAGTGTTGGGTTGCAATAGGTACAAAACGACTAAAATGACTAAACTGCGAACAAAGAACCCATCAGATTAGATATCAGGAGGTTGCTTAGATGGAAAAAAGAGAACAGTGTGATAGGAAAGGCAGTAAGCATGTTGCCCAGGTATGACAGTGATGAGATGAGGCGGAAAGCAAGTATTATGAATATGTTAGCGGAAATGTGTGAGGAGAAAGGAGTGCAGTTTGTTAATGTGTGGAATGAGTTTGAAGGAAGAAGTAAACTGTATAAGAGTGATGGACTGCATTTGAGTGGTTTTGGAGTGGGTCGCTTGGAGAGACTGCTGCTGGAAGGTAGAGAAGTGAGTACAGAGAATGAATCAGATCAAGTGGGAAGCGATGTGGAAGAGCAGGAGAGTAAGACAGGAAAGACGGAAGAGGTGTTTATGAATGAAGAAGTGAGCAGCATGAGTATAGAGAATGAGAGAATGGGTGTGCAAGATGGACAGGGAAATGGGGAGGCTCAGGATGGACAGGGGAACACAGCGTGAGAAAGGTGGATGCTCCAAGAGGATATGAATGTATGTGCAGACAAAAAGGGAAGGAGATGACTTGCGATCAAGGGAAAACAGTTGGATTTCATGAAAGTTCTAAGATGAATAAGGAGAAAAAGAAATGGCTCAAGTTAAGCATGGAGAAGTCACATCAAATAAGTGGTATCGGGGGAACTAGCTATAGATCCAGGAATAAGCTGCTGTGTTTGTATACAAATGCTAGAAGTGTAAGAAACAAGGCAAATGAAATGGTTGCATTAATTGAGTCTGTTCACCCAAAAATTATTGGAATAAGTGAAACAAGGTTGGATGAAGACAACATCCTGACAGGAATAGAGATGGAAGGGTATGATGTGTTTCGTGAGGATAGAAAGGGTAAAAAGGGAGGAAGGGGGAAGTGCTATTGATGATAGAGAAAGAGTTATGTTCATACAAAGTAGAGATGCAAGAGGAAAATAGTGCCAGTGGTTTTGAGGACAGGCCAACCATATTTCCTTGAGACAAAAATAGGACAATGGGATGACAAAAGTGGGACAAGGGTTATGTAATATTCTGTATTCATGAAAAAGTAAGAATATAAAAAGTTTTATTACATGAACATATTGAGCTTACCATTATTCTTTAGTGACAGAATAAAATAATAATAATCAGCTAACGCCTTTTTATTCCCATATAGGGAATAGGCGAGGCTGTTTTAGCCCTATCTAGCTTTTGGAGACCGAGTGGGCAGTTCAACCTCCACTGCTAGCCAATCAGAAATAGCTGGCCCAAGACTATCACTAATTATATGGCACACAGTGAAGAGGCGGCTCGTGGTCGCGAATACAATATATTTAATATCAGAAAATACTGTGGGTTCTACGGTCGATTTTCTTGAGTTTATGGGACAAAAAAAAAAAAAAAAGTTTCCAGGGAAAAAAACCTGCTCGCCTATGCCAGAGATCAAGTAACTCGGGAACCAGTCAAAAAAAGGCTTAGAAAAATTTCCTCTAGTCGCTGACTAGATTTGAAACCAAGTCTTTCTTCGTGCAGTCAAGCACTATGGTGCGCAAATGCCACATCCACTGACCCACACAGACAGAACTCATACTGTATTTCACCATGATCATACCATGAATATTTCTCCAATGAAGTGATCTTACACAGCAAATTTCCACATTTCAGTCTTTCAACACCTTATCATAAAACTTCTCACACTCCATGAAACAATTTTGTCTTAATTGTCTCAACACTTAATCTAGATTTCTCCTTTGACCACATACTGTTCATAACAGAAAATATTCTCTCAACTGGTGCTGCACTTCCTGGAAGACAAAGAATAAACTCTACAATATTACAAAAGTCTTGAAAGTATAGGCATTTTCACTCATTTCAGAAAAAGTCTGTACCCATCCTCACAATTATAAATTTTATGAGGATCCACTGATCGAATACGTGAGTTTTTTTACTGTTTCTGTGCGTGTGATGAGTTCCTCATTCAGGCTGTCCTGTATCTCTTTCCATTCAGGTGTCTTCTAAGGAAGACATCTGAATGGAAAGAAATACAGGACAGTGCTACTAAGGTAGTACCCATTTGAACTTCTCAGTGTTTCCTAAACTGCACTTCCACTTGATGGCATATTCTAATGAAATTGTATTTCAATTTCTATAGAATATTTCAATATTCTATAGAAATTCTCAACTACATAGTCTCATTATTTTCTCCTGAATCTACTAACATTTTCAGTTGTTTTTTGACATCAGTAGTTATAATCACTTCACTTTTTCTGGACTTTTTGCTAAATTGTTTACAAGATTTCCAATGTTCATGGCTACTTCTGTAGCTGAAATATTATATTTTTCAATTAAGCTAATGTATGTTTGGAACATAGACACTTGATCTCTTGCAAATGACAACCACAGGAATCTACACACAATTTTTGCAACATAACAGAGCATTTTTCTTGAGAAAGAAAATAAGAACGAAGCTGATCAAAGATGGACCCCAATGACAAAAATCTTGTATTTCCATGCTCTAACAATTTAGAGTAATTGTTTCCAGCAAAGTCACAAAAGTTTTTCAGTTTTTCAACTCTGAGTGTGTATATATTTGAAGTATTTGTATACTTTCACTGCAAAACATTCAATATCAATTGATAACCAGTCAATAGCACATTGGATTTAATTGTGTATAATATGTACCCCACAACCAATACCGATAATTTGCCTCTTCAGTTCAGTTCAGTTCAGCTTCAAGTTTTTGCCAAGTCTTTTGCAATCACCAAAATTGGTGTTCATGTTATCAGCACACAAAGCAGCAATTTTGTTTTGTAAATCAAATTTGTCATTTACTTCCTTCAACATAGCACCTATAGGTCAGATGTTTCACCAAGTAAGGAAATAAAGTCTATAATTTTGTCTTGAACACCACAATTTGGAAAAAAGTACCACACAACAATTGGATAAAGTTTGATATCTTTTATTCAAATCCTCTATTACTTTGTCCAATATGTATAGCAATAAAATGTTGGTAATTATTGCTTCTGATTTGGCATGTGCTGAAGAAAATTTTTGTTCATAAATTTTTTTCAGGCAAGTAAATCAAAACAACAAGTTTTGTACAAATGACAAGCAGTCATTTGCACAAAAACTTTGACCATGATGCACAGTATGATAAGCAACATGAGCTTCACTTGCTGCAATTTTATCGTTTTTTTTTACTATCAGCATAAATAAACGAGTTGATGTTTTTAACTGAGGCCTGAGTCTTTTCATCATCCGTATGTTTCTGGCTACGTAGATATTGGCTGATGTAATGTCCATTTTTCTGTTGCTTCCATGAGCAACAGAAAAATGGACATTACAATGTTGGCATACTACTTTTTTTCCATCACTACATAGCTTGTCCAGTTTAAGAAATTTGAATTCTTTCTAGAGATTGTAATTAAAACTGCAGTTTCGTCTCTTTGACATTGCAAGGATAGACTTAAAGCTTTAAAAAATATGAAATTTAAACCATTGGCATTGAATAACAAAACCACCGGTTAGCATACAAGCAAAACAAAAACTAATGCTATAGCAGAACAGACGGGGTGTCTGAAAAGCGCAAGTGTTGCCAACATGTATTTTTTATTTTCTCTAAATAAATCCCTACAGATATCTGGGTAGTGGCCCTTCCCTTAATGCATAGCATTATACATGTCCGCAAGGAGATGTATTTTGCATCATGGGGAGATACTAAGACAAGGAGTGATGAGAGACCTCAATAAAGGTCTCTCTCATCACTCCTTGTGATGAGAGACCTTTAAATTTCGAAACCCGTCTGGGTAGTGGCCCTTCCCTTAATGCATAGTATTATACATGTCTGCAAGGAGATGTGCTTTGCATTATGGGAGATACTAAGACAAGGGGTGATGAGAGCTTACCCCACCTTCACCATGAGTTGTCTCAGTCCTGAAGATACTTCAGGTGCAAACTTTGTTTGCTTACACTTGGATAAAGGATTAAACTAAATTTATTATAGTCTAACGAAGTGAAATAAAAAAACTTCCAACATCTTTCTCTAAATCCAGAGGAAATTAATAATAAGGTGGTACACCTTTTGGCAACTCGTATAGGTAAATATGACCTCTCCATTGCTTCTGCCTTAGTATCACCATTTCTGGGTCTGGCTCCCACTGATGAGACCTCAATAAAGGTTGAAACCAGTCTGGGTAGTGGCCCTTCCCTTAATGCATAGCATTATACATGTCCACAAGGAGATGTGCTTTGCATTATGGGAGATACTAAGACACAGAGTGATGAGAGCTTGTCCTGCCTTTACCACGAGTTGCCTCAGTCCTGAAGATACTTCAGGTGCAAACTTTGTTTGCTTACACTTGGATAAAGGATTAAACTAAATTTATTATAGTCTAACCAAGTGGAAAAAACCTCCAACATTGTCATAATATAAAGGGCACTTTAGTTATGAATTTGCCAAGGGCATAAAATCCTACATACACCACTGCATGGAGGGTAGAAAAGAACAAGAAGTCATCTGTGGAAGTTAAGAAAGGGGTCATCCGTGAAAGTTAAGTTAAGAAAGGGGTGACAGCTCACAAAAAAGTAAGTGAGTGAAACAGTTTGCCTGTTGAAGTATTGAATGCATCTAGCATGAATGAGTGTAAGAAAGGTATGCCAGCTGGTGTGGGTGAAGTATAGCCTCCCTCAATGAGTTCTTATCTCCCTAAAGTTCTGATAATAATAATAATAATAAAAGAAAGAATGAATGTGAAAGAATACCTCTCGTCAATGCAGATCATATGCAGGTGGCAGATGCAGAAGAGATTGTTCAACTAACGAACCATTTTATTAAAAGCTATCAACCTGATGCATGCAATATAGAGCTCAAGACTACTTCTACACTGGATGATGAATATGAACTTGGCAACAGGGACTGATGGAATATCATCACTAATGCTCAGCTGTTCCTTTGACCTAGCTGTATAATCTGAGTCTCAGCACAGCAAAGATTACACAGGAGTGGAAAGAATATATGATAATCCAATTGCATAAGGATGGTGCAATGACTGATTGACCTGTCAGTATCTCTGGAGTGGTGGTGAAGAAAAATTGGTAAGAGATTGCCTACAGAAATGGGTTTATAGAGAATCTATAATTTGCAATGAGCAGTATGGGTTTACTAAGAGAAAGTCATGTCTGAGAAACTTGCCCACATTTTATAACAATAGGGCAGTTGAGTTAGACAAGGATAATGGATACATCACAATACTCTTGAGCTTTGCTAAAAAAGCTATCGACAGGAATCAGCATGGAAGGTTGTTACATAAGTTGGAGGATATGGGATTGGATTATAAACTACTAGTTTTGATAAGAGGATGACAGATGAAAGATATCAACAAGTGGTGTATCTGGGATGGAGGTGCCTGAAAAATTTAAGGTCACTAATGGTGTATCCCAGGGATCACTTCTTGGTCTTTTATTCATTCCTTACATAAATGATACTGGGAAGGATTTGACAGGAGACACAAAGATAGGCAGAGTAATCAGAAATGCAGCACTTGCAGAATGATTTGAATAAGCTGGAACTGTGGGCACATGAAAATGGCTATCAGTTCAATGTTAGTAAATGTAAAGTTATGCACATTGATGTAATGCGATATCGAATAGCATATTATATTTGCAGGATTTTTACTAGAAGAAACTAACCAGGCTATGAGTATTTAGACTTATTGTTGGTTTAAACTCATTATTAGATTTAATGGAATGAATACAGCACAGAGAATGAATCAATTAAACACAAGTCTAATGGGTCCTATATTTCATCTCAGTCAAAGACCCCTTACAAGGGATAAAATCTTAAAATTGTATTCCTGATGATGTCTCTGTGACTAAGACAAAATACAGGATCCATTGAGCTTGTCTTTACTTCTTTTTCTATGCTATATTCACTCCATTAAACCTAATAATGACTAGGCTAGGAATCTTAAAGTTTCAGTGGATGGGCAGTTGAAGTTCAGGGAGCAACATAACAAAGATTGTGAATACAACTCAGAAGATAATTGTAATGCTGAAATGAACACTGACATGAAAGAATGAAGAAGTAATTTTGCCTTATAAAGAGACATAAACTTCCTTATTCTTTCATATGATCTGGATTATTGTGCACAGATCCGGTCTTCTGGTTTCTCAGGTGATGCAAATACAGTGGAAAAAGTGTACAAAAGTGAGTACTACAGATCAGTGATGAGCACCTATTCTTCAGTGGGCCACAATTGAAAACCTAATATTCCATATTGGCAGCAACGAATGCAATATTAAATATTTTAATATATTAATCAAAAAGTTTTAATTTATGTTGTGGAATTTGTTATTTTCGACATAGATTTGCAATGAAAAGTTTTTTTTAATTTGATTTACTTTTTATTAGTAATACTTTCGATATATACACAGGTACACATACATAATTTTTTTAATCAAAAGAAATCAAATAGCTGCTGAAATGTAATTAATGAGATATTTGACTCTGTTTCTCATCAACAAGCTTTTCAATATTGGGAGGTATGTTTGAAATTGCAACTCTAATACAATTTTTTAGTCATTCATCATCAAGGCAATTTCGACGATCATTTTTTACAATTTTCAAAAAGAGTTGTTCACACAGATAAGTACTATCATATGAACTCATTATTTGCCTGGAATGGGTAGCAAGCAATGGAAATTTATCAGTTGGAAAGTAACTCTTATAAAAGTCAATAAGACTAATATTTATCAGTTGGAAGTTTGAAAATTATTTCTTAGTTCAGTGTTGCTTTGCAAATCAATTATTTCCATTTGAAATTCCTCGGTAACCCTTTCAATTTCAAATTAAAGGGTGATGAGAATATATCAAAATTAGTTTCATGTTTGTGTAAGTTTTTTAACCATGAAAATTCTTCTTGTAGTCTCTGTTTCGTCTACATATTTTTTTGTTTCAGGTGGATTTTCTTTTCTCAAAATTGGAAAATTAGCCATATTATTAGATTCCAGTTGCCGATTCCAAATTTTTAGTTTTCAAACTATTTTCAAAGGTTTTTATTTTATCGAACATTTCATTAATAAGTTTGTTCTGTCCTTGAAGATTTACATTTAATTCATTCAAATGTTGAGTAATGTCAATGCAAAATGAAAAGTCGCATATCCTTGTCATTAAATTCTGAATAACTCTTCAAATTGTACACTTGCTTAAGCATTGTGCCACGACTCGACCATCGATCCTCGGTGTTAAAAAGGATATCGCCATGTTTGCTTTTATATCTCTCAAAAATTCCTTAAATTCTCGATGATTCAGTCCTCAAGATCTAATAAAATTTACAATTTTAATTATCGGTGGAACAACATTGGACATTTTCAAAACTTTTGCACTCAAATTTTCTTGGTGCAAAATGCAGTGAGAAATAATTATTTCACATCCTGTTAATCTTTTAATGTCTCTGAATAATAATTCTGACAGACCAACATTCATACTAGACATGGCTTGAGCTCCATCTGTTGTTATAACAATGACCTTTTGTATTGGGATATTTAATTGATTAAGAACAGTTTTCAGTTTCCTGTATATATCTTTTCCAATAGTATGTCCTTTCAATGGAACTAAGCATGCAAATTCTTCAGTGATGTTAAAACTAGAATCTGTTCCTCTCACAAAGACAGCAAGTTGTGCTGTATCATTAATATCACAACTTTCATCCCAAGCTAAAGAAATCCATTCAAACTTAGAAATATGTCTCTGCAAAATTTCCTCAATATTTTACAAAGGATTGTCAATCCTTCTTGTGAACGTAAATCTCGACAAGCTGATTTTCGAAATTATATCTTTTTTTACCACTAGTAAGCAATCATTTACTATTTCTCCATCAGAGATTGATTTCATTCTTTTTGCCAAAATTTGAATAACAATGTAGCTTGTATGAACTGCAGTATCTGCAGTTAATGAAGTAGCTCTAAATTCATTTTGCCGTTTTTTGCAGTTGATTCACTTTGTCATTGCGCAACTGTCTTTGTAAATTGTCAAATTTTGAAGAATATTTAGTTTTATAATGCTTATTGATGTTATATTCCTTGAGAACAGATATCTTTTCACAACATCAAGCAAACAGCATTATCTTTTATGCAATTAAAAAAATAGTCACATGTCCATCTTTCATTAAACTGACAACTTTGCGTTTTCTAGATTTAGAAGTCATTGATTAAACACAGAGTTCTGTTTGTAAAAAAAAAGAAAAAAATTCGTAAAGCCACAATTTTTTAAAAGAAAAAATTATATTAACGTAATAAATTTATAATTTGCCTTAGGTTTTGAAAGAACTTGTATCAATAAGTTTATTCAAGAATAATGCAACTACTTTCATATGTCGTTAAAGTACGACTGCTCATGTGCAAATGAAAATGCAAAGGCGAATGGTGCAATCATGGGAACTACCGTCGCAAGCAAATATTTTTCACATGAACCTCTTAATGTGTACCTCATACTGATAACATATTGTGCCTTTTGCAAACATTTTTACATTTCAGCTAAATGAGGTGCAATGTTTCAGTGGGTCGCAGGTTAGTAGTTGGAGTGTTGCATGTGACCCGTGAGTTGCTCATCACTGTTATATCTGATACGAGACTGTAGAACATAGATTATGAGGAGAAATTGAGAATTTGTGAACTTCAGATGCTAGCAAACAGGCAAAAGAGAGGTCATGATACAGACCTACAAATTTCTGAAGATCATACAGGATATAAGTAGATGAAATTTTTCATTTTATGGAGCACTGCCTGACTGAAATGGCTCGACTTTGGAGGATGTGAGTGCAGACAGTGTGAATGAATTCATGAAAGGTATGACATAGTGTAAATGATATGTGGTATTCCTTTCCTCAATGGCCTCAACTCTCTGGAGGTCTTTTGTGATAATAATAATATTATTATTATTACATGACACCTCCAGGGAGTCCAAAGACTTGTCAAGGGAGAGTACCTACTCTACTACTCTCTCTCTCCACCAACTACAACAAACCACAATTTTACCAATGCCATCTACCGCCCATCACCACCACTAGTATTTTCAAGGACAATCACAAACATCCATGCCTACAGTGGTATTCGAATCCAGAGCCGTTTGGCTGGAGAGCGGATATGCTAGCCACTCAGCAAACCAGGCCAGTCAGTAATTAAGTTATAATAATAACTTAAAACATAGCTGCTCTCTTAACAAACTCGTACTAACTCCCCACAACTGAGAATCCAACTCCTGCAATCTAATCGGGTTCACCAACTAAAGGAAGAGTTTCTCCCCATTTATCTCACCCATTATAAGTTGTAAATCTAGAATACATTAATACCATGGCTAAGAATAAGATAATTTGGAAATCCTGTATTAGAGCCAAAGATGAAACTTTTTTCAAGTTACTTCAATAAGCAAAATGGTGGTCTTATGTTGGGTAATTAAGCTTTCCAAACACTTACAGACTTTAACAACCATCCAAACCCATGCAAAATGATTTGATCTCTCTGTTTGATGATTGGTGAGTGAAGATGCTATATCCATGGCCAACCAGATGACACAACAATCACAATATCATCTGTGATATAATCAAATCCAGTACTTTTGTGTTCTGTCTTAAATACTGTCTAAGGCAGACATCCTTAGAAACTTAAATTAATTTCAATCACTGCCAAATGTTGAGTTTTGCAAGAATTGCATGAGTCTGGTTTCGTTAGTGGCACTGCACATAGCCAACATTTGCATGTTTATCAACAGAGAGTGAGTTGTCTAGCTGTACAGTTCACATGCAGTGGGAGATTATGAGAACCTTGTAGCTGTAATAGCACTTCACTAGGTTAGGATGCAGACACCTGTTATTTTCAACAAACTAAAAACACTTGGGATCAGTAGAATGTTTGTGTATTGGAATATTAACCATTATGATAATACAGAAGACATATCTGACCACCAAAGAACAGGTTGACAATGCTGCATTAGGATGAAACAGCTGTGAGGGCTGTGAAGGCAAGCTTCTGCCTTAATCCTGTGAGAACACAGAAGTGATGTTGCATGAAATGAACGTTTCACAGAGAATGACGTCACATGTACTAACTGATGACTTGGGGATGAGAGCTTAATCATCATTCTACTGGACATTTCCTAACACCACAATTTATGCAGCAGAGGGTAATAAAATCAAACGTGCTTCTCTGTTGTTATGAGAACAACAGATACAGATATATTCTCTTCACAGATGAGAAGATTTTCACCACTGAAGAGTCATTTAACTGCCAAAATGATTTTGTATATGCCCTGGATGGTCACACAGTACATGCATAGCACAGATTCAAAGAGGTCATCACCCCACATCAGTGATGGCTTGGTGGGGACGGTGACATATCAGGGTGTATCCAAATTGTTTCTGCAAGAAAGGGTATACACTCTGTACACTGTGCTGGAACCTGTGGTATGATCCCTGAACAACATCTTGTTTCATGGCAGGCAGTGGACTTTTCAACAGGACTCAGCTTCTGCACTCAAGGTGAGGACCACACAACAGTGGTTAGAGGCAAATGTGCCTGACCATGAGCTTGAAAGAGTAGCCTGCAAGAAACAACACTTCAGCATTGCCACAGTGAAGGTAGATCTAGAGTGAGAAGTGGCAGTATTTCCAGTGAATGATGTGCATGCTGTTATCAATATGGGGCCCTCACAGACTTTGGGCATGCGCAAAAGGGGGACATTCCAAATACAGTGGGGAATACTTGCTTATAGTATAAGCAAGTTATACTATAAGCACGTGGTTTGGATGCATTAAAAGCTGTAAATGATTTACTGATAGATTAAAGGTTTATGCACTGTTCAAGTTGTAACAGTATTTATGGCTAGACTAGATTATTATAAAATGAAGGATCATTTATAATAATCCTTCTCTTATTTTATTTACTATACCATTTGTCTAAACATTTCAAAGAAGGACATGATAATGATATTTAGTTGCCCATAATAACAGGAAACAAATACCTTGTCTTGCCCTGCCTATTAGTAGCTTCACAGAGACTCAAAGTAACCTTCACTATTTCCCTTGCACTATCTTTAGCTGGCATAATTCTAATATTATTATTAGAATTATTATTATTAGAAAAATTCTAATATTATTATTAGAATTTTAACTCACACAAACACAAATCACTTAATCAATTTTAGATGGTAGATAATTTTTGTTACACAGTGCTAGACCACTGTCCCGTTTATTGGAGGCCTGAAGTGCAAAAACATGCCATGTTTTTACTCTAGCACAGGGAAACTGGATTATCTAACCCTAGCCCATCCATGGTATTAGATGTACAATAGATTTAACTTACAAAACTTTTATAAACTTTTGTGGATCCCACCTATAAAAACTGTAAACCTATCATTGTAGGATATGGCATTGTGGCAAAATAAAAAATTAAATAACACTTTGAAAAATACTAATTTCTCATGCTGTAATTATGCTAATGTAATATTTTAAATAATTTTCAATCACTTACAAAACTATTTCTTATGGAATCAATTTTACAACAGATTATATTTTCAAAGTATAGCAACTTTAGCAAGATTTCCATAGTTCTGTACTTAGCTTTCATAACACCACTGATCAGATATCATACTTTATTTCTATAAAAATATATTATTATATTATTTAAGGTAATAAATTATTACTGCTACCAATAACAATGAAATGCAATAGTATATTCGAAGCTCTTAGAAATAAAGAGCAGAATAAAAAAATTTAATGAAAAAAATCAAAGCAATTTAATTATAAATATGAAGAAAAAAACAGCCTTAATTTAAATATAAAGAAATGTTTATTAATATTATAACAATTATCTGTGAGGAAAAAGAATGCACCTTTTACCTTCCTCTTTTGTTGTTGCACTAACAGTATCACTCGGTTCACTTTTTCCTAGAGCATTCTGGGCTACAACACGAAAAGTATATGATGATACAGGAAGGAGGCTTCTTGCAGTTGCTGAGGTTTCAGTACTGGGTATTACTAACTGAGAAAGGTCTTCTTCCCAGCTAGCTAATGGAAACAGATCTGAATGTCATATTACGACTATCATGTATCAAGAAATATGAGAATTATTATGCAAAGATATTATAATTATCAAAATGTGCATCTGAAATGTATTTCTAAGACCTCTTACTATTAGGATAAAATTCAGGTGATTTACAGTATGAAAACTACATTTTGGCTGACTGGATATAAGGGTTACTCCTCTGCTATCACAGTTTCACTTACTTTGTAGCATACTACTTCAGGATATTTATAATAATTAGGATGAAAAAAACAAACAAACAAAACATTTATTACATACAAGGGCATGGTCAAATCATACACAACAGGTACCATTATGTCAAAAGGTATACAGTAGTGTATCATTTCAAGATCTGTGTATTCAAGAGTTTTGATGAATGAGGACCAGACTCGATGTAAGATAATTCCTGGTTTTTTGTTAAACTGGATGGGAGTACACCAACATTTAGGAAGCGTCTTTGAATTTCCTTGGAAAAAAAAAAAAAAACTTTTGGAGTCAGTTTAGAACATTTCTATTTGTTGACTTATACTTGATGATTTTTATTTATTAAATGGATGGCTAGTCCTGATATATGTGTTTCTTTTCTTTTCAACATTTTTGATGAGTTCTGATCACCCTGACATGAATGTGTTAAACTTATTATTATTATTACTCCAAGACCCCACAGAGTCAAAGACTCATCTAGGATCCATTTATCATACACACACAGTTCACCATACAGTGCCTTAAACACACTTAAATTTTCTGCAGACACCGCACTCTTAGGCAAGGCATTCCAATCATTCACAACTCTGCATGAAAAAAAAAACCTCCTTCTCACTCCCCTGCTCACACCCTCTTTGTACAGGGATGACCTCTGGTTTTCTCCTGATCTCCCACTGTTTTCTGTAGAACCTCTCCAACACTGATCCTATAACAACCCCCTTACTAACTTGTAGGTCTCTATCATCTCCCCTCTTCTTCCTATCCACTAGACTCTGTAAATTACATCTTCTCAATCTTTCCTCATATTCGACAGTGCACAGCAATCTATGTGTGGCCTAATCAAAGCCTTATAGAATGGAACAAGAATCTCCCTACTTCTACAAGTCAATGTCCTCTGCATCATTCCCAGAAGTCTTTGTGTTGTCTTCACAATTTTGGCAATGTGTTCCCTAAATTTCATATCCTTATCCAGTATCACCCCAAGATCTCTTATTTCCTCTGCCTCAGACAATATATCCCCACCAAGCATAAATTTTACATCCCATCTTTGTTTCCCAAATTTTAAAACCTTACATTTTGCAACATTGAACTCGCATCCCCAATCCCGTGCCCAATCACTCAATTTATTCAAGTCTTCTTGTAAGGTCACAACATCTTCACTCTTCATTGTTTGTCTCTAATTTGCATCATCTGCAAATAACTGAATATCCCCTTCCAAACTGCACTAACATCATTAACACACAAGTTAAACAGTAATGGCCCTAAAACAGACCCCTGAGGGTCTGTTTTAGGGCCACTAGTGGCTTTCCTTTTCCGGGATATTGCTCCCCCATACACAACTTGCTGTTACCTATCAGATAGCCGGTCTCTGATCCAATTCAGTAATCTAATATCCAACCCCATCTGCTCTAGTTTGACTATCAACTTATTATGCAATAATCTATCAAAAGCCTTTGCAGAAACAAAATATACTACTGTGCATCCCTCTCCTCTGTCCAAGGAAGCCGTCACCTTATTGTAATAAGTAAGTAGATTACTAAAACATGACCTCCCTTTAGTAAATCCATGCTGTCCATCAAAGATAATACCATTGTTATCAACCCAACTCTGGATCCTAGTTCTCACAAGCTTCTCCAACAACTTATACCCTGTCAAAATGATTAAAACTACCTTCTGGCAACGTATTTTAGTCATTCACCATTCAACAAGCAGAAAATCTAGTCCTTATAAAGTGACTCCTGGTTATCTTCTGATTCATTATGTATTGAAAAATTTATTTTGATAGAACTCCTTCAGTAAGTTATAAGTTTCCATCGTGTCCTCTCTTCTGCTAACTAAATTTTGCAACTCACACATTTTCAGTCTATCCTCATAGGGTGCATTCTGCAGACCTGTTACTATCTTATTCACTCATCTGTGAATTCTCTTCATCACTTTCTCATATCCAGGAAACACTGGACCAAATGAAGTATAAATGAGTAGAAAGGTTTGTGCTGACAATTCATGTCAATTTATTTAACAGCATTAATTCTCAAACAAGAATAATAAGAAAATAATTAATTTTTATTTATTGACCAAATCTGTACATAGTACTCAAGAAGTGACTATATAGCTGGTCACATCTTCACTACTGTGCATAAACTAGACGATTCCACAGCCTTATAAAGAGGGATAATAATATCTCTACTTGTCAATGTGTTCTTCAACATCAAAGCAATCTTTTGAGCTATTTTGCTAAAACTCTCTGTCCACTATCATTCTCCAAATCTTTAGCCTCATCAATTTCCTGCAATCCAGAACCATCAATGTAATACATGGTATGTCATCTTTGCATGACAAAATGTATCACTTTACACTTTGCCACATTAAACTGAGAATCATTATTCTTTGTCCATACTACAAATTTATTCATTTTATTATTATTATTTCAGCAACCTCCATGGAGTCAACAGACTCATCATGGTTGGTTCACTGAACCAGCAGCATGTCTATCATAATGAACTTAAGTTATGAGCACTCCCTGCATTCACAATGCACTTCGGCAACACCCTTCTTTAACACACTGTAATAAAACTTCCAGGGATGGCCTCTCATTCTTCCCATCATAACATCTGCTCTTTTTATAATTCTGTGTTAATCTGGTACAATCCCTTAACTAAAAGGTCTCTATTATATCTCCTGTTTTCCACCTATCCACCAAACTCTGTAATTTTCCCTCATTCCCTCTAACATTCCCTCACACTCTTCATAACTAACATTCCAGAACCCTGATATCACTTTGTTCATTTGTCTTTGGACCCTCTCCAGTGTTTTCACATCACAATAAAATCCAGGCAACCAAATCTGAGCACAATAATCTAATGCCTTACATATAGGCAAAACCATCTCATTATCTCTGCATGTTAATGTACTTCTTTTCATAGCAGCAACATAATGTGCAGTCTTTGATATCCTTGCAATGTACTCTTGGAACTTTGTCCACTGTCTGCCATCACTCCAAATCTCACCCACTTCCTGAAATGCAGCTCCAAAAATACAGTATGTAGTCTTATATTTTTGTACCCTCAAAATGTATAACACCTTGCATTTATAAATATTAAAATTTCAATCTCATTCCTCTGTCCAAGCTAAAAGGCTATTCAAATCTTCCAGTAGAGAATAAACATCAGCAATACTCCTGGTAATTCTACCTAACTGCATCATTAGCTAACATTTGAAGCTCCCAGTCAATCCACATTAAATATCATTAACAAATAAGATAAACAGAACCCTGAAGTACACCACAGGTCACCTTCCTTTTGTGAGACACTACTAAATCATACACAGCTTGCTGATATCTTTCAGAAAGCCAATCGTCAATCCACCTAACCAATCTGTTATCTAATTCCTTCTTCTACAGCCTATTATACACCAATGTGTCATGTAGTAATCTATCAAATGACATTGCAATGTCTAATAAAGTCAATGTATATGATCTTCCTTATCCAACACATTCGTCACCTTGTCATAAAAGTAAGCAAATTGCTGAAGCAAGACTTGCCCTTCACAACCCATGACCAGTCTGTATATCTGCCATTAATTAGAAACTTCTATCCTAGAACCATGCTTGTGGAGAGCATTATTTTGCTTTCTTTCCACTCATTAGGAACCATTCCCACTGCAAGACTTTCATTAAATATCTAGGCCAAGGGTACAGCTAAAGAATGTTTTGCACATTCTTTAAAGATAGGTAGCAATATGCCATCCATTCCCACAGCTTTTATAACATCTAACCCAAGCAACACTTGATACACCTCTGATTCTGAAACCTTTAATTCTTCTAATCCTTGCTTCCTTTCTACATGAGTGTGATATTTTTGTCACACTTCAGAATGAAGAAAATAGTGATATGACAAGAAATGGCGAGGTTGTACCAGAGAACTGTGAGGGCGTGAATGTAGAAAGTATGAATGATGGTATTAATACAGAGCAAATTAATGGTTTAACAGAAAATAAAAAAGATGAGATAGATGCTATGAGTGAGATCGCGTTGTTGAGGGGAGCGATACAAAGAGCAAAGCGGCAGCCAGAGCATATGAACAAAAGTCTACTGAGTGTACCAGCCAATAATAAAAAGTATCATAGGAAAAATAACAGTATGGGTGTGAACTTAAACAAAATGAAGGAGAGAGTGCTGTATGGAGATTCGTTAGTATGAGGTGTGTTAGTAGAGGATTTGACAAAATCGTACCAACCTGGTGCGACCATCAAGGACGTAACTGATTCCTATTAGAGAGCAAAAGGAAAGGGTGAAAGAAATGATTGTTGTGGCAGGTACGAATGATTTGAAAGGAGATAAAATGGAAATGATAGAGGACCTGAATGAATTGTTTGAGGTAGCAAAAGAAAAGAGTAATAGAATTAGGATGATTAGTCTTTTGCTGTAGTATGACAGTGAAGTGTTTAAAAGGAGGGCCATAATTGCAAATGACTTTATGCATGGGTTATGTATGATAAGTGGTGTGGAATTTGTGGATGTGTGGAGCGAGTTCGATGGGCGAAAGGATCTATATAAGATGGATGGCTTGCATTTGAATGGATTCGGTGTAAGGAGACTTGAAAAAGTGTTGTTGAATGAAGTGGATGTGCAGAATCAGGGAAACTAGATTTATTAAGGGGGGGGGGAAGTAGATATGCAGACCTTAGGAAGGCAGTTGAGTGTATGAATGAGTATAATATGCCCGAGCAAATAAGATGGACAACAAATCAGAATGGGATAGTTAGTATAAGGCATCAAGGTAGGGATGGGGCTAATGGGGATCTGAAATTCATGTACACTAATGCTAGGAGTGTTAGGAATAAGAAGGAAGAATTTTTCGCCATGGTTGGCACTTCCAGACCACAGGTTATTGGAATTAGTGAAACATAGCTGACTGTAGATGATATAGCTAGAGGGATTGAATGTGATGGGTATAGTGTGTTCAGGAATGACAGGGAGAATAAAATGGGGAGAGGAGTATTGCTGATGATAAATGATGAGCTGCAGCCAAGGAGAATAGAAGTTGAAATGCAGGATAGAGAAAAGAGCACATTTGAGGACATTTGGTGTGAGATTGTGGCTAGCAGAACAAAATATACTATTGGGTGCTGCTATAGACCAGGTGATGGAAAAGATGGTGGAGATAGTATGCACAAGCAAATAGAAGAAATGAGTGGAAGGAGGTAATTATTATGGGAGATTTCAACTATGGTCGCATTGATTGGAGTGAGGAGAGGACCCACGGGAGGAAGGAATTGGATATTTTGTGGTTATTAAGGGATAACTATCTGCGACAGCATGTAATGGAAAATACTAGGGGTGAGAGAGTGCTTGATCTAGTAATTGCATCTGAGAATTTGGCTGTAACAAATATGACCACATTGCCACCAATTGGTGAGAGTGATCATAGGGTCTTGATTTGGGATGTAGCTAAAGGTGTGGAATTTACAATTAAGACAGTGTACATATAGAATTATCGGGCTGGAAGTATGACAAGCTTAGGAGTTTGATTAGTTCAGTGCCATGGCATGTACAACTGCAAGGGCTAGAAGTTGATAATGCATGGGAGGCAGTTAAGAAGTGTTTGCATGAAGCAATGGCTGACTGTATACCTAGAGTCCGAATAATAAATCAAGTAGGGGTTAAATGGAAGAATAACACCATTAAGCTTGCGCTGCAAAAAAAGAAACAACTATGGTGGGAATTTAAGGAGAAAGGTGACTGGCAGACACATGAATGGTATAAAGCGCGGGCCAGAAGGGTAATGAGTGTGGTAAGAAAGGCAAAAAAGGATTACGAAAGAACATTGGCCATGTAGGCTAAAGAGAATCGTAAACAGTTTTTTCGATATGTTGCAAGTAAAAGAAAAAATGTATATGGCAGAATGATTTTAAAAAATGCCGATGGTAAGGAGGTAACTGAATCAGTTGATATAGTTCAGTTACTGAGTGAGCACTTTGCAAGAATATATCATCCAGATGGTGACATTGCAAAAATGAATGAACCAATAGATTATACGGGAATTGTGGTGAATGAAGTGGAGGTGAGTAGTCTATTCCATAACTTCAATGTCAATACATCTGTGGGATTGGATGATATACCAGCTCGTGTCGTACGTAAAGCAGCTAAAGAATTGTCAGTATCCTTGACAATTTGGTTTAATTTGAGTCTCGGATCTGGGTTAGTCTTGATGGGGTGGAAAGAGGGGAAAATAGTTCCACTGCATAAAGGAGGTTCCAAGACTGCTGTCGTAAATTACCGACCGATTAGCATATCAGAAATTGTTGTCAAGATCTTGGAGAAATTAGTCAAGAAAAGAATACAGGATTGGATAGAAGAAAATGGGATATTGTATGGGGGACAACATGGGTTTGTGAAGGGTAGATCATGCCTTAGTAACTTGCTCACGTTTTATAACACAGTGACGGCTGAACTGGATAAGGGTAATGGGTTTACAGTGATTCTACTGGACCTAGCAAAGGCCTTTGACAGGATACCACATGGAACTCTAATCAGTAAACTGGAGCAGATGGGTATGGATATAGGGTTGGTGAGATGGATAGGAGGGTGGTTGATGGAGAGATACCAGAGAGTGGTTTATTCAGGAGTGGAGTCTAAAAGATGGCTTGTGACAAGTGGTGTGCCACAGGGCTCTGTTCTTGGACCACTACTTTTCAATTTGTTCATCAATGATATAGGAACGGATCTGGTGAAGTGTTCACTTGTTTGCTGATGATGCAAAGTTGGGTAGAGCAATTGTGAGTGCACAGGATGTCAAAATTTTACAAAATGATTTGGATAGTTTGGAGGACTGGGCTAGGGAAAATGGATGTCAATTTAATTGGCAAAGTGTAAGGTATGCATTTTGGGGTGAAAAGAATAGCAGCAGTATATCACATTGGTGGAACTGTACTACAGGAGATTGATGAGGTCAGGGATTTGGGAGTGCTGGTGGATAGGGAATTGAAGTTTAGGGGGCACATTGCAAAAGTGGCTAAATCAGCTCATCAAATCACTTGGCTACTGAAAAATACTTTAACAAGCAGAGACAAACATGTTATTGTTCCTTTGTATCGAGCCGTGATAAGGCCCCATCTAGACTACTGTATCCAGATATGGGCTCCAGGGTTTCTTCTTGATGAGGAGTAGGTGGAGGGGATCCAGAGACGAGTGACCAAGATGATAGCAGGTCTGTGGAATGAACCTTATGAGTACAGGTTGCAGATTTGTGGGTTGCAAAAATTGGTCGATAGGCAGAAAAGGGGTGATATGATTGAGACATTCAAATTACTGAAGGGTTTCTATAAGATTAATCCAGAAGATATTGTTGAGAATAGGACTGGTGGTGGGAGGACTAGGGGCCATACATGGAAGCTGGGCAAGAATGTGGTTAGCAAGGGTGTTAGAGCTAGGTTTTTTACTAGGAGAGTGGTGAATGAGTGGAATAAGCTGTCAGAGTCTGTTGTGTGTGCTACGACCGTGAATGAGTTGAAGGCTAGGTATGATAGATACTGTGTAAATGTCGAATAGTTGTTCTTGACATGATGTTAGGGCCACCCTCAATGAGTCTGTAGACTCCTTGGAGTTGCCCGGATTAATAATAATAATGATAATAATGTTGCAAAGCATCATTCATGCCACTATGATATACACTAATGAAGTGTGTTCATTAAATGATTCATTGAATTATATCATCATCATCATCATCAAATTCCTGCCATGTACCCTCAAGGGGTGTACAGGATATGACGGTACTACATGAAAAAATTACATCATTACTAACTTCCTATCTACAATTTTCCTACAAATCAGTCTGTTACTTGTCAAGACTCCAACATTATCAGATCTTATATTTCGATCGTCTAAGGCACTTTGTACCGTATCAATCCACCTATATCTTGGTCTTCCTCTGGGTCGTTTTCCTGCCAACCTGGCAGAGAACACTTGTTTTGCTAATCTTAACTCTCCCATTCTATTTAAGTGACCATACCGCCTGAGATTGGCACTGCAAATGCATTCCTGGATGCTGACAATGTCAAGTTCTTTCCTAATATCCTCGTTTTTAATATGATATTGCCATTGATACCATCTGTTCACGCCTATAATCTTTCTCAGGACTTGCATATCTGCGGTCTCTAGTCTTTGGTCAAGTGTTTTACTTCTGACCCAGCTCTCAGATTCATAAGTTAAAACTGGTTTGAACACTGTCTTGTATACAGCTAATTTAGTGTTCCGACTAATTTCTTTCTTACTCCATATGAATTTATTCAATTGACTTCCCACCATACCAGCTTTGCTGATTCTATTGTCTATTTCTATATTTAATTTACCATCTTCATTAAAAATCGTGCCTAAGTAGTTGAAATGTTTTACCTGTTCCACAGGTTCTCCATTCACAACACAGTTGACATTTTCAATGATTTTGCCTATTTTCATTGTCTTTGTCTTTTTATTGCTGACCTTCATACCACATCTATTACAACAGCTATTCAATTTAGTCAGAGAATCTTGCAGACTTGTAGCGGATTTATTTAGAAGTATAACATCATCTGCATAAAGCAAAGAGCTGACATTAACATCTCCAATTTTGATATCAGGTTTAATACCACATTCCTTCATAATGTGATCCATATACAGGGTGTTCGGGATAAATTTGACAGTTTCGTAAGGAAAAAGAAAATCTTCTTTGTATCTATTAAATTTAATGAATTGACAAAAAAACATTACAGGCAGAGTTAATTACAATACTATCAACAAGATTTACTCAAAATAACCACCATTAGCATCGATCACAGCTTCAATTCTGCTTCGGAACCTCGAACAAGCTGATGCTACAGTCTCCCTGGGAAGGGCCGCAAAAGCTGTTTTAATTTTATCCATTAACTGGGCTTTTGTATTACTGGAAGTGCGATTGGTGTCTTTTTCAACTGCGCCCCATACAAAATAATCCATGGGGTTAAGGTCTGGGGAGTTTGGAGGCCAAACATTTGGACTGGTGAAGTCGTAGAAATTTTCAGACAACCATTTTTGACTTTTCCCAGAGGTGTGGCAAGGGGCCGAATCCTGCTGCCATACATACGGCCTACCATTGGCTACCCTTGTTATCCAGGGCTTGACTACAGTTAGCAACTCCACGAACAAAGCCCGAATTCCAATGCCAGGGTTCTTCAACACCTGTTCCTGCAGATTTGCGAGGAATTCTGCTGTACGAACGCAATCAGATCGTCTGCTAGGGATCTTTCTTCTTGCTACATCCTCGTAGTCACCATTGCAAGTCTCTAGTTCATGCCTGATTGTTTTTACTGTATTCAGGGAGCATTGGGCAGCAGTCGTAATATCCTTATTTTGATGGCGGGCACGAATCATCATGATACAAGTTATTCTCTTCCATGATTCAGGTGGGTTCCAGCTATCCATCCTTTCTGACATCTTGTATATGAATGAAGAAGGGTCCAAACTTTTAAATGAAGAGAAGTGTGTGTTAATACATGTAACTTACGGAAAAATATAATTAATTATAAATATGTCAAATTTATCCCGAACACCCTGTAGATAATGAATAACAGAGGGGATAATGTACATCCTTGTCTCACACCAGATTTAACATTAAACCATCTTCCTGTACTTCCTTCAATTCTAACTGCTGACTTACAACTCAAATAAAGACTAAGTATTGCTTGATATAATGCCCCATTGACACCATATAACTGCAGCATATTGAATAGCTTCTCTCTTGGCACCTTGTCATATGCCTTTTCCAAATCGACAAAACTTAAATACAGATCTTTGTTATATTCCCATGCTTTCTCAACTATTTGTCGTAAAGTGAAGATCTGATCTTGACAGCCTCTATTTGGCCTGAATCCAGCTTGTTCTTCACCAAGCTTTTCTTCCACAATTCTTCTCAACCGTTTCTCAAGTATACTTGCATAGATCTTGCCAGGAACACTCAGTAGGGAAATACCTCTGTAATTCTCACATGCAGTTTTATTCCCTTTTTATATATGGGTACTATGTGAGCTCTACTCCAATCATCGGGAATTCGTCCCTATGTCCAGGCTTTCTGAATTATGCAGTGCAGCCACTGTAAGACTTTTATACCACCATACTTCAGCATTTCTGGTCGAATATCATCTACTCCAGCTGCCTTTCCACATTTCAAGCCTTTGATGGCTTTTTCTACTTCAAGTATGGATATGTATTCCTGACTGCATGCCTGGTCAGCATTTTTTTACCACTGTGCTGTCATCACTGCTTGTTTCATTTAGCAGTTTTTCAAAGTAATTACTCCATACTTCAAGAATATCTTTTTCTTCCGTTTTCATGTCACCTTTATCATCTCTAATTCCTTTTGCAGCACTCTTTCCTCCATTCTTAAGCTTCTTCAACAACCTCCAGAATATTTTGCCACCTTCTTGATATTTATTTTCTATATTCTTGCCAAAGTCCTCCCATGACTTTTGCTTAGCTAGTTTTACACACTGTTTAGCTTTCTTACATTTGTCTCTGTATTCTGTAAGAGTAAAAGCTGACTTATTTGCCAGGAACTTTTGATATGCTTTCTTCTTTTCCTTCACTGCCTCTTTAACTTCCTGTGTCCACCAGGGAGTTCTGATTTTTTTATCCTTGCACACAACCTCACCACATGCCTCTCTGGCAGAATCAATCAATGTTTTCTTCAGAGTTTGCCACTGAATCTCCAAGGTTTGATTCCTGTTCTCAAACTCTTTCATTTTCTTTTCAATAATCTTTCTGTATTTTAGTCTACAGTTCACATCTGAGAGCTGCTCAACTTTTATTCGCTTTAAAACTTTCTTACATGTTATTCTTTTCAATATGAAATTCAATTTTATCCTGCTCAAGACTAAATAGTGATCACTTCCAATTTCAAATCCTCTGTACACTCTGGTGTCCTGCACCAGAGAGAAAACATCACTATCAACAATAACATAGTCAATGAGACTTTTCTTATTCCTAGCCTCTTCTCTCCATGTGAATTTGTGCACATTTTTATGTTGGAACATGGTGTTAGTAATAACCAGTCCATGTCCTGAGCAGAAATCCAACAGATATTTGCCATTATTATTAGCTTTGCTCTTTTCTCCAAATTTTCTCAAAATATTTTTGTATGTCTCGCAATCATTTCCTACTCTGCTATTTAGATACCCAACAAGGACCAACTTTTCATTTTTCATTGTGTCAGTTGCTTTTTCTAAAGCGTCAAAAAATTCCTCCACTTCTACCTTTGTAGAACCTTCTGTGGGACCATAGGCACAAATAAGTCTCATTGTCCAGTTCCCCATTCTAATGAATTATCTAATGAACATATTTAGCATCAGGAGACTTGAAAAATTATTCATTGATATGAGATATGTCATTGATATAACATTATTCATTGATATGTCATTGATATAACACAGAGTCAGGGAAACTGAATTCTTATGGAAGGAATGATGAAAATTTGTGTGTAAGAGTGGCAATGTTAGGTAACTGTGTTAATGATGAAAATGGTTATTATTATGAAAATGATTATGAACAGAGAAAGATTATATGTTCGCCCAGTTGAGATCTATCAAGCATGTGTAAAGATATTTGCATAAGTAAGGAAATAGATAAGAATAGAGATGCTAGGAGCATGGGAGACAAAAGAGTAGGGTTTTTTGCCTTGGTTAATATATTGGGACCTAATATTGTAGGCAATAGCGAGACCTGGCTATCAGAAGCAAACATACTAAATGATATTTGAGTGCAGAGGGTACAGCATTTTTAGGAAGGAAAGACAGGATGGGGCATGCTGATAATGATATCAGATGACTTGAATCCAGTTAGTTGAAACCTATGATTGTGGTACTCGTAATAGTGAGTTTGAAGCCATCTGGTGTGAGGTGGAATCTAACAATATCAAATACATACTGGGGTTTTGTTACACACCTAGTCAATCAGTTGCTAGTGATGAAGTAATGCATCACCAAATAGAAATGATGGGAGCGACTTAAATGATTAAAAGAGTAATCATAATTGGAGAACTTAATTATCCAAATAGTAATTAGGTATCAGTAAAATCTCACAAAAAGAATGAAACTGAATTTATTGAGCTGCTGCGAGACAACTTCCTCAAGCAGTATGTAACAGAAGGAACTCAAGGTCAAAGAATGTTAGATTTGATTATAATGTTAGAGTGGGGGGTTTCAGTTAAAGATGTGACTATTCTGCCTCTGCTTGGTGACAGAGATCAACTGGTACTCACTTGGGAAGTTTATGAATGTTCTATTCAGAAAATGTTACACGCTAAACTACAAAGCAGGAAATTATGAACACTCGAGGAGTATACTGAGTTCTGTACCATGGTATCAGTTGTTGGATTGGAAGGATATTGATAATACTTGGAAAGTGTTTGAAAAATATCTAAATGATGTGATATCAGAATATGTCCCTAGAGTTCAAAGAATAAATAGAGTAGGAGTGAAATGGTGTGTAATCTAATTAAGCAAGACACTTGTAAGAAAAAGATGGTGTGGAAGGAATACCATGTGAATAAGGATGATGTCAGTTATGATAATTATAAGCAGCAGGCTAGAAAAGTCACAGCTGTACAACAGCTGTGACTCTTCTAGAAATAGAAAGCTAAATCTGAGTATGAAAAGAAACTGGCTCTGCAAATTGAAGATGACCTAAAAGAATCTATTGTTTTGCTGTAAGTAAAAGAAAGAATGAATTTGAAAGAATAACTCTATTGAATGTAGATGGTATGCAGGTGAACTGATGCAGAAGTGTTCAACTAATGAAAAAAACCAGATTGACAACATTTGCTAAACATTACCAACCTGGTATATGCAACACAGAAATCGCTGCTACCTCTTCACTGTATGAGAAAACATGAATGAGGATGAAGTACTAGAGCTGTGGCACAAACTGAATAAGAATTTGGCAATATGAACAACTGATAGGATATCAGCATGGATGCTAAAGGAGTGTTCAGCTGAATTCCTTTGACCAAGTTATATAATTTGAGTCTCAGCAATTTGTATTGTCTCAATCTGTCCTCATACGCTACATTCCAGAGACCCAAAACCACTAGTAAATCATCCCTGAACCCTCTCCAACAATTCACCATTCTTATAAAAACTAGGTGACCAAATCTGTGCACAGTAATCCATATGTGGTCTGACCAAAGCCTTGTATAATGAAATCTTAACATCCTACATGTTACTGTTCTCTACATCATGGCCATAGTCCACTGTGCTGTTTTTGCAATTTCGTGTCCCTCTCCACCATCACTCCGACATCTTTCATCATCTCCACCTCTTCTAAGATATCCCCACCAATCATATACTCTGCATCCCATCTTTGTTTCCCAAATTTTAAAACCTTAAACTATTGCTACATTGAACAAACATCCCTACACACACACAAACACACACGCTTGCCCATTGATCCATTCTATTCAAGTCCTCTTGCAAGGCTACAACTTCCATTCTACTCCTCAGCTCTCCCCAACTTTGTATCATCAGCAAACAACTGTACATCACTCACCAGTCAAGCCCTTTCCAATGTCATTTACATGCAAATTAAACAACAGTGGCCCTAAAATAGACCTTGGGAGCACACTACAAGTGATTTTCCTCTTTGGGGGATATCACTCTCCCATACACAACCTGCTAATACCTATCAGAGAGCTAACCAATCCAACACACTAATCTACTATCCAACCCAATCTGTTAAAATTTAATTACTAGTCTATCATGTTCATGTGGCAATCTATCGAAAGCCTTTGCAAAATCTAAATATACTACTGTATAATCATCCCCTCTGTCCAGTGAATTTGTCGCCTTGTTATAATAGTTAAGCAGATTACTAAAACCCAGTCTTCCTTTAGCAAACCCATGCTGTCCATCAAAGAGAATTCTGCTGCTGTCAACCAAGTTCTAAATCCTGAGCCTCACTAGGCTCTCTAACACCTTGATCACAACTCTAGATAAACAGATTGTTCTATAATTCAAAGTTGTATTAGTCTTATCATCCTTATATGAAGTGGAACAATTTCGCTATCTTTTCACTCTTATGGAAGTTGGGCCAAACTAAGACTCATTAAAAGGTAAGTTAAACCTGTTGTTATCTTATCTTCTGGAACATTCCCTCAAGACACATGGTGATATACATCAGGTATCATGGTGATATACGACCTATGGCCTTATTAGCACCAAGTTTACGCAATTCATCATACACCTGCTCACTCACCATCATTGGTTCCAGTTCTCCCTTCACACTGCTCCAAGTTCTGCATTATGTCATTATGTTACATTCACAGGGATGGAATACTTGAATGAACTGCTCATTTAACACTTCTACTATACCCTACTGAGTATTTGTTTTCTCCCATAATCATTCTTCCTTTTAATGGCCACATATCGAAAAAAAAAACTCCATAGGAGATTTCTTTAAACCTCATTTGCTAACTGCTGCTCATACTGCACTTTTCCTACCCTTACCAAGTGAATCAACCTCTTTTCATGCTCTTTGTACTCGTCGTGTAACTGATTATTGCCACTCACCTTATGCTGCATCCACAATGCCTTTTTCTTCCAGATTGCATGCTTCACCTCTTCAGTCATTCATTTTATACCCAACTTATTTAATCTCCTGACCTTTGGAATGCACTCAGTCACTGTCTCTGCCAGATAGTTCCTGAGTATTAACCAAACAGTGTCGGTTTCCTTCCCATACAATTCCTCATTCCATGCTGAAGCTGAAAGCCGTCTCCTGAGTTTGTTGCAAGTTTTTCCACTTGGTTATACTATAAATTAAAGACAGCAAGAAATTATATACTTGGTTTAATCCTTTATCTAAGTGTAAGCAAACAAAGTTTGTGCCTGAAATATAATCAGGATTAGGGCAACTCGTATATAGAGGCTAATGAATTCACATCACTTGCCTTAGTATCCCATTATGCTATGCATTATGAGAAGTGTCACTACCTAGATCAGTTTCGACCTTTATTGAGGTCTCGTGAGCCAGAATGAGAGGCGATACTAAGGTTGAAGTAATGCAGAAGTCATATTTTCATATACATGCATGCCAAAAGGTGTCACACCTTATCATTAAAATACTCTGAATTAGAGAGAGTTGTTGGAACTTTTTCCACTTGGTTACACTATAAATTAAAGATACCAAGAAATTACATACTTGGTTTAATCCTTTATCCAAGTGTAACCAAACAAAGTTTGCACCTGAAATATAATCAGGACTAGGACAACTCGTATATAAAGGCTAATGATTTCACATCACTTGCCTTAGTATCTTTAATTTATAGTATAACTAAGTGGAAAAACTTCCAACAACTATCTCTAATTCAGAGTATTTTAATAATAAGGTGTGAGACCTTTTGGCAACTTGTATATGAAAATATGACTTCTGCATTACTTCAACCTTAGTATCATCTCTGGGTCTGGCTCCCACTGACGAGACCTCAATAAAGGTCGAAACTGGTTTGGGTAGTGACCCTTCCTATAATGCATAGCATTATACATGCCTGTAAGGATATGTGCTTTGCATTATGGGATACTAAGGCAAGTGATATGAAGTCATTAGCCTCTATACATGAGTTGCCCTAGTCATGATTGTATTTCAGGTACAAATTTTGTTTGCTTACACTTGGATAAAGGATTAAATATTATTAAATATTAAATTATATACTTAAACCAAGTATTAGATAAGTACCAGATCGACATAATAGGCGTGACTGAAACAAAAAAGACCAAAACTGGTGAGATCTTTCTGAGCAATAAATACAAAATGTTATATTCAGGCAATGACAATCAAGGAAAAGAAGGAGTAGCCATAATATTCAACACAAAATATGAGGCTAATCTTCTTGAATGGCAGTCAGTCTCAAGTAGAGTAATGTGGGCAAATATGAGAATGGGGAACTGGACAATGAGACTTATTTGTGCCTATGGTCCCACAGAAGGTTCCACTAAGGTAGAAGTGGAGGAATTTTTTGACGCTTTAGAAAAAGCAACTGACACAATGAAAAAGGAAAAGTTGGTCCTTGTTGGGGATCTAAATAGCAGAGTAGGAAATGATTGTGAGACATATAAAAATATTTTGGGAAAATTTGGAGAAAAGAGCAAAGCTAATAATAATGGCAAATATCTGTTGGATTTCTGCTCAGGACATGGACTGGTTATTACTAACACCATGTTCCAACATAAAAATGTGCACAAATTCACATGGAGAGAAGAGGCTAGGAATAAGAAAAGTCTCATTGACTATGTTATTGTTGATAGTGATGTTTTCTCCCTGGTGCAGGACACCAGAGTGTACAGAGGATTTGAAATTGGAAGTGATCACTATTTAGTCTTGAGCAGAAAATGAAAATGAAAAAGTGAAAGAGTTTGAGAACAGGAATCAAACCTTGGAGATTCAGTGGCAAACTCTGAAGAAAACATTGGTTGATTCTGCCAGAGAGGCATGTAGTGAGGTTGTGTGCAAGGATAAAAAAATCAGAACTCCCTGGTGGACACAGGAAGTTAAAGAGGCAGTGAAGGAAAAGAAGAAAGCATATCAAAAGTTCCTGGCAAATAAGTCAGCTTTTACTCTTACAGAATACAGAGACAAATGTAAGAAAGCTAAACAGTGTGTAAAACTAGCTAAACAAAAGTCATGGGAGGACTTTGGCAAGAATATAGAAAATAAATATCAAGAAGGTAGCAAAATATTCTGGAGGTTGTTGAAGAAACTTAGGAATGGAGGAAAGAGTGTTGTAAAAGGAGTTAGAGATGATAAAGGTGACATGAAAACAGGAGAAAAAGATATCCTTGAAGTATGGAGTAATTACTTTGAAAAACTGCTAAATGAAACAAGCAGTGATGACAGCACAGTGATAAAAAACACTGACCAGGCATGCAGTCAGGAATACATATCCATACTTGAAGTAGAAAAAGCCATCAAAAGCTTGAAATGTGGAAAGGCAGCAGGAGTAGATGATATTCGACCAGAAATGCTGAAGTATGGTGGTATAAAAGTCTTACAGTGGCTGCACTGCATAGTTCAGAAAGCCTGGACAGAGGGACGAATTCCCGATGATTGGAGTAGAGCTCTCATAGTACCCATATATAAAAAGGGAAATAAAACTGCATGTGAGAATTACAGAGGTATTTCCCTACTGAGCGTTCCTGGCAAGATCTATGCAAGTATACTTGAGAAACGGTTGAGAAGAATTGTGGAAGAAAAGCTTGGTGAAGAACAAGCTGGATTCAGGCCAAACAGAGGCTGTCAGGATCAGATCTTCACTTTACGACAAATAGTCGAGAAAGCATGGGAATATAACAAAGATCTATATTTAAGCTTTGTTGATTTGGAAAAGGCATATGATAAAGTGCCAAGAGAGAAGCTATTCAATACGCTGCAGTTATATGGTGTCAATGGGGCATTATATCAAGCAATACTTAGTCTTTATTTGAGTTGTAAGTCAGCAGTTAGAATTGAAGGAAGTACAGGAAGATGGTTTAATGTTAAATCTGGTGTGAGACAAGGATGTACATTATCCCCTCTGTTATTCATTATCTATACGGATCACATTATGAAGGAAAGTGGTATTAAACCTGATATCAAAATTGGAGATGTTAATGTCAGCTCTTTGCTTTATGCAGATGATGTTATACTTCTAAATAAATCCGCTACAAGTCTGCAAGATTCTCTGACTAAATTGAATAGCTGTTGTAATAGATACGGTATGAAGGTCAGCAATAAAAAGACAAAGACAATGAAAATAGGCAGAATCATTGAAAATGTCAACTGTGTTGTGAATGGAGAACCTGTGGAACAAGTAAAACATTTCAGCTACTTAGGCACGATTTTTACGGAAGATGGTAAATTAAATATAGAAATAGACAAAAGAAATCAGCAAAGCTGGTATGGTGGGAAGTCAATTGAATAAATTCATATGGAATAAGAGAGAAATTAGTCGGAACACTAAATTATAAAGTGATCTTGATATACAAGTAAACCTGTATACAAGTGAACTGTATACAAGAGAGTGTTCAAACCAGTTTTAACTTATGGATCTGAGAGCTGGGTCAGAAGTAAAACACTTGACCAAAGACTAGAGACCGCAGATACGGAGTCCTGAGAAAGATTAGAGGCGTGAACAGATGGCATCAATGGCAATATTATATTAAAAATGAGGATATTAGGAAAGAACTTGACATTGTCAGCATCCAGGAATGCATTAGCAGAGCTAATCTCAGGTGGTATGGTCACTTAAATAGAATGGGAGAGGAAAGATTAGCAAAACAAGTGTTCTCTGCCAGGTTGGCAGGAAAACGACCCAGAGGAAGACCAAGATATAGGTGGATTGATACGGTACAAAGTGCCTTAGACGATAGAAATATAAGATCTGATAATGTTGAAGTTTTGACAGGTAAGAGACTGATTTAGAGGAAAATTGTAGATAGGAAGTTAGTAATGATGTAATTTTTTCATGTAGTACTGTCATATCCTGTACACCCCTTGAGGGTACATGGCAGGAATTTGATGATGATGATGATGACTTAAACCAAGTATATAATTTCTTGGTATCTTTAATTTAAAGTCTCCTGAGTTTGTCTTAATCATCCACCTTGTAGTTCCACGTATAACCCTTTCTCACAAGTCATTATATGGCTGGCCTCCACTCAAGCGATCACTTTATCATCACTTTTATTAACTGGAGGAAGATTTGACACCATGTTCACAATAATCCTCTGATGAGATAATCAAATTCAAGACCCTCAAACCTCATGTATCCTCTGTTACACATTATCTAAGATAGTTGTACATCAAAAATTCATTCTCCTTGGTTCCAGACACTGTCTCTTCATTCTAGTCCATAATTGAAATCACCCTTTTTTCCCGGATCAATTTGCCTATACATTTCCTTTTCACTGTCTCACATTACCAGGTCTATCGCAACACCCTACTAAACATTTCATCCTGTCCACCTCCACTTCACAATAAACTGCTTATAAACTAGTGTCACTACTTGCTCCTTTGATCTTCACCTTAAATGGGCACATCAACAGTACTTTCCCTCCCTTTTTGCTCCATCTCCTATTGCAAAAAACTACATATCCTTCCTATTTTTGCTTATTCCACAAATGTTTGCAGTCTTATTAATATCAAGTTCACACAGCATCAAAAAATTATATCTTATTTTTCTTCATTGTTATATCAAAAACAATTTCCTTTCTCCATGAAATATATATATATATATATATATATATGGTTACAAAATCCAATCTGGGTAGATTATGGGCATTTGAGGGCCAAAAGTACCACATACTATTATTACTCTTTGCAAGAAAAATATATACTGTAAGAGTGGGAAATACTTTTCTGCCTATCACTTGGCTGCAATTATATCTGTTCTTGCAGGACTATATGGTACCAAAAGAAAAAAATTAAAATAAAGCCTGTGGAGCATTTCCAATGTAATCACTTTATTAAAACAGTTAATTCACTTCTTAATCTTTAAACAGGGCCTAATATATATCTTTTATTTTTTAAATTACATTGAAAATCTTTTATTCAAACAAGAGGCTTGCCTGCACTATCCTTATACTGCAGAACAAATTTTGTTATAGGGCTGTTTCCACTAAAAGATGGGCTCCACATCACTGTAACTGTGCGACTTTCCAAATCTTTCACTTTTACATCCACTGGAGGAGCAGGTGCCTCTGGAAAAAAAAATCCTTAATTATTCTTTTTTGTTTATTCTTTCTACAACTTTTTCTTTTTTTATTAATAACTTCTTAATTAAAAGAAACACACGTATTAACCACAGTGAAAATTATTTAATTGTAAATCCAAACCATAGGATCCATTGGGAAAAGTCTAAACTTTTACATAGATCTTTATATAAACATGAACGTTTATACAAAGAAAGTTCTGAAGCCCTACTACACAGACCAAACTTAAACCACAACGACGTTCTTACTATTCCTAAAGTATGGGAAATTGTCATACAAAATTGTGTTAAATAATTTTTTATTTTTGTTTATTTTTTTTTTTTGTACTACTGTAGCACGTTATGCACGTTTAATGAGATTCTATTGAAATCATGCACCCTAACTGTATGTTATTCCTATTATTGTTTAAAACTACTGCACTGATGATGTCCTAAGATACTTAGATGAAATATTTACAATTAAATAATTTTCACTGTGGTTAATACGTGCGTTTCTTTTAATTATGATCGCACCACAGGTTTCGTTATTTAAAAAAAAAAAAAAATTTAATAACTTCTGTTAACTTAAAAAGTTACTAAAGTAATTTATGTTATTAAATATATGTGGTCAATTCTTGTTATTAAACCAAGATTGTAATTTGCTAATCTATGTCCCCAGTGAATTCCCCCATAACTGCTTAGCCTGCGCTGTGTTAATCTGTAATATATGGCATCCATATCTTCCTGTGGACTCTATGATCTTCAGCGGCAACCAAGGATATGTTTTGTCCTATCTTGGAACTAGTAAGCCTGAAATAAATCATCTCTTTCAGACCTAAAATCCTCCTTAACTTCCGGTTTTGTTGGCTGAAGTTTCTCTGCCATAAAATACCACTCCTCCTGATCTATTCTCTCTATCCTTCTTGAAAATATAATATTGCTTACATTTTATCCAAGTAACTACATAATTTTATGTGAAGTAGTAGGTTGCTGATGCTGAAAACTCCTCTCCTTTCAACATTATTTCAAAGCCGAACAGAGAAACTACGAGTTTCATGCCGAATATAGAAGCTACAAAAGTTTCGGCAGATCCAAGTGTAAGCAAACCTTTCATGACAGGGGCAACTCGTAGTAAAGGTGGAGTAAGCTCTGATCACTATCATTATTATTTCCAATAATGTAAAACACATCTCCTAGGGGACATATATGATGTTATACATTATGGGGGGGGGGGGTCACTACCCAGACCGGTTTCGACCTTTGTTGAATGTTCAAGTACAGGTCAAACTCCAAAAACTCAGCATTGTTCCCCTCAGTAACAGGCTCGCCCTGCATCTCATCTGAGGGGTAACAGCAACAGCCGTGCCTCAGTTAACTTCATGGGCTACAGCATTGCCATTCATTACCCCCCACCCACACACACACACACACACATCCACGACCTGGGTGACAGCAACAGCCGAGTCTCAGTTAAAATTTAATGGGCTACAGCATTGCCATTCACCACCCAAGCTTCCAACTGGTTTCAACCTTTGTTGAGGTCTCGTCAGTGAGAGCTAGAGTAGGCAGACCCAAAATGTAAATACCCAGGTTGTAGTGATGCAGAGGTTATACTTTACCATACGAATTGCCAAGAGGTGTCACATCACAAAAGGCACCAAGAATTACTGAAATAGAGAATCAAAAGGCTTCACTTTGGCAATGCAAAATTATTCAAATTAAGTGGATATTGAATCCAACATTATTTCAAAGCGGAATAGAGAAACTACAAGAGTTTCGTGCCGAATATAGAAACTATAAAAGTTTTGGCAGATCCAAGCATAAGCAAACTTTTCATGACAGGTGCAATTCGTATTAAAGGTGGAGTAAGCTCTGATCGCTATGGGAAATATTAAGGATAGTGATCAGAACTTACTCCACCTTTTTGAATTATAAATTTGAATAATTTTGCATCACCGAAGTGAAGCCTTTTGGCTCTCTATTTCAGTAATTCTTGGTGCCTTTTATCATGTGGCACTTCTTGGCAATTCGTTTGGTAAAGTAAAATCTCTGCATCATTACAACCTGGGTATTTACATTTTGGGTCTGGCTCCCACTGACGAGACCTCAACATATGTCTGGGAATCTTCTGGGAACATAAAATTATGATATGTGCATGCAGGCATTAACAACGAGCAAATGAGGCTGAAGAAGCCAACTGGCGTTGGTCCTAGAGTCCTAAAGATGCCCCTAGTGGGCTAAATTGGGTTGTCTTGGTTGTTAGGTTGATGTTCTAAGGATACAAGCTTCCCAAATTTGGGGTAGTCTCATATTAGTCATGATTTATTAGTCAGTTTTAATCTCTGCCCTCTTTATGATCCTTCTTTTACAGAACAAATTCCATCCAGATATCATGGCGCTCTTTGCGCATGTATTACATTCTGGTTATTTTGTATGGCAAAATGCTTTCTACCTACAAAAAGAAGGCACAGCCATGGGCTCGCCATTATCCCCCCTATGGCTAAATTTTATATGGAACATTTTGAGCAACATGCTCTAGATTCCTCTCCTTTAAAACCCAAAGTCTGGCTTAGATGGATTAACGATGTTTTCGTGATCTGACCCCATGGCTGAGACACTAGACACTTTCCGCCACCTAAACAAACAACACAAACGCATACAGCTCACAATTGAGATTGAAAAACATAACACACTTCCGTTTCTAGATACACTTGTCACATGTCTTCCTTCTGGCAGTCTTTCCTTCACTGTTTACCAGAAACCGACACATACTGGCCAATATATATACAAACTCCTACCACCCAACACAAAAACCAGGTATCATTAATACTCTAAAAAACAGGGCTCTGAAGATCTGCTCCAATGAACAAGCGCTGAAAGATGAATTTAAAGTTATCAGCAATACGTTTCTAAAAAATGGCTACAGCCAAAACACGATTAACAAAATTCTCTAAAAGACCTCAACAAAAAACAAAGATAAACCAGACTATAATAAAACTATAACCATTCCCTACACTACAGAAATACAACCTCAAAGCCACCTTTAAACCTCCTGCAAAATTAAAAAGCTTATTCAACTCATCCAAAGACCCACTTCCTCTGCTGGCCCACCCTGGAATATATCATATTTATTGCACCTGTAATCTACCATATATAGGGGAAACAGGATGCATAATTCCTATCAGACAAAAGGAACATAAACGACACATTAAATATAATAACTATGGTGAAGCTGGCCTTTCTGATCATGCCCGAAACACTTTACATAGAATTGACTGGAAAAGCACCAGTTGTTTACATCATATCAAAACATGGTATGAATGCAAATTTAAGGAAGCCTGTGAGCTTCTTATCAACCATCCCAATCTGAACAATAATGATGGTCTAAAAATCTCAAGCATAGGGAAGGCACATATTCTACCCACGGAACCTTTCTTGCTAAGAGTTAACTATAAAAAGGACTATAGATAATCCAGAATCCTAAATCTAATATAACAATTGTAATGTTAAAAATAGGACACCATTGTTATAAGAAAACTATCTATAAGAAAGAATGTTTCTCTCATGTTATCTAGCTTTGATCTAGTTTCTAAATAATTAATTAATTTGTAATTTTATCTGTATTGTTTTTTTCCCACTAGAGATCGTGCCAGTAGAATAACCGATGATCAAATCATTGTTTCTTTAGCTTACTGTGTGAAATGTAACTCAGTTTGTCCTTGTATATTTGTATATACTCCAGATGATCAGCATTCTCTCCAGATGATCAGCATTCTCTCCAGATGATTACTAACCTCTATGTTGCCTGGACCCCCACTCACTTCCATCCCTTCCCTAAACATTCTAGTTTCCCTTACTCTGCACTTCCAGTCTCTCACTGAACCACACTTTCTCAAGACTCCTTACCCCAAATCCATTCAAATGCAAGCCATCCACCTTATATAAATCCTTCCTTCTATCAAACTCGTTTACACATCCACAAACTCCACACTATTCCCCCTGCATAACTATGCACTGACTTATTTGCAATTATAGTTCTCTATCTCAGCTCACCTCTTATCATACTGGGGCAACAGACTTATAACTTTTGCTTTCTCATTCTTCTTTTTTTGCATTCACTAGCAACTCTTTCATGTCTTCTCACATACCACACGTCACCTGCTAAATCATTTGTACCAGCCAAAATAAACATCTCTTTCAACTTCACTCTCTGCATCCTTATGGCATCACTAACATCTTTAATCTCAGCACCAGGAAAACATGATTTTGTCCCACTACTTTAAGCACTCCTTTTATCAATGAATCACAATACAAAATCTGATCCTTATTCTTATGCTTTCATACTGAACTTTTTCTCCTCTTGCATCTGCCCATTCTTTTGTTTCTGTGTCACACCACCTGCCAGACATTTCTCCAACCACTCATTTCATGTTTTGTACTGTTGAGAACTTCACGTAAGTGTGCTATCTTTTCCATTATCATCTGATGATTTTCTTCATATTTCACTGCATCATTTGCAATCACTCATACAACTTGTAACACCAATCTTGCTAATTGCATTATCATGCATTTTGTCTTTCAACTCACCACTGTCATTCTTCTTACTCTCTTCACATGTGTCGCATTTCCTGATGAACACGTGAGACAAACACATTCTCCAGTTTCATTCTCCTTCCATAAATCTCTTATTCTGCAAAGTGCATATATTTCCCACATCCTGCAGTGAACAATACCATGGACATTAAAATTGCCTGCCATTGTTTTGTGCATTTGCATCATAACAAAAAATGCATTGTACAATTAAACAAAAGTTAAACCTTTGAAAATTAAAAATTACAAAATTAAGCACACCACACTTACAGTAGTTAATCAAACACTGATTATATAATATAATAATGCAAAAAATATAATAATGCAAAAAAGTGTGAATATAATATAATAATGCAAAAAAGTGTGAATATAATATAATAATGCAAAAAAGTGTGAATTAACTATCACTAAGTTTCAAAAAGAATTTATTTTGGCAATAAAAATCACTTGATGTAGCACTTTTCTCAATTTATTTACGTAACAGTTTATGTGAAAGCAAATAGAAGCATTTGGGGATGAGGAAACAGTTGAGAGGATTCAGAGGCGAGTGACCAAGATGGTGATTGGCCTGTGGAATGTTCCCTATGAGGATAGATTGAAGGTGTGTGGATTGCAGAAGTTGGTTGATAAGAGAAAAAGAGGGAATATGATAGAAACATTTAAGTTGCCTAAAGGATTTTAGAGGATAGATGAAGGGGAAATGTTTCAGCACTTGGCTAAAGGGACCAGAATGAGGAGTCATCCCTGGAAGTTTAATAAAGGTATTGTCAAGTAAGGGTGTGAGGACTAGATTTTTTGTTTGGAGAATGGGGAATGAGTAGAATGAGTTGCCAGAGTCAGTTGTGAGTGTACTGTCTGTTAATGGGTTCAAGGAGAGGTATGATAGATTGGATCTCCCACGATGAATCTTCAGACTCCATGGAGGTGCCATATAATAATAATAATTATAAAATTTCCATTAAATATAGCTGTCACCTTACCTTGGACTATTAGCTGAATGTTCGTTTCATCAGACCCAAACTTATTTGACACTGTGCATGTATAAAGGGCTGAATCATGTCTGCCTGTAGAGGTGATTGTAAGATGAGAAAATATTTTGCCATGTGAAGATTCTTCCTTTACATGATACCTGAAAGCCAGAAAAATAACTATTAAGAAAACAAACTTAATTTGTAAAGTATTGAACATAAAATTAATTTATGTGCAATAGTCTACAAATTATGCAAAGTCCTACTTGTTATGATAAAAATTTACTTCCCCAAAATTTTCCCACACATTGTTTTTTTTAATGATATGACCCAATAAGTCGATAGGAGTTCCACAAAATAATTAATAGTGCAGTACTGTGGTTAGATTTTTTTTTTTGATTAAATTAAAAAAATATATATTATATTTTTTCCAGTCTGGCTACTTGCTAGCTAGCAAAATTTATTAGTGGATGAGCATATTTGTTGAGCCCAGGTTATATGTATTGTTAGTATAACAGGAGCTTTAAGAATGGAAATGGAAAGGAATGTTCACAATTAATCCAAACCAGTTCAAGTTATGAGATAAATAAATTATGTTCATAAACTGCATGTCTATACAGTTACTTTGTTAAGAACATATGGCCTCACTGTCTAAGGCTAATTATGTATGTTTTAAGTTATGTAGTTATTTTAACCAATAAAACCTCCATTGGTTAAGATAATAACATATCGTGCTAATCAGGAAAATGCCAGTTAGCATACTATAATATTGGTCAAAAGAAATATTAAAGATGTATATACAGTGAGTGAGTGCATGCATATACAGAGCCTCTGTAGCTCAGTCAGTATATACTGAGCCCTTTGGTCAGAAAGACCTGGATTCGATTCCTATCCATAACGTGAGGAACTTATCTGATCTCTTTCAACAATGGTGAATTAGCTGGTCTCATATGGAGATAGAGAGTTTTTTCACCCAGAAACTTGAGTTTTTCGTCTCTCATAACAATGAGTCCCCTGGGTGAAAAAACTCTCATATGGAGATAGGGAGTTTTTTCACCCAGAAACTTGAGTTTTTCGTCTCTCATAACAAGCGAACTGTCCCCACGAACACAAACAGATCTACAGTTATGAATACTTGCCCTTGGGTGGGATGCAGCAGAGGAGTGACAAGTCAGCTGCATTAATTCATCGTAAACCCCTCATTAGGGGACTCTAACTGTTCTAAGGGACAGAGAAGAAGATTTTAGTTTGTTTTATTAGCACAAAGACTAATGAGAAGGGAAGGAAGGATATATATATATATATATATATATATATATATATATATGTCAAAAGAAGTAAATCTGATGTAAAACTACTGGTTCCAGCTCACAGGATCATCCATCATGATTCAGTGTTTTTTTGTTTTTTTTTTAAATTTAATCATGGGAGGGATGCATCTTGTGAGTGGAAGCTACACCATATAGTTACAATTATCAATGCATCCTTTTATGTATTATCCCAAGCTTACTATTTGTGCTATGTATTCACATAAGTTTAATGAAGATTATATTCCAAAATGAAGTGGAATCTTAATTAAATTTAATGAAACTTATTTCCATTATGATGTGATGAGTCATAAATTTTAGATAATTCTTCCTTATATATGATCAACATTCCATGTATGGTTATTTATTGGATGCAGAGGTCTCGCCTATATCCTTCATTCCAGTTCATCTGAAAAATGATCTGTTGAGTTGAGACTGGGAAACTGTGTAGGCTAATCAAAATTTTCCACATCTTTTTCCATGAGCTGTGTTGCAATAGCACCTCTAGTATGACATGGTGTATTGTTGTGCTGAAAACTGTATGGATCTATTCTGAAAAACTATAAATTATAGTTATTCTGAAAAACATATGTGGATAAAGCATTACTTTATCCACATATGTTGCATACCCATTAGAGTTTATTAGGCACCACAATCAAAGATCCAAGATCATACCAGGAAAAACAGTTCCAGACTGTTTCTCCTGGTCTGAGAAACTATACTTTTTTCTGATTGATGGGTATTTGTGGTGTGGGTGTTATGAGTGTGGACTTGAATGAAGTTATGAGTGGTAAAATATATGGTGATTCTATGATTAAGGGTATGGAGAGTGGTATGCATGAGGAGTGCTTGGCTGATGGGACAATAGAAAGAGTGGCTTTAGCAATAAAGAGAGGGCATGAAACAGACAAGATGATAGTTATGGTGGGTACGAATGACCTAAGAGGTAGTATAAATCGGGTAGGAAAAGATTTAAGAACATTATTAGATATTGTGAAGAGGAAAAGTGTCAATGGGAGAATAGTGTGTGTGCTGCCTCGTTTTGACAATTACGAGTTAAGTAGACGAGCAATGATAATGAATGATATGATTGCAAGAATGTGCAGAAAAAGAGGTCTGGAGTTTGTTGATGTTTGGAGTGTGTTTGAAGGAAAAAGGCAGTTGTATGCTAGAGATGGACTGCATCTTAACATGGAAGGACATAAGCGATTGAAGAAGTTATTGTTTTCTGAACAGGTTGAAGTTATTGGGCAGGGAAACTAATATTGAAAAGGTTGAGTGTAAGAGAGAGAAACTTTAGCACTGATTGTGTATTTATTGATCCTTATAGGCAGAATAAATTGCAGAAGAGAGGGGATAAAAATCGACATAGGACTACGGTAGTTAGTGACTTATATATCAGTTCTAAAGCCAGTACAAGATCTAGAGGGAATCTGCAATTTTTGTATACCAATGCTAGAAGCATTCGAAATAAGAGAGAAGAATTTTTGGCATTAGTCAGTGAAATCTCACCCAAAGTTGTAGGCATTAGTGAAACTTGGCTGTCAGCAGAAGATGTGGTCACTGGAATTGAATGTGATGGGTACAGTATTTTCAGGGAGGATAGAGAAGATAGAACAGGAGGAGGAGTACTGTTGATGATAGCTGATGTGTTGCAGCCAAAGAAAGTAGTATATCATGATGATAGACATTTGAATGAGAGTTCATTTGAGGCAGTCTGGTGCGAAATAGTGACCAACGCAACCAAATATACAGTTGGATGCTGCTATAGGCCAGGGAGTACGGGGGGAGATATTGAATTCATGCATCAGCAACTTAGTGCAATGAGTGAAGGCTTAGTGATTATTATGGGGGATTTTAATTATGGTGATATCAATTGGAAGGAGGAAATATCACGTAGCAAAAAGGAAATGGAGTTCATACATCTTCTACGAGATAATTACTTGAAACAGCACGTAACTGAAGGGACACGTGGTGTGAGAGTGTTGGACCTGGTTATTGGTTCAGAGGTTATATGCATAAGTAAGGTGTTCTCGTTACCTCCAGTTGGTGAAAGCGATCATGTGGTATTGACTTGGGAGGCTGCAAAATCTGTGGATTTTTCTATTAAGAAGGGGTATGTACGGAACTACAGGTTAGGCAATTATAACAAGCTTCGGAGTGAGCTTGCAGCCATCCCATGGCAGAACATATTGCAAGGGAAAGATGTTAGCAGTGCTTGGGATAAAATCAGCGGGTATCTGAGGAAAGCAATATCAGATTGTGTCCCCATGGTCAGGGGGTCAAACAAGGCAGGCATTAGATGGATGAGCAGTAGTATCAAGCTTGAACTGCAAAAAAAGAAAATGTTATGGAGAATTTACAAGGAGAAGGGCGATCAGGACACCCATGAGCAGTACAAGGCTCAAGCTAGGAAGGTTACCAGCATAGTAAGAAAAGCTAAATCAGATTATGAGAAGACCTTAGCCAAAGAGATCAAGGGTAATCCCAAAGAGTTCTTCCGCTATGTGGCAAGTAAGAGGAAGAATGACTTCGGAAGGATAACCTTAGTGGGTGCTGATGGTATTGAAGTGACAAAATCAGATGTAATAGTCGAGTTACTGAGTGATCACTTCTCGAAAGTCTATCACCCAAGTGAGGATATCTCTACACCTATAGCAATACCAAATGTGAGAATTGAAGCTAAAGAATCAGAGGTATTAAATATATTGCAAAACTTAAATGCAAACACTGCAGTAGGCTTAGATGGAATATCAGCTCGGGTGTTGCGTGAATGTGCAAAGGAATTGTCAACCCCTCTTACCTGGATATTTAATTTAAGTTTGAACTCTGGTATGGTCCCTAGGGAGTGGAAGTTAGGCAAAGTGGTTCCTTTGCATAAGGGTGGCTCTAAAACTGCAGTATTGAATTACAGACCAATCACCATCTCAGGAGTAGTGGTAAAAGTATTGGAAAAGTTGGTTAAAGACAAAATTCAAGAATGGGTGGATCAGGATATGATACTCTATAGAGGCCAACATGGTTTTGTTAAAGGTAGATCCTGCCTTAGCAATCTATTAACTATTCATAATAGAATAACATCTGAGTTGGACAAAGGAACTGGCTACACAGTGGTACTTCTGGATTTTGCTAAGGCTTTTGACAGGATACCCCATAGAACACTGTTACACAAATTGGAGCAGATGGGAATGGATATTAAATTCGTGATATGGATAGGAGAATGGCTCAGGGAGAGATACCATAAGGTGGTGTATGGAGGAGCCGAGTCCAGAATGAGGCAGGTGACCAGTGGTGTGCCTCAGGGCTCTGTGCTTGGGCCAATGTTGTTTAATTTGTATATAAATGATATAGGAAATGGCTTAAAGGGAGATATTCAGTTGTTTGCTGATGATGCAAAGTTGTGTAGTGCAATAAAAAATCAAGCTGATGTTGAAAGTTTGCAGGAGGATTTAAATAAGCTGGTAAAATGGGCAAAAGAAAATGGATGTCAGTTCAATGTGGAAAAGTGTAAAGTCATGCATTTTGGGATTAAAAGATTACCAGCTGTGTACTACATCGATGGAAAGGTACTCCAAGAGATTGATGAGGCTAGGGACTTAGGGGTATTGGTAGATAAGGAGATGAAGTTCAGAGGACACATTGCTAAGGTGTCCAAGATTGCACATAGGATTACTTGGTTGTTGAGGAACACACTGACATCCAGAGATAAAGAGGTTATTATTCCCCTTTATAAAGCATTGATACTTCCACATTTGGATTACTGTGCTCAGGTCTGGTCACCTGGATTCCTTGGAGATGAGGAGGCTGTGGAGAGGGTTCAGAGAAGAGTGACCAAGTTGGTGAGTGATATAAAAAATGCTCCCTACATTGATAGATTGAGAGCTTGTGGATTGCAGAGATTGGTTGATAGGCGAAGAAGAGGGGATATGATAGAAACATTCAAATTACTAAAAGGTTTTTATAGGATTGATGCAGGGGAAATGTTTCAGCTGTGTGATAGTGATGGAAGAACAAGAGGCCATCTCTGGAAATTAAAGAAGAGTGTGGTTAACAAAGGTGTCAGAACAAGGTTTTTTGCCTGGAGGGTGGTGAATGAGTGGAATTCATTGCCTGACTTAGTTGTGAGCTCTTTGTCTGTAAATGAATTCAAGAAGAGATATGACAGATATTGTTTTGCTAGTTTGGGTCTCCCGCGATGAGTCTACTGACTCCATGGAGATACCCGTAATAATAATAATAATAATAATAATTTTACAAGAAAGTTCAGGGAAGCCTCTGAAATGCTGAGGATCCCCGCACATTGTAACAAAAATCGAGGCTTAATCCTACACCAAGTCTGGTATGCTTTCATTAAAAATATGCAAAGCAAGATATGGCACACAAGATGTTACAGAAGATGTCGGCAACAACCAACATGTATACAGCAATACATATGTGCACAGCAAGTGAACAGGTTTTCATGGTGACAAGGATATGTTGAAAAGGGTCCAGAGAAGATCCACAAAGGTGGTCAGTGGTCTTTGGAATCTAGAGCATGAAGACAGATTGAGAGAATGTAAATTTCAAAGCCTCATGAAAAGGGGGGAGAGCAGTGACATGGAAGAGATTTTTCATAGAATGAGAGAAATGGGGTAGAACAACAGGCCATTGCTGGAAATTGTATAAGGAGGGTGTGAGCAGAGGAGTGAGGAGTAGGTTCTTTGCATGGAGAATGGTTGGTGAGTGGAATGCATTACCTGAGTGTGTTTTGAATGTAGACACACTAAATCAGTTTAAGGAATAGTTGGATGAGCATTGTGTGCAATAGTGTATACCTCCCACGATGAGGCTCTGACTCCATGGAGGTCAGATGATAATAATAATAATAATAAATTTAACTTAAGTATAAAGAGCTAACAAGCTTCATTTCGGCAATGAAAACATTACTTAAATTAAGGGGATATTAAATCCCACATAGTTTTAAAACCAAATAAGAAACTCAAAGATTGGAATCAGAGAGTTTCTTGCCGAATATAGTAAACTATAAAGTATCGGCGACACTAGCATTAGCAAGTGATCCTAGTACGTAGTACAATACCGGACGACTCGTTGCAAAGGTCGGGGAAGTTCAGATCGCTATTCTTAGGTATTTTCCCTATTCTTATTCCGCTATTCTTAGGTGACCTCCCTCCATAATGTAATAACAGCATACATTTCCTAGGAAATGTGTTTTTACATTATGGAAAATACCTAAGAATAGCGATCTGAACTTCCCCCACCTTTGCAACGAGCCGTCCGGTATTGTACTACGTACTAGGATCACTTGCATTGGCTAACGCTAGTGTCGCCGATACTTTATAGTTTACTATATTCGGCAAGAAACTCTCTGATTCCAATCTTTGAGTTTCTTATTCGGTTTTAAAACTATGTGGGATTTAATATCCCCTTAATTTAAGTAATAAATTTAACATTTTTAAAAATTTATTCTGGTTACTTATTTGTATGTATCAATTATGAAGTTCTGATAACATCTAATATGTGTAATTAATATTTTGTACTATTTTTTTTGTGTACAACTTTTGCTAGTACTTGTGATGTCATGTAGAGTTATATTTGTCTACAGAACTATCTGGAGAACTGCTAAACCACAGAAACTTACACATTCAAATTAATATTTTACTTGACTTCTCCAATGAAAATACAGTTTATGTTTCACATATAACTGCTATTTTCATATAAACGTTATCACAGCATTTATTCAATTTAAAATTCTGAAAACTTGTACTGGATCTATCTGTCAGTCTGAATGCATACTCACTCTACAACAGCAGATTGTGATTTGAATACCATGGTCACATTGGATGTTTGAAAGACTTGACATGGTAGACGATTTGTGATGCTCAATGTGTAAGACTTTCATCATTCTCAAGAGGGGAATGATGAAAATTCTAAAGTGGCTTTAAAAAGTACCAGATCTAGACCGTAGAGTTGGGTACCAGGACTATCACCTTCATAAAGTAAAAAGCTGAACGGAATATGTCCAATACTGATAACAGGTTTAATACCACTTTCTTTCATAACATGATCCATATACATGATGAATAACAGTACGGAGGGTGTACGTTTTTTGTGTTCTTTTCTTGTTAATGATTTGTATGCCCTATTTCATCTGAACAAGGCATGTTACTGGTACATTTCACATAAAAATAAAAAGTTACAGTAAGAATCCAGTACACCCCAGGATAGATGAAAAGGGGATCTATGAGGAATTTAAATAAGTTCTTCAATTTTGTAGGGGGTTTAAAGGTGGCATTAAAGTGGTATCTGTGTAGCATTGTTTATTTTACTGATAGATCATGTAGCATATGGAATGACAAGGGTTTTTAATTACAGGTAACCCTCGTATAACGCGCATGTTAGGTTCCACAGAAATTCTGCGTTATACAAATCGTGTTATGCGAGACCCAGATCACATAGAAAAAGTAGGGTTATGTTCAAAAATCGTTTTTTTTTTTTTTTTATATAAACAACAATGACATACCCAACAAAAAATATTTTTATTTAATTCTTGTAATCATGTAAGTTAAGAAAACATGAAACAAATATATAGTGTAAATTTATAAAATTACAAATTGTACGTAAACTTCATTGCACATAATAAAGTGCATATTTTAATCGTCATCACTGTCTTCAAAATGAACATCTCATAGATGTTCTTTATTTAAGAGTGGCCGGAAGTTGTCATCACTTGAAATCTCTTCGACATCATTTGTATTATTCTCATTGCATACTTCGGCTGGTTTATTTATCAAGAAGTCAGTAATTAGACCTTGCTTACCACTATGCTGCAATTTTTTAAGTTCATAATATGGAGCTAAACAAATATCCTATTGTCTCGTGAATTTTCCGGAGCACTCCGTTGAGGGATCATTATCCATAAAATAGCTTCCTAACTTTCTTGCCAAGTCCAATCCTTCTGCTAATTTCTTTAAACTGAATTTTTTTAACGGATTCATCATAATCAGAATCTTCGGTAGAACTTTCCTCGCCATTTGGTTCAACATCGTATATTAATTGTACCAGTTTCTCCTCATTTAAATCTATTTCCTCATCAATTAATTCACTAATTTCGTTTTCAACCATATTGCAAAAGCCCCCTATCTGGCCATTACTATAAAAATAATTTCTTTACATAAAAAAAGCATTACATATTGTATGTAACTCACCAGAAAATGAAGTGCTCACCCTGAGATTATCCCACTAGTAATTTTTAATGCGCTCTAATGGCAGAAAACGAAGAACAATGTTCAACAATAATTAACACTTTATATGGTAAGCAATTGACGTACATGCGTGCTAAAGGGTATTTCCCCTAACATAAATTCGCTACTTATCACTACATGCCCGATACTGGCAGACACCAATTTAACAAAGATAAAATTTGATTTTTAAGTCGTGCGATGATAAATATATGAAAATATAAAGGATTACTACAATTTGTAGAACGTGTTATATCAAACCGCATTGTATAAGTACCGCGTTATACGAGGGTTACCTGTACTATTATTAACATCTGCCCTTCATGAAGTCAAAGGACTCATCGCATGAAGTCTATACTCTTTCATGCCACAAAAATCATCAAACCGTGCTTTGAACTCATTCAGTTTCAGGATCGCTACACTTTCAGGCAATTCATTCAGCTCACCAATCACTCTCAATGCAAAGAACCTACTTCTCACTCTTCTGCTCATACTCTATTTATACAGCTTCCATAGATGATTTCTGGTTCTACACTTACCTCAATCTATTCTATGAAAAATCTTCTCCACATTAATCTGGTAACACCCTCTCACAAACATATATGTCTCATTCATATCCTCTCAGTAAATTACATTCTCTCAATCACTTTTCACATCTAATATTCCATAGGCCTGACATGAGATTAGTAAACTTTCTCTGGACCATCATCAATATATCCTCATTCCCCTGAAAACCAGGCAACTAGATCTATGCACAGTAGTCCATGTGTGGCCTGATCAAAGCCTTATACAAGAGAACCATAATCTCTGGATCTGCTGCTGTAAGTCAATATCTTCCTCATTATTGCCATAATCCATGGGATGTTCTTATAATTTTAGCAATGGGACTCCTAAACTTCAAGTTTCTATCTACCATCACTTGCAGATCTCTCGTCAACTCTACCTTCTTCTAAATTTCTCTGTTAAGTGCATACTCTGCATCATAATCTTGTCTAGCAAATTTCAAAAACTTCCATTTTGCAACATTAAATTGACAGCTACACACATTTGCCCACTTACATAATCTATTCAGATCCTCCAGCAAGGCTACAATGTTATAGTACAATGGATATGTATCTCTGACTGCATGCCTGTTGAGTGTTTTTTGCCACTGTGCTATCACTGCTTGTTCCATTCAGCAATTTTTCGTAGAAATTACTCCATACTTCAGGGATATCGTTTTCTCCCATTTTCATGTCACCTTTATCATCTCTAATTCTTTATACAGCACTCTTTCCTCCATTTCTGAGTTTCTTTAACAACCACCAAAATATCTTGCCACCTTCTAGATATTTATTTTCTATGTTCTTACGAAAATTTTCCCATTACTTTTGTTTAGCTAGTTTTACAGTCATAAAGTTTTCTTGTTTAGCTTTCTTTAACTTCCTGTATCCACCATGGAGTTCTGATTTTTCTATCCTTGCAGACAGCCTCACAACATGCCTCTCTGGCTGAATCAATCAGTATTTTCATCAGGGCTTGCCACTGAATCTCCAAGGTTTGATTCCTGTTTTCAAATTCTTTCATTTTTTCTTGAATAATGTTTGTGTATTTTAGTCTACAGTTCACATCTGAGATCTGCTCAATTTTTATTCGGGTTAAAACTTTCTTAGATGTTATTCTTTTCAAAATGAAATTCAATTTTTTCCTGCTCAAGACTAAATAGTGATCGCTTCCAATTTCAAATCCTCTGTACACTCAGGTCCTGCACTAGGGAGATAACATCACTATCAACAATAACATAATCAATGAGACTTTTCTTATTCCTTGTCTCTTCTCTGCATATGAATTTGTGCACATTTTTATGTTGGAACATGGTGCCATTTCCTGAGTATAAATCCAACAGGTATTTGCCATTATTATTAGCTTTGCTCTTTTCTCGAATTTTCCCAAAATATTTTTGTATGTCTGACAATCATTTCCTACTCGGCTATTTAGATTCCCAACAAAGACCAACTTTTCCTTTTTCATTGTATCAGTTGCTTTCTCTAAAGCCTCAAAAAATTCCCCCACTTCTACCTTAGTAAAACCTTCTGTGGAACCATAGGCACAAATATGTCTCATTGTCCAGTTCCCCATTCTGATATTTGCCAACATCATTCTACTTGATACTGGCTGCCATTCAAGAAGATTAGTCTCATATTTAGTGTTGAATACTATGGCTACTCCTTCTTTTACTTGATTGTCATTGCCTGAATATAACATTGTGTATTTACTGCTCAGAAAGATCTCACCAGTTTTTGTCTTTTATGTTTCAGTAACCCATATTATGTTGATCTGGTATGTATCCATTTCGTTGTCATTCAGGCCTCTTATGTTGATAGTACCAATCTTGAACTCTGGTGATGTTGAGTTAGGGTGTGTTTTAGGATTTGTTCCAGTAGCTCACTTTTCACTGTTTTTCCTGGTAACCTGGTAAAAACAACGGGGGTCTTATTTAATCAGGCGATGCTCCAGTTGGCATGAAATTCTGTCATGTTGTACCATCATTTTATATTGTGGATCATGCCAATAAGAATACAATTTGGTAAGCTAAATCCCAAATTGCCAGCCTATCCTCATTCGTTTAGTATCCAGGTAGATACCTAACAGGTTGCACCACGAGAAGGTGAGGATTAGACATTAGGTGAGAAGCCATGTTCGGTTCTCCGCATTCCTTTAAAGGCTATGTGGAGATCTCCTCTCAGTTATATAGTTTTGACCCTTAAGCACCCCGATTTCTTCATCATAGATTCTTAATTCGGTTTCTTTGCTTATGTTCTTATTCCTCTGTATAAAGCTGTTGAGATTGAGATATTCAAATATTCTACTATCTTTTATTCCTTGTTCTTGTACCTCATTTTGCGTGATGCCATATTGTTTATTATTATTCCTAAATATTTTATCTTACTATTATTTTCTCTTTTAATTTCTAATTTGCATATTATTTTCTTCTTATTCTTAAAGACAAGCACTGAAAGTGGTATAAAAATAATTTCCATATTTGTTTCAGTAAAAACAAAGGATGTGAATAATATATCATAATCTGCCAATGAAAAATATTCAGAAATTTGAAAAATAATAGTTTACAATGATTTCCAGTAATAAATAAATTTATTTCTAAGTTTGATCTGGTGTCATGTATTTGAAGTAGGTACAATTTAACTATTCTTTCACTTCTAAAAAATAGCTCTTTTAATAAATGAAAAACAAAATGTAAAGCAAAAAAAAAAGAAAAAGGTTAAAATACTGGAAAAAGATTTCTGATACAGAAAATTGCAAGTTAAACAATTTACAGGCAGTTAATCCATTAATCCTATCATAAAGGATTAAAAGCCAAGTATGAAATTGCATGATAAAATACAGAAAACTGGCAATTATATTATTATTATTATCATCATCTCACTTCCATGGAGGCAGAGACTCATTGTGGGAGGTACACACCACATGTAAATTCAACCATGCCATAAAACTGATTCAATGTGTTCACAACACACTCAGGCAATGCATTCCACTACTACAAACATTCTCCATGCAAAGAACCTTCCTCCCACTCCTCAGCTCACACCCTCCTTATACAGTTTGCAGCGATGGCCTCCTGTTTTCCTCCCCCCCCTCCCATTCTATGAAAAATCTCTTCCATGTTAACCTAATAATAATCCCTGACTAGCTTATATGTCTCAATCATCTCCCCTTTTCTTCCTATTCACAAGACTCTGCAACTTACATTCTCTCAATCTGTCCTCATACTCCACATTCCAACCACTGACCATCTTTGTGAATCTTCTCTGTACCCTTTCCAACATATCCTCGTCTCCATAAAAACTCAGTGACCAAATTTGTGCACAATAATCCATATGAGGCCTGATCTAGGCCTCATATACAGATTAGCCTATACAACGGCATCATAACCGCTCTATTTCTGCATGTTCAGGGCCTTATGCATCACTGCTCTGATGGGACATCTTCACAACTTGTGCAATGTGGCCCCTGAATTTCAGATACTTGTCCACCATCACTCCTAGATCTCTCATCTCTCTACTTCATTTAAAGTTTCTGCACCAAGTGTATACTTTGCATCTCATCATTGCTTACCAAATCTCAAAACCTTACACTTTACAACATTGAACTGACTGTTCCATTTACCTTCCCATTCATGCAAACTATTCAAGTCCTCCTGTAAGGTCATAACATCGACTTGACTCTACATTGCTCTCACCAATTTTGCGTCATCTGCAAACAGCTGCATATCACTATTTAAACCCATCCGAATATCATTAACGTACAAATTGAAAAACACCATAGGTCCCAAAATTGACCCCTGCTGTACACTACGATGACCTTCCTCTTTTGGGATACTGCACCCTCATATACAACTTTCTGATACCTATCTGACAGCCAGTCACTGATCCAACTCAGAAGTCTGTTATCCAATCCCATCTGTTTCAATTTATTTACCAGCTTGTCATGTGGCAGTCTATTAAAAGCTTTTGCAAAATCCAAATACACCAATGTATATGCATCTCCCCTGTCCAAGGTATTTGTCACCTTGTCATAGTACATAAGAAAGTAGTGAAACAGTTTTCAACCCATTTTTGTATCCTACTTCTTACCAATCTCTTTAGTCCCTTCACCACAACTCCAGATATACAGTTTAGACTATAAGTTGAAGCTACAGCCTTACCCACCTTTATGCAGTGGAACAATTTTACTCTCCTTCCACTCCCTCAAAATCTGTGCTGTTGTAAGACCCTTATTAAACAGGCATGCCAATGCTACTGCCAATTCCCTGGAACATTTCCTTAAGACACATGGTGATATCCGATCAAATCCTATTGCCTTATTGACATCAAGGTTATTTAATTTCTCAAACACCTCCTACTCACGAGAATTAAGTCATCCTCTCCTATTTCCTCTACACTTAAGTTCTTCATGATTCCACCCTGATCAGGATGAAAATTATTCTTGACAAAACAGAGTAGTCAACATATTTCATCCCTTTCATCTGACTAGAGATGTTAAAAAATTAAACACTATACCAGCCATGATGTGTATATATGTCCCTACCTACATGAATGCAAAGTGGTTATTATTTCTGCATTATATATATGTCATTATATATATGTTATTATTTCTGCATTATATATATGTCATATATATATATATATATATATATATATATATATATATATATATATATATATATGTCATATATATATATATATATATATATATATGTCATATACAGGGTGTTCGGGATAAATTTGACATATTTATAATTAATTATATTTTTCCGTAAGTTACATGTATTAACACACACTTCTCTTCATTTAAAAGTTTGGACCCTTCTTCATTCATATACAAGATGTCAGAAAGGATGGATAGCTGGAACCCACCTGAATCATGGAAGAGAATAACTTGTATCATGATGATTCGTGCCCGCCATCAAAATAAGGATATTACGACTGCTGCCCAATGCTCCCTGAATACAGTAAAAACAATCAGGCATGAACTAGAGACTTGCAATGGTGACTACGAGGATGTAGCAAGAAGAAAGATCCCTAGCAGTCGATCTGATTGCGTTCGTACAGCAGAATTCCTCGCAAATCTGCAGGAACAGGTGTTGAAGAACCCTGGCATTGGAATTCGGGCTTTGTTCGTGGAGTTGCTAACTGTAGTCAAGCCCTGGATAACAAGGGTAGCCAATGGTAGGCCGTATGTATGGCAGCAGGATTCGGCCCCTTGCCACACCTCTGGGAAAAGTCAAAAATGGTTGTCTGAAAATTTCTACGACTTCATCAGTCCAAATGTTTGGCCTCCAAACTCCCCAGACCTTAACCCCATGGATTATTTTGTATGGGGCGCAGTTGAAAAAGACACCAATCGCACTTCCAGTAATACAAAAGCCCAGTTAATGGATAAAATTAAAACAGTTTTTGCGGCCCTTCCCAGGGAGACTGTAGCATCAGCTTGTTCGAGGTTCCGAAGCAGAATTGAAGCCGTGATCGATGCTAATGGTGGTTATTTTGAGTAAATCTTGTTGATAGTATTGTAATTAACTCTGCCTGTAATGTTTTTTTGTCAATTCATTAAATTTAATAGATACAAAGAAGATTTTCTTTTTCCTTACGAAACTGTCAAATTTATCCCGAACACCCTGTATATATATATATATATATATATATATATATCATCATCATCATCATCAAATTCCTGTCATGTACCCTCAAGGGGTGTACAGGATATGATAGTACTACATGAAAAAAATTACATCATTATTAATTTCCTATCTACAATTTTCCTCCAAATGAGTCTGTTACTTGTCAACACTCCAACATTATCAGACCTTATATTTCTATCGTCTAAAGCACTTTGTACCGTATCAATCCACCTATATCTTGGTCTTCCTCTGGGTCGTTTTGCTGACAACCTGGCAGAGAACACTTGTTTTGCTAATCTTTCTTCGCCCATTCTGTTTAAGTGACCATACCACCTGAGATTAGCTCTGATAACGCATTCCTGGATGCTGACAATGTCAAGTTCTTTCCTAATATCCTCGTTTTTAATATGATACTGCCATTGATGCCATCTGTTCACACCTATAATCTTTCTCAGGACTCTCATATCTGTGGTCTCTAGTCTTTGGTCAAGTGTTTTACTTCTGACGCAGCTCTCAGATCCATAAGTTAAAATTGGTTTGAACACTGTCTTGTATAAGACAGTGTTCAAACCTAATTTAGTGTTCCGACTAATTTCTCTCTTATTCCATATGAATTTATTCAATTGAATTCCCACCATACCAACTTTGCTGATTCTGTTGTCTATTTCTATATTTAATTTACCATCTTCAGTAAAAATCGGCCTAAATAGCTGAAATGTTTTACTTGTTCCACAGGTTCTCCATTCACAACACAGTTGACATTTTCAATGATTCTGCCTATTATCATTGTCTTTGTCTTTTTATTGCTGACCTTCATACCATATCTATTACAACAGCTATTCAATTTAGTCAGAGAATCTTGCAGACTTGTAGCGGATTTATTTAGAAGTATAACATCATCCGCATAAAGCAAAGAGCTGACATTAACATCTCCAATTTTGATATCATGTTTAATACCACTTTCCTTCATAATGTGATCCATATAGATAATGAATAACAGAGGGGATAATGTACATCCTTGTCTCACACCAGATTTAACATTAAACCATCTTCCTGTACTTCCTTCAATTCTAACTGCTGACTTACAACTCAAATAAAGACTAAGTACTGCTTGATATAATGCCCCAGCAGCATATTGAATAGCTTCTCTCTTGGCACCTTGTCATATGCCTTTTCCAGATTCAAGTTCCTCGACCACTTAAACAACTGCTATCAAGATATAAAATTGACTATGGAGATTGAAGAAAATAGTTCCATCTGCTTCCTAGATGTTAAACTCACCAAGACGCCTGAATCAATTAAAGTCTCTATTTTTAGAAAGCCAACACACACAGACAGATATTTGCATGCGTCCTCCCATCACCATCCAGCGCAAAAGTTGAGTATTATATCAACTCTAGCGAATCGTGCAAGATCTGTACTGTCAGATGAAGAAGAACTAAAAAAGGAACTACAACATCTTAAATGGACCTTTAAAAACAATGGCTACTCTCTAAAAAGTATTAACAACCAATTATCCCGCCACCAACGTAACAACGTGAGACACAGGATGACTCCAAAGGTCATATCGTCTTGCCATATATCAGCACACTATCCAAAAAGCTGAGCAGAATTCTAAAGAAGTTTAACATAAAAACGTGCTTCTCGACTCTGCCAAAAATAAGATCACGCTTCAACAACTATAAACAACCTCACAACCTTCTACAATTCCCAGGTGTATACAAGGTCACTTGTGAATGCGGAAAGCCTTACTATGGACAGACAGAAAAATCTATCTTACTACGTCTCGAAGAGCATCAGAGAGACATTGCTTATAAGAGAACCAGAGCTACTGCTCTGTCGGGCCATGTCCTGCTTTCAATAAACACGAACAACGAAGGCCACCAACATGAAATAGATTGGACATTGACTTCAAACCTACACATCAGCCATGATGAAATAGAGCGCCGCATTGTCGAGTCAAGGGAAATCACCTTAGACCCTTTTCATTTGAATAATAATCTTAGCTATAATTTGGCAGACTCTTTCAACTCTACTATTAGATACTGGAGATCGCGTGATTCCACACACGCACAGGTGTACAACAATAGAACTTTAACTCGGACTGTAGTTCAAGCTCATAACTGTAATTTACAGTCGAATATTATGGCTTTATAGTTGTATAGCTTTAGAGTGTGTCAATGTTAATTTAAGTGTCTTTTATTGTCTTTCTATGTTCTTATTGCCTGAAGAAGTCATTTTTGACGAAACATGTTGCGTTTTTTTCAAATAAATGTCATTGTGTTATAATTCTCGGGTTTAAGTCAGTTAATTTAAAAAATGAACATATCCCAACCCCGAGTTAATAGTACGTTTCATATATATATATATATATATATATATATATATAATGCAAGTAAATAATCCTCATAGTGAATCACCTAAAAAGCAATTTGCTTCATCCAACTCAGCTGTGACTTTATTATAGAAAGTGAGTAGATTACTAACACAAGAGCTCCTCCTCGTGAAGCTATGCCATCTCGCATACAGTATAATTCCTGAATTCTGTCCTTAACAATTTTTCCAATACCTTTACTACCACTCTAGAGATACTGACAGTTTATAATTTCTTCTTCTGGTGAAGCTTCTTTTATGTAACTGAACTATTTTGCCTTCTTTCCATTCCTTTGGGACTCTGCCAGAATTACTAGCACTACCAATTCTCTTGCACCTCCTTCTCAAAATATGATCTTTTGAGAAATTCTTAGCATTAAATTCAACTGACCACTTACAGTGAATATAAATGGTACAAAGAATAGTTAGCTGTACAGCAGTTCATAAATAAATACCAGTGTGCTTATACTGATGTGCAAACTAATAGCAGTATATTAGTTTGTTATTAGTATTAGCATATATATATATATATATATATTACTATTAGTGTATATTAGTATATATGCCTCTGTAGCATAAATGAAGGAACAAGGACATTGTTTTTCCAATTCCTATGGAGGTAGCAAGAATTTTTCTCGAAGAAACTTAGGTTTATCCTCCTACAATAGGCAAATCTGCCAGAACACACAATTTACAACAAACAAAAAACTGCCATGGGCTGTGAATGACTCCCTCTATGCATGGGTCATTCACAGCCTATGGCAGTTTTATGTAGTAGAGATTAAGTATCTAATTCTGAAATGAACAATATAGATGTGGTTAGAAATAAATAGTGTCAAAAATTTGTTTGGAAATAAATAGCAAGGGAAAAATTTAGACACTATATCCATTCATCAGTCCTCCGATATGATGTGAGGTAGTAGTATAGCTGGTAATGAAAATCATCTATCGTCTAATTTTATGGCACAGTCAGCATAAATATGTAGCAATGTTAGCGTAGCTGGTAAAAGAAAGGTATATAAACACTCATTCATGCCAGATTTGAACCTATAATCAGTTGGTGACAAAGCAGACTTTGCCACCAATGATTATTCCACTAGAGTTACCATGAATGACTAAAAAAACTTACATTTGCTGGCCTGGTTGGCCGAGTGGCTGCAGGTTCGAATCCCACCGTGGGCACGAATGTTTGTAATTGTCTGTGAAAATACTAGTGGTGGTGATGAACGGTAGATGGCGTTGGTGTAGTTGCAGTTTGTTGGTGGATTGAGTGGTGGAGACAGAGCTGTAGAGTAGGTACCCTCCCTCAATGAGTCTATGGACTCCCTGGAGGTGTCACGTAATAATAATAAATAATAATAATTATTATTTTTTGAAACTCTGCAGTACCTTTTATTTGTAGTAACATCAAGTGACTGTTTATCTTTTTCCCAGTTCACAGCAAGTGGTAATTCTCCTGTAGCTTCACATCTCAATGTGATATCTTCTGCTTTTACTGCAGACTGACTTAAAAAATTGGTTTCTAACCTTGGAGGAACTGAAAAATAAATAAAAATCTACTAACAACTAACAAATAAATAGTATCATTTTTAAAAATGGGTAGGTGCTATATTCCTCTATCTCTTTTAATGTAAGGCATATACAAAATATATAGAGGAAAAAAAAAAAAAAAAACCTTAATTTCTTAAGGTAAAAAAAAAGGTAATTATAAGGTTTGCATAGTTGAGAACCAAAATTTCTTAAAGTGTTTCTCATAATCATAATATTCTGGGTATTGTGTTATACAAATATCCACTGAAGAAGGAATGATTCCTTGGCTTTAATGCTGAAACAATTCTAAGAGGATATAGGTAGCATTCCTGATAGTGCTTTTCAACAGCATTCATGCAAGCCTTCTTTGAGTATTCAGTAATGATAACACAGTCAACATTCAATATAGAATACTTGTATGATCCAAAGCAGCATTTCTCAACCTTTCTAAGCCCAAGGACCAGTAAAATGCCTAAAAAAATTCTATGGACCACTAAGTTACATAATTTTTTAAAAAACCTATGTGGTTATTACCAACATTTGGGAAAAACTGTGCCATTTATAAAATAATAAATCTAAAAGCATGTTTTGAATATATATGGAAACATAATTAATTAAATTAGAAATAAACAATTAAAAGTGTATCATCAATGAACAATGTTTTAATTTTTATTAAACAAATAAATAATATAATATAATTATGTTACTACTTACTTTTAATGAGATAGTTGAGCTTCTCGGCACTTGCAGAGTTGCTGGATATCTGGCTCAACATTGGTCAACTTCAGTCAAAGATTGGCGCGCGTGTGCGCACACACACACACACACTAAGACAATTTCTGTATTTTGTTTTTATTTGAATGAGCAATGAATATACTTTCTCACAAAGATAGGTTGTAGAAAACTGCATGCAGATTTTCAGTGCTTCTTCAGATAAATCGGGAAATCACTTCTCAGTGAAGGTGAGATCCAGAATCGAGCCAAACCAAGATCACAGAATTGCATTTTAAGTCCACTGTTAATTGAAAGCTCAATTAACTGTTCTTTTTTCGATAACAAAAGGTCATTCTGGTGACTGAAAGCTTGAAATCAATTGCGAACCCAAGAAATTTCTTATAAAAGTTATTTAGAAAATATGTTTCAAAATTCTGTTTCAGAGTTTTGAGGTGGTCACAAACCCTTTCCAGAAACTCAGAATCAACAAAAATATCCTTTTCCACTAAAAAGGATTCCAATGTTGGAAAAGGTGTAAATTGTATGTCTTTTACATAAGTAATCCATAACACCAATTTTTTCTCGAATGCCTTTATTTTTCTTTATTTCTCGACTGCCCATTTCATCGCAGAATACTGAAAATAACCTTATTTAACTAGAAATATATACACGTTAGAACAAGAATAATGTTTAATTTGTCAAATATTTGGTCTCAATATTACAGACCATCTTCAGTGGCTACATAGGAATAATTTTAAAAAACAAAGTGGAATACAAACAATTGATCATTCATACATAGAACGTGCCGCGTGATGTCATATCGCTAAGTATTAGAAGAGTAAACATTTTTAAAAAAATAATAATAATAATTAAAGATATTAATTCAGAAATTCATATCTTCTTCTTCTTCTTCGCGTTATTCCCGCTTCCTATGCAGGGTCCGCGTGTTACTTAGATGCGACTACTTGTTAGTACTACTCCCAACCGACCCGTCGCCTGGTCTGCCGCTGGGGGGGATATATTTTTGACTGTAGAGGTGTATGTTCACGGGGCCGGTTTGCCTGTTTTGCGGGATGAAAAACGCCAGATAAACTGGCGGAAAAAACCCTACTGACCGCGCCCAAGACCGGCTAACTTGGCTATGCCTGAGGAAGATCCTCAAATTCCTCACGTCTACAACGGGAATCGAACTTGGGACACTCCTTCCCCAGTCATATGGTTGCGAAGCGCAAAGCCACTAGGCTAACCGCGCGGTCAATTCAGAAATTCATATAATGATCTTAAATAACATTATACTGATAAAAAAAAAAATTAATGCGTTATCCTGATTAAACTTTCCCAAATTTTTGATATAGATATACTGTCATTACGATTCAAGTTAGGACGTTGAAGTAAGGCCTCGCCTCTACACTTTCTTTAAATAAATGTTCAGATTTGTAGCGACATCTGTGTAGGAGGAGAGTCTTGGACCAAAGGATGTTGTGGTTTGTTTCTAATCTATGCTGAGCTAATCCAGATTTCTCAGGTTTGTTGTGTTGAATTGATGACTGATGCTCTTGAATTCTTTTTTCTATGGAACGTCCAGTTTGTTCAAAGTAAGAAAGATTACAATTACAAGGAACTTGATACACCAGGCAGAGACAAGGTTGGGCGTTTATCTTCAGATGAAGGAAACTGGGTGGATAATTTGTTAATAGGTGTATAAGTGGCTGTTAAATCATATTTCTTTAGAATTCTCGAAATTGGTTCTGAAATCCCGGATATGTAAGGAATTGGAACTCGACGTATTGAATCTTGGTTGTTCTGTGTTGGTTTGTAAGAATCAAAAAGATGTTGTGTACTCTTTTCGGAGAAGCCATTTAGTTTCATGTGATGTCTGATAGTTGAAAGTTTCTTCTGTAATAAATGAGAAGTTGATCAGTTAGTTTTTGCTCGTCGGATTAAACATTTTGTGACTCCTGTTTTTTGGCAAGGGTGATGAGCAGATTCTTTGAGAATATAACGACCTGTGAAAGTTGGTTTTCTGTAAACTGTTGTTTTAAGAATACCAAAAGGTGAACGGATGAGAAGGATGTCTAAAAAGGATAATTTTTTGTCTTTTTCAATTTCCTGGTAAACTTTATACAGTTCACAGAAAACCAACTTTCACAGGTCGTTATATTCTCAAAGAATCTGCTCATCACCCTTGTCAAAAAATAGGAGTCACAAAATGTTTAATCCGACGAGCAAAAACTAACTGTTCAACTTCTCATTTATTACAGAAGGAACTTTCAACAATCAAACATCACATGAAACTAAATGGCTTCTCCGAAAAGAGTACACAACATCTTTTCGATTCTTACAAACCAACACAGAACAACCAAGATTCAATACGTCGAGTTCCAATTCCTTACATTTCTGGGATTTCAGAACCAATTTCGAGAATTTTAAAGAAATATGATCTAACAGCCACTTATACACCTATTAACAAATTATCCACCCAGTTTCCTTCATCTAAAGATAAACGCTCAACCTTGTCTTTACCTGGTGTGTAATAAGTTCCTTGTAATTGTAATCTTTCTTACTTTGGACAAACTGGACGTTCCATAGAAAAAAGAATTGAAGAGCATCAGTCATCAATTCAACACAACAAACCTGAGAAATATGGATTAGCTCAGCATGAATTAGAAACAAACCATAACATCCTTTGGTCCAAGACTCTCCTCCTATACAGATGTCGCTACAAATTTGAACGTTTATTTAAAGAAAGTGTAGAGGCCTTACTTCAACATCCTAACTTGAATCATAATGACTGTATATCTATAAAAAATTTGGGAGAGTTTAATCAGGATAACACATTAATTTTTTTTTTTTTTTTTTTTTTTAAATTCAGTATAATGTTATTTAAGATCATTATATGAATTTCTGAATTAATATCTTTAATTATGTTTTTTTTAATGTTCACTCTTCTAATACTTAGCGATATGACATCATGCGGCACATTCCATGTATTAATGATCAATTGTTCGTATTCCAGTTTGTTTTTTAAAACTATTCCTATAGAGCCACTGAAGATGGTCTGTAATATTCAGACCGAAATATTTAACAAATTAAACATTATTCTTGTGCTAATGTGTATATATTTCTAATCATTATGTCACAAGTATCGTTAAAAAAAATCAAACCTTATTTAGCAGTCGAGCATCAAGAACAGTTAAAGAATTTTCCTGAATGGAGAGATTTAGTTCATTTAATTTCGAAAAAATATCTGAAAGATAGGATAGTGTTGATAACCATGCTTTGTCAACAAGAAGTGATGCAAAATCAGAATTACATTCATTTACAAGCAGTAAAACTTTGTGCCTTAATTGAAATAACCCTTGTTAGTATCGAATTTCAAAAGTTGTACATATTCACTGCCCATTTCATTGCAGAATACTGAAAATAACCTTATTTAACGGTCGAACCTTAATAAAATTAACTAGCTTTACAGCATTATATAGCACAGTTTTAATTCTGGTGACATTCTTTTACAGGCTAATGCTTCCCTATGTATGAAACAATGTACCCAATTCATATCTACTCCCTTGACTTTACTAACAACCCCACTATGCCTGTCTAAGGGCAAGAGCTCTATCCGAACAGAAGCCCATACATTTTTCCCACTGGATCCCATTGTGTATTATGTAATTATTGAGGGTATGAAATATTTCTTCTCCAGTTGTTCAAGATGACAAAGTTCTACAAAACAGAATATTGTCATGAATGTTGTTATCATGTGCATATCTTATGTAGCATATTAACTGCACATCATTTGTAACATCAGTAATCTTGTCTATTTGTAACAGATAACAAATGCTCTTCTTAAGTCTTTCGATTAACTGAGATTCTATGCCACCTGCCATATTATCATTAATTCTGCAACTGACAGTGTCATTTAAAAGAGGAATCAAATCAACATTATTAGTAACTTTTTGCCAAACATAGTTTTTACCACATCTTTTATAGCTGAAAGTAGTAAATTTTACCTGATAAAATGAGGTTTCCCTGTTTTTGCTATGTTCAAACTTAAGAGATAGGATGCTTCCAGTGCCTCACTATTCCCATGATTTAATGTCCCTAAGCATCACTGAAAAAATTCAATTGGCTTATTTTTCAGATTGCAATGTTTAGTTTCTAAATGTCAGAGTTTTGCAGGTTTCATGCACTCATTCGACAACACTTCATAACACAAAACACATTGAGGTTTCTGTTCACTTTCATCTCCACACAAAGTAAACCTGAATTCCAAATATGAACTGTTATATATATTATTTCCAACTGTATTTTTTCTTTGAACTGCTTGTTTCTTCTACTTTAATAGTATCAGATTTACTCACCGTTACAACAAATGTATCACAATTAGGGTTATTATCACCTGTTTCATTTGCTTTTCTTTTCAAAGTCCTAGTTCTAGGCCACTTTTCCATTATTAACCCTCTTACCGGCCAAGGTGGATGAAATAGCAAGACTACCCCAGACTTTTTCATGGATCAAAACTTCATCGGTATTCTATCTTTTATCAAGTATTTACCCTCCTCCGCTGTTAATCCCTTAACGGCAATTTGAGAGCAATTAGCGGATTAACTATGGTCAAGTGACTTTTGTGTCACTTGTCTTTACATGTACTCTGTTACTTCGAATTTTCTTCACTGAACTAGGATATTTGATCTTTTTTTTTTTTTTTTCCTGAACAATTTATTTCTTGTGTCTCTTTCCAAAAAATAGAAGTTTCACATCTGCCAAAATAAATAATCAATCCTGAAATGACCATAGATCAGTCTTTGCAATGATTATTATTATTATTATTCAGGCCTCCAAGGAGTCAAAAGACTCATCGAGGGAGGTCCTTCCTAAGACAGAGTCTGTCAAGACTCATCGAGGGGAAGTCCCCCCCCTAAGAAACACAAAGTCTATCATACCACTCTTTAAACTCACTGACCGTTCTCGCTCCCACCACTCCATCAGGCAATGCATTCCACAGCTCAACCACCCTCCACACAAAGAAACCACTCCTTACCCTCTTGCTCACAGTTTCCTTTCGTAACTTCCAGGGATGGCCACTTGTCATCACTCCTTCCCGTTGATCAACCAAGCGAAAGAACTCCCCAGTGTAAACCCTGTAACCACCTCTCAACAGTTTAAAAGTCTCAATCATATCACCTCTCCTTCTATCCACCAAACTCTGCAGTCCACATTCTCTTAGCCGATCCTCATAACTATCCTTGTACAGTTCTGAAACCATCTTTGTCATCCGTCTTTGTATCCTTTCCACAGTTAATTTATCCCCCTCAAATCCTGGGGACCAAATCTGAGAACAATAGTCCAAGTGTGGTCTGATCAGAGACTTATACAACGGAATGATAACCCTCTTATCTCTGCAGGTCAGTGTCCTTCTCATAATAGCAGCAATCCTCTGTGTTACCTTCACCACCTTTGCAATATGTCCCCTAAACTTCAGGTTTCTATCAATCATCAACCCCAGATCTCTTGTCTCCCCTACTTCCTCCAGTATAACTCCTCCCATAGAGTATGCAGCATCCCATCGATGTTTCCCAAACCTCAAGACCTTACATTTTGCTGCATTAAACTGACACCCCCATTCATTTGCCCATCTATCTAGCTTATTTAAATCCTCTTGCAGGGCTACTACATCTGCACTATTACTAATAATCCTTCCCAGCTTCGCATCATTCGCAAACAACTGAATATCCCCCTGCAATCCACTGGCTATGTCATTGATATAAAGGTTAAGCAATATAGGTCCTAGTACTGAGCCCTGTGGGACCCCACTTGTAACCCTCTGCCTCCTGGAAACTGCTCCACCATACACAACTCTCTGATACCTATCAGACAGCCAATCCTGAATACAGTTGACCAATCTGACATCCAGAACCATGTGCTGCAACTTAAATATCAGCTTATCATGTGGCACCCTGTCAAATGCCTTCGCCAAGTCTAAGAAAATTGCAGTATATGCCTTTCCCTCATATAATGTTCTTGTAACTTTATTATAAAAGGCTAGCATATTGCTAAAACAAGAGCATCCTTTCACAAATCCATGTTGATACTCACAGATAACGTTACCCTCATCTGCCCAATGCTGTATACGGTCCCTCACTACTTTCTCCAAGATCTTAACAACTACTGATGACACACAGACTGGCCTATAATTAGACACTTCCAGTCTGTTACCACCCTTATGCAATGGCACTATCTTACCTTCCTTCCATTCCCTCGGCACCTTTGCCAAAGCCAGACTTTCATTGAAAAGCCACGTTAAAGGTACTGTCAATTCCCTAGCACATTCTCTCAAAACTCGTGGTGAAATACCATCCAGTCCCACAGCTTTACTGACATCCAGAGTACTCAGTATCTGAAACACACTCTCCTCCTGTACCTCCAGACCTCGAACCAGTCCTATCCCTCTAGCATTAAAACTGACTCCTCTAGGATGAAATACTCCAATAAAGTGTTCATTGAACAATTCCACTATGTCCTCTGCATCAGTCACTCTATTCCCATTTTTATCCCACAATATCATTCTTCCACAGTCATTTCTCCTCCTACTGGCCACATAGCTAAAAAATTCCCTAGGATTTTCTTTGGATCTTAGGGCCAATCTCCTCTCATATTCCAGTTTCGCTTTCCTTACCACACTAGTCACTCTTCTGGCCTGTGTCTTATATTCCTCATGCATCTCTTCACCTGTCTCCTTATATCTCTTCCATAGCCTCTTTTTCGCATGCAATTCCTGTTTAATATTGTTTGTCATCCACTTTACTCCAAATTGCGTCCTCTTCTTCACTCGTGGTATACAACTTACCATTGCTGATAACAAATATTCTTTCACAATGTCCCACGCACTGGTGATATCCCAGCCTTCCATTTCCTCCCTCCATGAAACTTCCCAAAGTTGACGTCTAAGGCTATTATAATCACCTGCCTTATAATTCCACATAAGTTCCCATCTCTTTGATACTCCTGCATGTCTATTCATTTTCCAAGTCAACACCATATGGTCACTCTCTCCAAATGGTGGGAGAGACGTCAACTCAGTTATTATCAACTCTTCTGATGCTATAACCAAATCCAAAACTTTTGAACCTCTTGTTCCCTCTGTTACATGTTGCCTAAGACATTTGTCCCTCAAGAATTCTAGAAATTCCATTCCCCTATTGCTACATGCATCTTCCCCTCTCCAATTTATACTACTGAAGTTAAAATCTCCCATAACAATCATTCTTCTTGCACTTGCCAAACTTAGCTGTCTAAACATCTCCTGGTCCCCATCCTCTGTGCTCCTGGGTCTGTAGCAACACCCCACTAAATATCCTGTCTTGCCTACCTCTACTTCACACCATACGCTCTCAAAATCATTTGTCTCACTTCCTTCCAAATTCTCCACTCTTAGAGGACATAGGTCATCACTTATCATAAGCAACACCCCACCACCATGCTTTCCCCTCCTATCCTGACGAAAAATGCTATACCCAGTGACTTCTATTCCTGTTGTTATATCCCCTTCTGTCAACCACGTCTCAGTGATCGCAATAATTTTTGGCCAGGCTGATGCTATCTGCGCCACCAATTCCTCTCCCTTATTCCAGATACTCCTGGCATTAGTATAAAGTATGATTATACTTTAGTAATAGTTAATTTCTTCCACTTTACTGACAATATAGATTCTTTTTCAAGAATTTTCAAATGTTACGTTTGTTTACATTTAAAATATTCTGTTAAATATTTATATTTTTAAATAACATTTAGAAATAAATATGACATTTTGCTTTCTTTCTTTTCAAAATACCTTTATATGGATTGTCACATTTCAATTTCAGGAAACATTGTTTGTTTTGTTTTTTTTATGAACAACAAATGATTATAAACTGCATTACTCCGTTTCCGATACTGTATCTTTTTTAGTATCAAAAATTTATACCTAATGGTATTTTATCAGAGACCTTCGCCTTCTTCTTTTGCTGAAAATTGCAACAGAGGTTTTTTTTTTTTTTTTGTAGGATGCACAATACTATAATATCCAGTGCTTAACCACTGTAGATATGTTGAAAATATAACAGGAAGGATATCTTGTATGGAATGATTAAAAATTTATGCTCATTTGTAGGATTTTTTACTGCAATCCCCTCCCCCTGCTGTCCTGGAACTGAGTTTAATAACTACTTTAAATTTCTGTAGCTTTGAAAGCTTTCAGACGGTATTCAAAATCTCTTATTTCAGTTTACCGTTTTGACAAAAGAAATAAAGCAATAATATTGTTGTATATCGACGCTTCTAATTCTGTGCTCTTTCTTTGAATTTGAAATCAACAGTCTGCTGAAATTATTCTAAGATTTAGAAATACTATGCTGTATTTTCAACATGTAAAACTGTATACCATACAAAGAAATTTCAATTGTGTTATTTCTGTTTCTTTCTTTTTTTTTTTTTTTTTTTTAAATCTAAATATTACTACTTCTATTTCTGCTGATTGCTATTTCTGAAATACGTCTTAGAAATGCTGAACAATAATTCTCTTACCTAGACGAAAAGCTAAAAGTCTTAGATTACTCTTTTGAGAAACACAAGACTGAAAGTTTTCTAGAAGTCGCACTAAATTGCCTCAAGCAAGAATGTCTTGTTTCGTTTTGTTGTTCAGATATCCTAACACAGTAAAACTGACATTTCTTTTACAGGCTGATGAAGTATTTATGCCAAAAATGATTTCTTTATTTATAGTGATCAGTTTCACTTTTATTATCGAAAAATTCTAAATTATTTGATAATTATAATAAATTTAGTTTAATCCTTCATCCAAGTGTGAGCAAACAAAGTTTGCGCCTGAAAGTATCTTCAAGACTGGGGTAAGGTGGTGCAACACCAGGCGACTCCTTGCAAAGGTGGAGCAAGATACTAACACTCCTATCTCAGTATCTCCCACAATGCAAAACACATCTCCTTGCAGATATGTCTAATGTTATGCATCAAGGGAAGGGCCACTACTCAGACTAGTTATGACCTTTATTGAGGTCTCTTCAGTGGGATTATATTCTAACCAAGTGAAAAATAAACTTTCAACATCTTTCTCTAAATCCAGAGTAATTTAATAAAAAAAAAGGTGTGCCACCTTTTGGCAACTCCTATAGGTAGAGATGACCTTGCTATTGCTTCTGGCTGCTATCTCCACTTGGGCCTGGCTCCCACTGAAGAGACCTCAATAAAGGTCGAAACTAGTCTGGGTAGTGGCCCTTCCCTTAATGCATAACAGTAGACATATCCGCAAGGAGATGTGTTTTGCATTGTGATAGATACTGAGATAGGAGTGTTAGTAGCTTGCTCCACCTTTGCAAGGAGTCGTCCTGGGGTTGCACCACCTTACCCCAGTCCTGAAGATACTTTCAGGCGCAAACTTTGTTTGCTCACACTTGGATAAAGGATTAAACTAAATTTATTATATTCTAACCAAGTGAAAAATAAATTTTCAATAAATTTGATAATTATCTTGAAAAAAATTACTGCTATTGCTGTTGCTGCTCTTGCTTGCCATCTCACAAACGAATTGTATATTGTACTTTCTAATATTCCTTTCTGCTCAGTAACAAGTTGTAGACTAACGGAGATTACTAACACCCCCCCCCACCACCACCACCACCACTGGGAACCAGTTCAAAAGAACATGCCCAGAAGGCACCACACACTAAAGTACCTCGTGCAATAACTGAATATTTTACAGGCAGAAATTCCTTGTTCTGTTTTTCCATCTTTCTGATTGATTAGCAGACATTCGAAGCATATTCTGATATTGCATTTGTAGGATGACAGTGTTTTTATATATATTAATTTACCCTATTAGCCAACGTCACATAACTTCCTGATTTATAATAATAGGGAAATAATATGTATATTTTCTTATTTATAATTTGCAAATTTATAATAATCAAAACTTAGTTTCTGTGTCGAAAAAATTAAACGTTATATTTTTCCATAACAATTATTATGGAAAAATCACGAATAAAATAAAAACTGTACCTATGTTTCATAACAGCTTTCGGGTGTCTGGTAATGTTGCAACAGGAGGGGGCAGTGATGCTATCAAAGTCGAAATAAAGTTCATTTGTATTGTGAAAGGAAATGAAATTTCACATTTGATGCATTTGATATACATATTTTGAATGATAAAAATATGCAAATGTATTGCTTACTTTAAAAATTGGAGAATAAAATATCTGAATTATGCAGTAAATATCTATAACTGTTAATTTCTTTTGTAATGACCAATTATACAGGGAAACCAAGAAAGCGAAAGTACAAAGAAAAGTAGATTACTATATAATATAAAGAAAAAATTTAGTGATATGATTAAAGAATTTCATGTTATTCTCTATAAAGCAAAGTTGCCTCGGCGTGTCCTAAAGGAAATCTGTGCAGTATTATTCGATTTCGATGGATTTGCACAAAAATAAAAATAATATAATCTGGAATGCTGGCAGCCGGTTTTCTTTTCTTTTTTTAAAAGAATATTTCAAATAATTATTGTGAATTAATTTCTTCGAGAACAAAGAATAATGTTTTGTCTAGAAAGCGATTACAATAAAAAGAGAAAACAAAAATATAAATAATTTCTCTATTTTTAGTCTATCCTATATATAACTAAAATCCAGTTAACCAGCATAGACCAAGGATGTGCGTTTCTTGTTATAGGCAACTGAGAGGTAGCTACGAACGTGAGATAATCTGATTAACCGTTCTCTTCAGCGTGAGGGTTTATCACACCTTCTAATGGACAGGATGGTCAAATTAAATTCAGCCCACCTGGTTCTTTAAACAGGTGGGCTGAATCATATCCAGATTTAGTTGGACATCTATAGACATCCTATAGACGTCTGGAAGGTTTGGAAGGTTTAAAAACGTCGTTTGGAAGGTTTAAAAACTTTTATAAAAAGTAAATATATACTGGGGCTAATTCACGACATACTTTGTATACAAGTATCACTTAGCACTTCTGAAGATATACTGAGCCTTGGTTGAAGGAGGAAAACCTTCAATAATAAAATTCAATAAACAACAAGCAATTGGTCGAAATGTGGATAACATGTTTGCTTCAAATCTGAAAAAACAGCAAGGAAATGCAGAAGCAATAAAACTACTTCACTCCTCTTTTATTACTCATCATTATGCCGCTACAATAATTTGTAGTGGCAGAATGTTCATGGAATGAACATTCTGGCATTATTATTATTATTTTTTTTTTTCAAGTATCCATTTTATTTCAATAATTTTTACCTAGTTATTCAATTTTACATTTTGCATTTTTGAAAATTATGGAGACAACTACCGTGTTTGGATAAAAACTCTAGTTTAATATAACTAAAATCTACATTTGACGTTTCGACCTTTATGTCAAGGTCATCTTCTGGAGCATACAACTATACACAGAAAACAAGCTACACTACATTCAAACTGGTTTGTTAAAGATACTGACCAACCGCTACAACAATTGTTGGCGTGACCTCTGGTGAGAGAAAAAAAAATTATACATCAACACTAGAGTCCTATTAATAGTGTTATCTGTTGGTTGTAGAAATACATTGAGCGCAACAACAAGTATCTATCTATATACATATATTAACATCATGATTATACTTGTACATTCCAGCCGGTTAGTATGGAATGGTTTCTAATACTAGCTGAAGATTGGCTAGAATCCTGACTTATGCTGGATCTTATATATTAGGTAGGCTGAATGTGTGCCATAATGATGATGATGATGACTCCTTATTTTTGTGATGGGTGGTGGTATGAATTAGCATGTATGTATTGGCCAGTGTGTGTCGGTTTTGGGTAGACCGTGAAGGATAGACTGCCTGAAGGAAGACGTGTGACTAGTGTGTCTAGGAACGGGAGTGAATTTTGATTTTCGATTTCGATGGTAAATTGTATGGGTTCATGTTTTTGGTTCAGGTAGCTAAGAAATGTGTTTAGCGTCTGTCGCCCATGCGGCCAGATCGTGAACACGTCATCAACGTATCTAAGCCAGACTGTCGGTCTTAGCGTGGCGGAATCAAGAGCCCTTTGCTCAAAGGTTTCCATGTAAAAGTTAGCGATTGGGGGGATAATGGTGAGCCCATGGCTGTACCTTCTTTCTGTAGGTAAAATTTGTTTTGCCACATGAAGTAACCAGACTGTAGTACGTGGGCAAAAAGGGCCGTAATGTTGGGTGGAAATTTGTGTCATTGATGGGGACATTAGTGAAAAGGGCAGAAACGTCGAAACTGACTAATAGGTCGTCTTTGTCGAGTGTTATGTTTTTAATTTGGTTTATAAAGTGTTGTGTGTTTTTTATGTAGGAGGGGGAATGACCTACCAACTCCTTGAGTGTTGTTGCCGCTTATTTCTTAGCTAAGTGGTAATTGGAACAGTCTATTCCTTCCACGATTGGCATTGAGCGCGTGGTCTGAGAGGCCTCCTTCACCATAATGGTTATATTTAATGAGTCTAATGTGTTCTTTCTTGCGTATAGGAATTGTCCATCCTGTTTCACCAATGTACGGTAAGTTACATTGACAAAAGAACACATTAGACACATTAAATATAACCATTATGGTGAAGCAGGCCTCTCAGACGACCACACGCTCAACACCTTACACCAAATCAACTGGAAAAGCACCTGCTCTTCACAACACACAAAAACCTGGTATGAAAGGAAATTTAAGGAAGCCTGCGAAATCCTGATAAACCACCCAAATATCAACAATAAAGATGGCATGAAAATTCCAAGGATCTGGATGGCAACATTCAGCCTACCAAATATATAAGATCCAGCATAAATCAGGACTCTAGCCTATCTTCAGCTAGTATTAGAAACCATTCCATACCAACTGGCCGGAATGTACAAGTATAATCATGATGTTAATATATGTATATAGATAGATACTTGTTGCACCAAATGTATTTCTACAACCAACAGATAACACTATCAATAGGACTCAGCGTTGATGTATAATTTTTTTTTTCTCTCACCAGAGGTCAGGCCAACAATTGTTGTAGTGGTTGGTCTTTAACAAAAAAGTTTGAATGTAGTGTATCTTTAACACTGTATCTTTAATGAACCAGTTTGAATGTAGTGTAGCTTGTTTTCTGTGTATAGTTGTATGCTACAGAAGGTCCTTGACATAAAGGTTGAAACGTCGAATGTAGATTTTAGTTATATTAAACTAGAGTTTTTATTCAAACACGGTAGTTGTCTCCATAATTTTCAAAAATGCATTCGGATCACCGTGTAAGCTTGAAAGAAAGGATTCAGATCATCCATGGAAATGATACCCACAAGCGCTGCAATCGCTATGGTAAGTTAAAGATTCGTATTTCCTTCTTGATCAACCGGTTGGCCTTTTTAAAGAGATGCAGAGACAATAACCTTATTCCTATCTGCATCAGGCTAAAAAAGAAATTTACGTCAGCTAAAGCACTCCGTATTTACGACCGCACAGAAAAAGCAATGCTCAGAGAACAGATTCAAACAGCCTGCCATAACCTAGCAACAACACAAAATCTGGTTCAAAACGGCAATCCGAACTATAGAACTATATTAATCCAGACATTCTACAAGTACTTGAAAGAATAACTGACAATTTGCCAAATATACCCTGAAAAAGAATAAAGAAAAACTCAAGACCAAATTCCACAGCTTGAAACAATGGCAAAATATGGCAGCCAATCACAGGAATTCATCCAATAAGGAGTCAAGGAGAAACCAACCACCGACAAGCAAGAACCACGTGATCAACCTATCAAGCCAAACCCTGAACAATGGCGAACTTACGCTACTGAATAAAGGACTTAACTTTGCAATAGCACCTACAAAGGTAAACAAATTGGATTTTATCTACCACTTTGAAAGAGGCATCAGGTCCCTACCTAACAATATAGCAGATAAAATATGACTAGAAACTAGTAATGTCTTGAACACTAAGAAAACCATACAGAACAATCTCACAAAAACAGAACTAACAGCAATTAAGTCATTAAAAGCCAAACAAAACATCATAATAACGAAATCGGATAAAGGCAATGCCACTGTCGTCCTTGACAGGTCAACATATGTACTTCAAATGAATCAACTAGTAGCCGATAACAACACATATAAGCTGGTAAATTATAACCCAGCAAAAAGGATACAGAATAAAACAGAGAAACTACTCAAGTCTGTCATTTCTTGGCCACCAGACATGGTTAAAAAACTCAAACCCCAATATGCCCATCCGCTCAGAATATATGGGGTCCCAAAAATACACAAACAAAATGTGCCCCTTCAACCAATCGTGGAAAGAATAGACAGTCACAATTACCACTTAGCTAAGAAATTAGCGGCAACACTCAAGGAGTTGGTAGGTCATTCCCCCTCCTACATAAAAAACACACAACACTTTATAAACAAAATCAAAAACATAACACTCGACAAAGACGACCTATTAGTCAGTTTTGATGTTTCTGCCCTTTTCACTAATGTCCCCATCAATGACACAATTCTCCTACTACAGAACAAATTTCCGCCTGACATTACGGCCCTTTTTGCCCACATACTACACTCCGGTTACTTCATGTGGCAAAACAAATTTTACCTACAGAAAGAAGGTACAGCCATGGGCTCACCACTACCTCCCCCAATCGCTAACTTCTACGTGGAAACCTTTGAGCAAAGGGCTCTTGATTCTGCCATGCTAAGACCGACAGTCTGGCTTATATATGTTGACAACGTGTTCGCGATCTGGCTGCACGGGCGACAAACGCTAAACACATTCCTTAGCCACCTGAACAAACAACACGAATGCATACAATTTACCATCGAAATCTAAAATCAAAATTCGCTCCCGTTCCTAGTCACACGTGTGACTCACGGTCTACCGAAAACCGATACACACTGGCCAATACATACATGCAAATTCATTCATACCACCACCCATCACAAAAATATGGAGTCATTAACACCTTTAAAAACAGAGCTATAAAAATTTGCTCTAACCAGCAAGCCCTGAAACAAGAAGTAAAAATAATCAGCGACACATTCATAAATAATGGCTATAACAAAAATACTATTAATAAAATACTCCATAAAACAACAACAAAAACGAATCTAGATTACAGTAAAACCATAGCCATCCCATACATTAAAGGGTTATCAGAAAAAATCAACAGAATCCTACAACATTATAACCTCAATGCCACCTTTAAACCACCCATGAAACTTAAAACCATATTCAACTCCTCTAAGGATCCTCTCCTCCCATTAAATGCACATCCTGGAGTCTATTGCATCCACTGCACCTGCAACTTGTACATTGTTGTCCGTACATTGGTGAAACAGGATGGACAATCCCTATACGCAAGAAAGAACATATTAGACACATTAAATATAACCATTATGGTGAAGCAGGCCTCTCAGACCACGCGCTCAACACCTTACACCAATTCAACTGGAAAAGCACCTGCTCTTTACACCACACAAAAACCTGGTATGAAAGGAAATTTAAGGAAGCCTGCGAAAGCCTGATAAACCACCCAAATATCAATAATAAAGATGGCATAAAAATTCCAAGGATCTGGATGGCACACATTCAGCCTACCTAATATATAAGATCCAGCATAAGTCAGGACTCTAGCCTATCTTCAGCTATATTAGAAACCATTCCATACCAACTGGCTAGAATGTACAAGTATAATCATGATGTTAATATATGTATACAGATAGATACTTGTTGTTGCACCCAATGTATTTCTACAACCAACAGATAACACTATTAATAGGACTCTAGCATTGATGTATAATTTTTTTTTCTCTCACCAGAGGTCAGGCCAAAAATTGTTGTAGTGGTTGGTCAGTATCTTGAACAAACCAGTTTGAATATAGTGTAGCTTGTTTTCTGTGTATAGTTGTATGCTCCAGAAGCAACCTTGACATAAAGGTCGAAACGTCAAATGTAGATTGTAGTTATATTAAACTAAAGTTTTTATTCAAACACGGTAGTTATCTCCATAATTTTTAAATATGCATTCGGATCACCATATAAGTTTAAAAGAAAGGATTTATTCAATTTTAATTTGTTTGTTTTGGATAATTAAAAAAAATATATATATTTATTTAAGTCTGCTTGTGGACCACCTGTCCCATCGTCGCAGACCACAGATTGAGAAACACTGATCTAAAGGAATACTTGGTTAAAAAAGAAGGTTAGCTATAATCAATTTTCTTTAAATGATTTAAATTGATTCATTGAAGCTACAGGTTATGCTAATTTTGGCTTTTACAAACATCCATGCTTTACACAGATTCAAACCAACATCCTTTGTGGTAAAGAAGCAATTGCTTTTATCAAATGAGGTAGTGAGGGAGGCTATAATGTTAAGTTCACTATAATAGAGAAACTGATTATATTATTAAAAAATAAATCAGGATCATTCCAACAATCCCTAGTTACACTTAAAGGAGATGCATATTATACTAACACTTACTCTGTTTAGGACTTTGGATACCTATACATTTTTTAAGCCTTTGTTAAAAATAGCACTCAAATTAGCACTCATGAACTAAAGAGAGGACATCTGATTGAATGCAGAAAAAGTCTTTCATTGAAGGTGTTGAGTGAGCCCTGATACACTGAGCATTAAATTACATGTTTATGATCACTGCCTAAAGAAGCAAAAACAAACCAAACTTTCAGGAATCAATGAGTGAACGGTAAATGTTTTAACTCAACATTTTAATTAACCTGCTCTGTCGTGCAGCACAAAAACTAAGTGTGGTGAATGGCGCAGATTTCTTGACAATGGTTCATCATAATAAGCACAGTATGAATGCAAGGAGAAATGTGAGGGATGTATTTCTTTTATGGAGATACTGAAAAGAAAAGAGAAAGAAGCTGGAGAGAGAGAGAGAAGGAACACTCACATTCCATCAAAATATCACACCTTCGCATAAAATGTAATATTTTGATATCAGTAAATGGAGTAAGGAATAAGGAGGAATGTTAGACAAATAGTGGAAAGCAGTGAAAAGTGAATGGTTAGGTAGTAATAGTGCCAAGAATATGACTGTGAGTATGAAAAGAGATTGAGAGAATAGAAGTGGGTGTGAATGAAGGAATAAAAGAGGCTACTATAATAATAAAACAAAAGCAAGTGTGACTGAGGTAACAAAAGAAAGTACAAATGAGTGGGTAAAAAAAGAGGATGTGATTGTAAATTACAAGAGAGCAAATGTCGAGTGGTTGATCAAGATGAGAAATGAAATAAGGTGTAGGCACAATGAGAGCAGACATTTGATGAATATGAATAAAAGATAGTAGAGAACAGATGAAAGAAAGCATAGAGTAGTATTCTATGAATATTCTATTATTAAAGCATAAGGTGCTTTCCAGGAGGGAAGATGAACAGGATGGTGGATGTTTTGGATTTAAGGAATAACTGAGCAAGAAAGTTAGTTGTAGTTATGGGAAGAAGACTGGTTGGACAGACAGAGAATGTAAAGATGAACATTAGGAGATTCATTCATTCATTCATTTCATACGAAATGAAATGAATTCATTCATTTCATTTCGTATGGTGATTCAACAAGTCATGAGCCCCTTTTATGGGGAGGTACAGCATCACCTCAATCCCCCCCATTTTTATCCGGGCTCGGGACCGGCATAGCTGACAATTCAGATGTATGGCTGGAGGGATTGTCTTAAGTATTCCTGACTGTATCCGTGTGTGTTCATGGGGTCGGTTTGCCTGCTTGCGGGATGAAAAACCCCAGATAAACTGGAGGAAAAACCCTGCTGTCCATGCCCAAGATCGACTAACTTGGTTATGGTTGAGGAAGATCCTTAAGCTCCTCACGTTGTCGACAGGAATTGAACCTAGGACACTCCTTCCCCAGTCATATGGTTGCAAAGTGCATAGCCACTAGGCTAACTGCACAGATATTAGGAGATTATTGAGGAGAGAGTGAAAGACAGTAGTGTGGTAGAAAAAGCAGTCAGCGTGTTGCCAAAGCATGATAATGATGAGTTGAATGGTGCCAAGAATCGTTAATGTTATATTGACAAAGTCATGTAAGGATTCGAATTTGTATCTCGATGTTGTTAATTTGTAGCATGAACTTGATGGAGGGATGCAATTGCATAAAGGCTGAGAGACTGCATTTCAATGGATTTGATATGAGTCAAATGGACAGAACTTTTGCTAAAATGATCTGTAAAGAAAAGAACAAAGGAAGTAAGAAGTGATGTGAAAAAACAGGAAAGTTGAAGGAGAGAGAGAGAGAGAGAGAGACCAAAGTGTTTGAGAATGGAAAGAAGAGTGGTATGAGAGGATCACAGAACAAGAATGCTAAATGAACAGGAAAGTGGGAGGGAAGTTGGGACAAAAAGGGAGATATGAGTTCTCTCCAAAACGCGCCTCTTACATAGATCCCGTTATAGGTTCGAACGTTTGTTCAAGGAAAGCGTGGAGGCCTTGCTCCATCATCCCAACCTGAATCGTAATGACTGCATATCTATATCAAAAATCTGGGAAAGCCTAATCAAGATTACTCATTAATTTTTTTTTTTTTTTTTTTTTTTTTTTTAATAGCAAATTCAATCATGTTTCTACTTCAAAATATTTCGTTTCATACTTAGTGATATAACATCACGCGGCATGTTCTAATTTCAACGATCTATTGTTAGTATTCTAGCTTGTATATTTTTAAACTGTTCTTGTAATACCACCGACGATGGTCTGCTATTTCCAGACCGAAATATTTGGTTAAATAAATATCTTTCTTGTGATTACGTGATTATATCATTGAGTGGTGATAAAGGTGAGTTGACATGGCAGAGAGAAGTCACAGCTGAGGGGTAAGATGAGTGGGACTTATAGACTTCACCAAAAAACAAATTGGTAATGTTTATTTACAAATAAACAAGCATTAGAAATAACAAGATGAAATTGTTGCAATGATTGCGTTTATTCACTCAAAAAGTTAAATAAGTAAAATATAGTATGATCCTGAAGGGAAAAGAAACAGATATGATTTTTTTCATGACAGGAAGGGCAGGGTGTGAGAGAGAGAGAGTGTTGATGAAAGGGAGAAACAGTAGCATTGGTTATAAGATGGTATGGTATGGTATTAGGTAGAATATGACTCAGGTGGAAGAAAATGAGAAAAAGCATTTTTCTGGAAGATGCTGTTATAGGCTAGGGAATGTGCAAGATGGTGACAAAGAAAGTATAGGCAAACTGGTTACAAGCAAACTGTTTGAAGCAAAAGTGTTGTCTGTGTCCCTTGAAATGGATAAAATTTTCTCCCCTTTTTCTTAATATCATTTATATTTATCCTTATTGTCTTATTTGTTACTGTTATTTCAATAGTTCCTCTTTTCACTTCTGGAATCAATGGTTTTCTCTTTTCAATAAGGTTTTGTAAAATCTCTCATGATATGTAACTATCATGTTCTCTTTTACATGTTTTTCTAAGGAGATTGCAATTGAAGAAATGTCAAGTTATTTATCTGTAATAATATTGTATTTGTAATAATTTAACCATGAGCCTTTGTTAATATCATGTGGCACATGACGTCATTATATAACGCTATTAACTCATGTCTGCATATGGCAATTTCAAAAGCCGCATTGAAGTATGATGTCGTCATACTTGAATGATGTATGGATATCTGAACATGATGTCATCATGTTCAGATATCCATACATGACCATATATGGAAGTTTGAATGAAGAAGAATGAGAACTTTAAGACAAAGTCCTTATCGACACTTTACCTTATAAACCCAGACTTCCGCTGTACGCATGTGTGCATCTCTCAAAACTTCCATACATGGTCATGAATGGACATCCAAACATGGTGACATTATACTTTGGGCGTCTTTTGAGATTGCCATACATGGACATGAGTTAACAGTGTTTCATAGTGATGTCATGTGCCACATTATTTTAACAAAGGGTTATTGTTAAGTTATTACAAATACAAGATTATTACAGACAAAAGTTGACATTTCTTTAAGTGCAGTCTCCTTAGAAAAACATAGTTACGTATCATGAGAGATTTTACGTCTTGGGAAATGCATTTTTTGCTTCTGTAATTTAAAAGGCTGCTCCTAACATGCAGACAGACACCTATGTGACCACTCCTCTGGAGTACAAAATTGAAGGAAGTTTGAAAGAATGAATAAGATGAAGTGAAATGAAATAGCAAAATAGGAAAGATTTACCCCTTGAATACTCTAATAGAAGGGGAGGGATCAGTATACAGATAACATACCAGATGTATATTACATGAAGTAATGCATGGTTATTACATCAGGTACCTCATTTCTTCTATCATCATCAAATTCCTGACATGTACCCTCAAGGGATGTACAGGATATGATAGTACTACACAAAAAATTTACATCATTACTAACTTCCTATCTACAATTTTCCTCCAAATCAGTCTGTCACTTGTCAAGACTCCAATATTATCATTATCATTCTAGTAGCAAGGCTTATACATTGGTCATACATAACTGGTAATTAGTTTATGGAATTAATAATGCTACTAGATTAACTATTAACATTTACTAGATTAACCATTAACTATTAACAATGCTACTAGAATTCTGATCATCCACGGAGATTCCATCACACGAAAGGCCCGTCAATATGGCAAAATGAGGTTGAAGATATCCAGACAACTAAATCATCTGACGTTCCTAAAATGCTGCCGGGATAACAAGGTAGACCCTAATTGTGTCAAATTGAAGCACCTTTTACTTCACAGAAAGCTCTGCGCATTTATAATCGCACTAGCTTCGCCCTGTTAAGAGAACAAATTACCGCGACTCGTGTTCTCCTTGCTGACGTAAACAAAACCGTACGGGCGCTAGAGGAAGAGCTTTCGAATACACTCGGCCATGATCTTTGGACGATACTTTATGACGTCTCATGCGCATCGGCAAGAAAAGAGTTCAAAAAAAATACGAAGTCGGCACTTGAAAAAATACGAAAACCTGATAAAGAATTCTACTTCCTTACCACAGCCACCACTCAACACAGTAGTCAACCTCTCGTCTGTAGTTTTAAAGCCTGAACCACTCACCGCACTTGCACGTGGTCGCAATTTTGCCGTAGCTCCTAAAAGAATACCTGCCAAAGAAATCATGATCCAAATAGAACATGGGATTCGCAACCTGCCTAACCATATCGCCAACAACGTCAGACTGGATGTAGTCGGTGTTCTCACTAAAGCCAAACCTCCAAAAACCAACTTATCCAAAGACGAATATGCAGCCCTACAAGAAATGAAGAATAACAAAAAAATAATAATCACCAAAGCAGATAAGGGAAACACCACTGTGGTGCTAAATCAAAAGGACTACAAAGGTAAGCTTAATGCTTTAGTACTAGACCGTACTACTTACCTCCCTATTGAATATAATGCTACCAGCTCTCAGATTAGAACTCTCCACAGACTCCTTAAGAAATTCACTTCTTGGCCTGTGGAAGTCACTAACAAACTAAAACCTTATAACTCTAGAACCCCCGATTATATGGACTCACAAAAATACATAAACAAAATGTGCCATTACATCCCATAGTGGATGGCATTGATTCCCCCACATAAAAATTAGCCAAACATTTAGCCAAAACGCTCACACACTATACTGGCAACACACCATCACACATAAAAAACTCAGCCTACTTTAAAGCCAGTGTAGAAAACCTCTCACTCCAACACACTGACATAATGGTCAGTTTTGATGTCTCCTCCCTATTCACTAATGTCCCACTCAAAGAAACCCTAGAACTCATCCAAGCCAAGTTTTCCTCCCGATATCTCAGCCCTATTTCGGTACACAATGAACTCAGGCTATTTCGTGCCTGAGTTCATTGTGTTCACCACTTTCCCCACCCTTGGCCACTTTCTTTATGGAGACCTTTGAAGAGAAAGCCTTAAACTCCGCCCCACAAAAACCCACTATTTGGCTTCGTTCCGTGGATGATGTGTTTGTTATTTGGCCACATGGCTCAGACTCACTCCACACCTTCCTAACACACTTAAACAACCAACACCCCAGAGTCCAGTTCACCTTAGAAAAAGAGGAAAACAACACCCTCCCCTTCCTAGACACTTTAATCACCAGCCAGCTTGATGGATCTTTGGTTTTCTCCGTTTACAGAAAACCCACCCATACTGGCAGATACATTCACCAGCAATTCCCCCCCCCCCCTCACAACAATATGGGGTTATAAAAACACTATATAACAGGGCAAAATTAATCTGCTCAGATGACAAGGCCCTAACTACTAAACTAAACCACATCCACAACACTTTCTTAGCCAATGTCTATAACCCCAAAAAATACTCAAACCAGTAAACCACAACCCCCCCTCCCCCCCTCCACAATAAAGATTGCACCAAATCTATCACCATTCATTACATCCAGGGCACCTCTGAGAAAATAACCAATATCCTCAGAAAATATGACCTTACTTCTTGTTACAGACCATATAAAAAGTTGGCATCCCTTATCCGCTCTACCAAAGACCAACCACTTCCCCTAAACCTACCTGGTGTATACCAGGTCCCTTGCAGCTGCAAATTGTCCTATTTTGGCCAAACAGGCAGAACAACAAATATCAGGATTTCAGAACACAAAGACTACATCTGGTTTCACCAGTACAGCTGCTCTCGGCTGGCAGACCATGCCTTAGATACCCACCATAGAATTCGTTGGAAGAAAACAAAAATAATACACCGCAACAAATTTAAATATGAAAGATTATTCAAGGAATCTTCAGCATCTCTAAAAAACATTCCTAACCTCAACAAATTTCGGTGCATGAAACTACCCCAAATTTGGGAGATTTACATTTTGAGAACTTCAGCCCAACTGCCAAGTCAACCAAATTAGCCCACCAGAGAGCACCATTAGGACTTTAGGAACAATACTAGTTTCTTACTTTCTTCCTCATTTGCCTTTGTTGGTGACTGCATGCACATACCATATCTTTATGTTCCTGAAGATGGCAACGTGACGTTGCTGAAATATAGAAGTTATTTATTAAAGTTACCTTTAATTAATAAACTTTATATGCGTTGTTAATTCCATAAACTAATTACCAGTTATTATCATTATCAGATCTTATATTTCTATTGTCTAAGGCACATTGTACTGTATCAATCCACCTATATCTTGGTCTTCCTCTGGGTTGTTTTCCTGCCAACCTGGCAGAGAACACTTGTTCTGCTAATCTTTCCTCGCTCATTCTATTTAAGTGACCATACCACCTGAGATTAGCTCTGCTAATGCATTCCTGGATGCCGACAATGTCAAGTTCTTTCTTAACATCCTCCTTTTTAATATGATATTGCCATTGATGCCATCTGTTCACGCCTCTAATCTTTCTCAGGACTCTCATATCTGCGGTCTCTAGTCTTTGGTCAAGTGTTTTACTTCTGATCCATAAGTCTCTCAGATCCATAAGTTAAAACTGGTTTGAACAATGTCTTGTGAATAGCTAATTTAGTGTTCCGACTAATTTCTCTCTTATTCCATGTGAATTTATTCAATTGACTTCCTACCATACCAGTTATGTTGATTCTGTTGTCTATTTCCATATTTAATTTACCATCTACACTAAAAATCGTTCCTAAGTAGTTGAAATGTTTTACTTGTTCCACAGGTTCCCCGTTCACAAAACAGTTGACATTTTCAACAATTCTACCTATTTTCATTGTCTTTGTAATGCTCACCTTCATACTATATCTATTACAACAGCTATTCAATTTAGTCAGGGACTCTTGCAAACTTGTACCGGATTTATTTAGAAGTATAACATCGTAAGCATAAAGCAAAGAGCTGACATTAACATCATTAATTTTGATATCATGTTTAATACCACTTTCCTTCATAATGTGATCCATATAGATAATGAATAACAGAGGGGATAATGCACATCCTTGTCTCACACCAGATTTAACATTAAACCATCTTCCTGTACTTCCTTCAATTTTAACTGCCGACTTACAACTTTACAGACTAAGTATTGCTTGATATAATGCCCCATTGACACCATATAACTGTAGCGTATTGAATAGCTTCTCTCTTGGCACCATGTCATATGCCTTTTCCAGATCGACAAAACTTAAATACAGATCTTTGTTATATTCCCATGCTTTCTCAACTATTTGTTGTAAAGTGAAGATCTGATCCTGACAGCCTCTATATGGCCTGAATCCAGCTTGTTCTTCACCAAGCTTTTCTTCCACAATTCTTCTCAACCGTTTCTCAAGTATGCTTCCATAGACCTTGCCAGAAACACTCAGTAGGGAAATACCTCTGTAATTCTCACATTCAGATTTATTTCCCTTTTTATATATGGGTACTATTAGAGTTCTACTCCAATCATCAGGAATTCGTCCCTCTGTCCAGGGTTTCTGGACTATGCAGTGCAGCCACTGCAAGAATTTTATACCACCATATTTCAGCATTTCTGGTCTAATATCATCTACTCCTGCAGCCTTTTGACATTTCAAGTCTTTGATGGCTTTTTCTACTTCAAGTATGGATATGTATTCCTGACTGTACGCCTGTTGTGTGTTTTTACCAGTGTGCTATCACTGCTTGTTTCATTTAGCAATTTTTCAAAGTAATTACTCCATACTTCAACAATATCTTTTTCTTCTGTTTTTCATGTAACCTTTATCATCTCTAACTCCTTTTACAGCACTCTTTCCTCCATTTCTAAGCTTCTTCAACAACCTACAGAATATCTTACCACCTTCTTGATATTTATTTTCTATGTTCTTGCCAAAGTCCTCCCATGACTTTTGTTTAGCTAGTTTTACACAGTGTTTAGCTTTCTTACATTTGTCTTTGTATTCTCTAAGAGCACAAGCTGATTTATTTGCCAGGAACTTTTAATATGCTTTCTTCTTTTCCTTCACTGTCTCTTTAATTTCCTGTGTCCACCATGGAGTTCTGATTTTTCTATCGTTGCACACAACATCACCACATGCCTCTCTGGCTGAATCAATCAGGGCTTTCTTGAAGGCTTGCCACTGAATCTCCAAGATTTGGTTCCTGTTCTCAAAATCTTTCATTTTTACTTCAATAATCTTTGTGTATTTTAGTCTACAGTTCACATCTGAGAGCTGCTCAACTTTTATTAGCTTTAAAACTTTCTTACATATTATTCTTTTCAATACGAAATTCAATTTTTTCCTGCTCAAGACTAAATAGTGATTACTTCCGATTTCAAATCCTCTGTACACTCTGGTGTCCTGCACCAGGGAGAAAACATCACTATCAACAATAACATAGTCAATGAGACTTTTCTTATTCCTTGCCTCTTCTCTCATTTGAATTTGTGCACATTTTTATGTTGGAACATGGTGTTAGTAATAACCAGTCCATGACCTGAGCAGAAATCCAACAGATATTTGCCATTATTATTGGCTTTGCTCTTTTCTGCAAATTTTCCCAAAATATTTTTGTATGTGTGACAATCATTTCCTACTCTGCTATTTAGATCCCCAACAAGGACTATCTTTTACTTTTTCATTGTGTCAGTTGCTTTTTCTAAAGCATCAAAAAATTCCTCCACTTCTACCTTAGTAGAACCTTCTGTGGGACCATATGCACAAATAAGTCTCATTGTTCAATTCCCCATTTTGATATTTGTCCACATCACTCTACTTGAGACTGCCTGCCATTCAAGAAGATTAGCTTCATATTTTGTGTTGAATTCTATGGCTACTCCTTCTTTTCTTTGATTGTCATTTCCTGAATATAACATTTTGTATTTATTATTCAGAAAGATCTCACCAGTTTTTGTCTTTTTTGTTTCAGTCACCCCTATTATGTCGATCTGGTACTTATCTAATTCCTCAGCTAGCTCCAATTCTTTGCCATTCAGGCTTCTTATGTTGATAGTACCGATCTTTAACTCTGGTGATGTTGAGTTGGGGTGTGCTTTCAGATTTTTTCCAGTAGCTGACTTTTCGCCGTTCGCCCTGGTTCCCTGGCGAAAACAACGGGGGCCTTGTTTAACCGGATGATGCCCCAGCCAGCATGAAAATTTGTCATGTTGTACTATCATTACCAACAATATATACCATCATATTGTTTTAAGCCAATAAGAATACAATTTGGTTGGCTAAATCTCAAATTGCCAGTCCATCCTTGTTCATTCAGTATCCAGGTAGATACCCAACAGGGTGCACCACGAGAAGGTGAGGATTGGACATTAGGTCAAAAGCCCTGGTTGGTTCTCCGCATTCCTTTAAAGGCTATGTGGAGGGCTCCTCTCAGTTATACAGCTTTGACCCTTAAGCACCCATTTCTTCTATCTCCTTATAAATTTCATTACTGAATGTATACTCCACATCCCATACTTGGCACAAAATTTCAAACCTTATATATTTGCAACATTGCAAGAAGCATTGTAGCTTCCATTGCCCACTCATAAAAGTGTATTTACATCTTTCCGTAGGGACATATTATCTGATAAATTCATCGTTATTCTTCAAAACTTTGCATCAGTTGCAAATAGCAACATATCTCTAGTTATCCCTGTCCCAATATTATTAATATACTAGTTAAACTGTAATAATCTGAAAACGTGTCCTTGTGGCACACCACTGTGGTTTTCCTATTTTGGGTTACCACTACTCTATATGCAGCTTTCTGATACCTAACAACCAATCACTTTCCCAAATCACTAATATAGTATATAACATTTGTTCCAATTTAGTTGCAAACACAGTGTGGCAATCTATCAAAGATCTCTTCAAAATCTAAGTACGCTACTCTATGTGCATTTGCTTTTCCTTATTCCTTGTCCACTGCATCAAGGAATAAGGAAATGCAAATGCACATAGAGTAGCATACTTAGATCTGGTACATAAAATTAGTAAAATATGACCTACCTTTAGCAAACCTACTCTGTCCATTACAGAGAACACTATTATTATCAACCCAATTGTAGACATTAGCCATCACCAACCTCTCCAACACCATAACCACCCAGATCAGCCTGTAATTCATAGCCTCAACTTATGATTATCTTTCTGAAGTGGAACAATTCTATCCTGTTTCCACTCCTTCAGGACTCACTCTGTTACAAGATTCTTGTTAAACAAGTATTGCAAGACTGCTATTAAGTCCCTAGAACATTCCCTTAACACATTTAGTGATATGTCATAATATGCTTATCATCAGGTAACATCAGGTTTACTTCATTCCTAATATATGCCAGTTTATGTGTGCAATGGCTAGAGATAGCATTCACTGCTAATGCACATTTCTGATTAAAAATACTGGATAGTGATATAAAGTAAGAAGAATGAAGGCCATGATTAAAAAACCATCTATAGTATGGAGGAAACTGATCTTTGATATGATAAGGCCGCTTCTTCACATTTCTCCATTTATGCTGCAATGATCAGAACCAATGGAGAATTTGTTGTTAACTCATATTTTTTCTTAAAAATTATATCCTGTCATTTGGAAATTACACATTAACATGTTTCACATGCTTAAAAATAAATAAATAAATAAATAAAAAAAAGGACTGCCAAAATTTACGAGTTCTGAATAATGAAACTAACACCTATAGATCCTGAGTGCTATAATGATGATGTGAAAAAAGTTAGGATTTTTCTTGAAGATATTTGATATAATTCCCTATACTCTTGGATCCATACCTCTGCAGAGCAACTAATCTAGCCACATTAAATTTGCTGAGGAAAAAAAAAAAATGTTCATATTTGTACTGGTTCAAAATGAGGGAATAGGTGAATTCGTATAAAATTTTCTTGATAGATTCTAAAGTTCCTTTCAGATCAAGAATAGTAACTCTGTTCAGGTAAAAGATGATTCAAAGATATTTATTATACGCTGTATGTATACAGCTTGTTAGTTTCTATTATATTTTTCTAAATAAAATTTATGCTTGCTGTGAGCTAAATTAAAAACACCTTTCTTCTGCATGAATAGGAATACAAGTGTTATATAGATATCAGCCTCTAAACTGAAATCAGAGACAGAAGGTGTTGTGAATTATCAAAATGTGTAAGCAGTGGTGTGTTGGGACCAGCTTGCACCGGCACGTGGGAGCCGGTTGTTAAAATTTTTCAAATTTAGTGAGCCGGTTGTTAATGTTTTTAAGTCGGGCAAGCCGGTTATTAAAATTCTTTATGAAAGGATAGATGATGAATGGTGGTATATACTTTTTCTCGTAAATATTTTGAAATTGTATAATAAACACTCACATATTATTATTATTATCATCAAAAATAAATGCATAAAGGAGAATTCACAAAACACAAACTCAATTTACGAATGGGAATTTGGAAACGATTTTATTTACTAAACAATGTCTGTATTCATTAAAACACAAACACATTATCAAAACTCCCGAACTGGGTATTTGAATAAACAATAATGCCTTATTTTTCGGCAAATTTCCAAGAACTTGCAACATTAAGTTCTTGGAAATGCAACATGTTGCACTATCGATAAATACAAAAATTCATCGCGACGGCTAAAGTCTCTAGTCATTTGATCGACTACGAGTGGTAATGTTAGTGTTACATTTTTTTTATTCAGGATTTCATTTGATAATAGGTAAGTTGTAGGTAATATAGGAAAATTTTCTTTAATATATGTTTTTATTTCGGTTTTTTCTTTTTTTTTTTAATAATTAAAATAATTTTAATCAGGGTTAGAGTTTTGCGGTCGAAAAAGGATAGCCGTTAGTTGAAAAAATGAAATAGAACTAAACTTCTTAAACATTAAAAGGACAAAATTTGAAGAAGCAGAAACAAAGACATCTGAAGATACAATAGAACTTTGTGAAGAATCAAATTTTTCATAAAGCGAGCCAGTTGTTAAAAATTTACCAACACACCACTGTGTGTAAGTAATAAAGAAAACCACTGCTACAAGATGCAGGACAGTTATGATTACAAGGGGATATATCAATAATATCCTAATATCCAATAGTATACTAATGACAGAAGAATCATCAGTAACAAAGGGTGAGAGTTTTATTGGGTTAGTTGTGCCTGGATGAAAATTATTGGCATTAGTGAGGAGCTATCGTGTCCTCTTTCCACTCCCTCAGAAATTTGGCAGAGCTGATTTAGATTAAACAACTTGGTCAAAGGCAATGCCCGTGCACATTCTCATAACACGTGGGCCACATGCTATCCAATCTTGCTGTTGTATTTTCATAGATAATGTTCAATATGCTGAGCACCTCCAGCTAATCTACCTCAATTTTTCTATCTGTCTCTGTTACATCAGCAACTGCAGTATCTCAATGTGGATGATAGACCTTTGCAAAGTAACTCACAGAGTAACTCAACTATTTCTTTTGCTTCTGTCATTTTCCTACCATCAGCCCAATCTTTCCATAATCATTCTTACTCTTATTTATCACATAGCAAAAAAAAAAAAATTCTTTTACAGTTTTCTTTGGCCTACTTAGCTAATTTTCTCTCATAATCTGATTTAGTGCTTCAAATACTGATCACCTTTCTTGCCTATGCTTTGTATTAATTATAAACATGTTCATAATTTTTTTCCTCTATACTTGCTCCAGAATGTTTTCTTTTTTTGTAGCTCCTGCTTTATGTTACAACTCATCTGTTTTATTTACTCCTGACTTTGGGTATGCAACCTGATACTCCTCAAACAATTCCTAACCATTTCCCATGTGCTATTGACATTCTTTCCTTGTAGCTTCTTATGCAATGTAAATGCTCCAAGCCACTTACTAAGTTGAATGTAGTCACTTGCATTATAGTTCCTCACACATACTCTTTACTTAACTGTGTATATTATACTTGACAAGAATTACAGTGGGTGATCGGTTAACAAACAGTTCGGACCGAGAACAAATCGGACAACGAACACTTTCCCGAAATATTTTTATGTTCAGATAACGAACACCTCACAGAACAAACACAAGAAGTGACACTGTGTGTAAGATTTGTAGAACTGTATTTAACTGCCATCTATGAACGGTTTCTGGAACGAGACTTTGACAGTTGTATACATAACCTTTTTATGAGCTAGTTGATTTCTGTTCTTTGAATATTTGTAAGTGCTTTTCTGAACTTTTTATTTAAAAAAAAAAAAAAAACTGATAATATTATGGGGCCTAAAAAGAGTGGAGTGTCAAGAACTGTGCTCACCATAGAAACCAAGCAAGAGATAATAGCCAAGGTAGAGAGTAGGCAGAAGATGTCTGATGTTGCTAGGCAGTATGGCTTGAACAGGTCTACAGTAGGCACAATCTTAGCTAAGAAAGATATAATCAAGAAGACTCAAGCAGCTAAAGGAGTAACGAAAATCACATCTGTGAAACAAAGATGTGCCATCCATGAAAAAATGGAGAGATTGTTTTTAGTTTGGATAAAAGAAAGGGCTAGTATGACTATCATTCAAGAGAAGGCAAGAGAAATTTTTGAAGAACCGAAGAAACAAACTCTACATTCGTCACATGAGGAGATAGAATTCAAGGCTACCACTGGATGGTTTGCAAAGTTTAGAAGGAGATCTGGCATTAAACATGTGGTAATGCATGGTGAGTCTGCTAGTGCAGATAAAGAAGAAGTTGAGAAGTTCTGTCTCAAATTTCAAGAATTCATTAAAAAAGAAGGATATTATCCACAACAAATTTTCAATTGTGATAAAACTGGTTTATTTTGGAAGCGCATGCTGAACCATACCTACATCATGAAAGATGAGAAAAATATTCCTGGACTTATGCCCAGGAATATTTTTCTCATCTTTCATGATGTAGGTATGTCGGTATATCGGTATTTCATGGGTTTATACCCATAAAAGACCGATTGACGTTAGTTTTGGGAGCTAATGCTAATGGTGATATGAAGCTTAAACTGTTTCTTGTCTATCACTCTGAGAACCCTAGAGCATTCAACAAAAATTCCATAATTAAAGAAAGACTGCAAGTAATGTAGAGATCGAAAGGGCATGGGTCACGCAGGTTCTTTTCAAAGAATGGCTGTTTAAAGTTTGTGCCCTAAGCATTAAGGATTACCTTCAGACCAATGAATTGCCATTGAAAGCACTGTTGCTATTGGACAATGCACAGGACCCCAAAAGACCTTGAAGATAATTTGCTGGAAGACTTTCCCTGGCTGACAGTTCAGTTTCTGCCTCCAAATACCACTTCGTTGATTCAGCCAATTGATCAGGAGGTTATTGCGGGTTTCAAGAAATACTACACTCGCGTGCTGTTTCGTCGGTGTTTTGAAGCATGCCAGTTCTCCTCAACGATGACATTAAAAACGTTTTGGAAAGAAAAATTTGATATTCTTGAAGCTATCCAGCTAATTCAAAAGGCATGGTCAGAAGTCACTCGACGACAGTTGAATTCTGCTTGGCAAAAGCTGTGTCCATCCTGCATTCAGGGAGACGGAGATGATGTCCCTGAAATTATGGATGAAATTGTGACAACTGCTAGAGATCTGGAATTGGAGGTGAATGAAGATGACATTGAAGAGCTCATAATGGAACATCAAAATGATCTGATGATAGAAGAACTCTTGAATGAAGAACACCAAGAACCTCAGCGAGATGTGTTTTCTTCTGAAAAATAGGAAGATGAAAGAGGACCATGCCAACATCTGCTATTAAAGATCTTTTGAAGAAGTGGGAGGATGTCAGAACAATGGTCTCAGAATGGCACCCAAACCATGTTGAGGTCAATAGGCTTGGGGATCTCTACAACGACGATGCTATTAATCACTTCCAAAAAATCTTGAAGAAAAGAGAAAAGCAATTGACATTGGACAGATTCTTTAATGCCCCACAAACAGAAAAAAAAATATGACTGATGAAAATGCAAGACTGTTTATGTATGTATTATTGTTATTATAAATAAACGTAGTAAGAAATTATATAATTTTTTATTTATTTTTTTGGGTCTCCAGAATGAATTAATCAAATTCTCATAAAAATCTATGGTAAATCGATGATTGGTTAGCGAACAATTCGGGTAGCAAACATTGCGTTTGAACGGATTATGTTCGTTAACCGATCATCCTCTGTATATTCTTTTTTTTTTTTTTTTTAATTTCATATACTAAGTATCCCATATACTAAGAAAGTGAAGTCAATAACTTCTACATACATTTTATTAATTTTTTTATATATTTATCCCATAAACAAGTGGTACAACAACCTATAGCATGTCAGTGCTGTGTTTGAGGTACATATAAAGAATGAGAAAGAAGAAATCTATTGATATGTTTCTCAAAGAACTGGATGTTGAAGTTGTTGGCAAACAGACCATGAAGAAGGCTGTGCCAGAGGACAGAGGTAGATGAAATAAATAAGGAAGAGGAGACATATGTTTGACATATTTGCAGCCATATTGAAAAGTGATGTTGGGTAGCTGCTGCTGCTGCTGTTATAACAGGCCCAATAATAAGTGGAGGAATGATGTTTGCCAATTCCATGGAAATATTATACAAGAAAGGAAATAAGCTAGAATGTAAAAATTATAGAACAATTGCCTTGATAAGTCACCTTGGTAAAGTGATGATGATCATATTGACAGAAAGATTGAGAACACAATTGGAAGCATACCTTGCAGATGAGCAAGCAGGATTTAGGAAGGATAGAACTACAATTCAACAGATTTTGACAATGAGGTTAATAGCAGAGAAAGCTAGGAGAAAAACAAAAACATATATACTTGCTTTGTTGATTTTCAGAAAGCATTTGACAGTATTGACCAGAAAGTGACATTAGCAGGTCTGGAATCCTATGGAATTGATAAAAAACTAATAGCTATATTAAAAGATGTTTATCAGAATGCAGTTTATTATTATTATTATTTTATTATTATTATTATTCAGGCCTCCAAGGAGTCAAAAGACTCATCGAGGGTGGTCCTTCCTAAGACATAAAGTCTGTCAAGACTCACTGAGGGGAGGTCCCCCCCCTGAGAAACACAAAGTCCATCATACCACTCTTTAAACTCACTGACCGTTCTCGCTCCCACCACTCCATCAGGCAATGCATTCCACGGCTCAACCACCCTCCACACAAAGAAACCACTCCTTACCCTCTTGCTCACAGTTTCCTTTCGTAACTTCCAGGGATGGCCTCTTGTCATCACTCCTTCCCGCTGATCAACCAAGCGAAAGAACTCCCCAGTGTCAACCCTGTAACCACCTCTCAACAGTTTAAAAGTCTCAATCATATCACCTCTCCTTCTTCTATCCACCAAACTCTGCAGTCCACATTCTCTCAGCCGATCCTCATAACTATCCTTGTACAGTCCTGAAACCATCTTTGTCATCCGTCTTTGTATCCTTTCCACAGTTAATTTATCCCCTTCAAATCCTGGGGACCAAATCTGAGAACAATAGTCCAAGTGTGGTCTGATCAGAGACTTATACAATGGAATGATAACCCTCTTATCTCTGCAGGTCAGTGTCTTTCTCATAATAGCAGCAATCCTCTGTGTTACCTTCACCACCTTTGCAATATGTCCCCTAAACTTCAGGTTTCTATCAATCATCAACCCCAGATCTCTTGTCTCCCCTACTTCCTCCAGTATAACTCCTCCCATAGAGTATGCAGCATCCCATCGATGTTTCCCAAACCTCAAGACCTTACATTTTGCTGCATTAAACTGACAACCCCATTCATTTGCCCATCTATCTAGCTTATTTAAATCCTCTTGCAGGGCTACCACATCTGCACTATTACTAATAATCCTTCCCAGCTTCGCATCATCTGCAAACAACTGAATATCCCCCTGCAATCCACTGGCTATGTCATTGATATAAAGGTTAAACAATATAGGTCCTAGTACTGAGCCCTGTGGGACCCCACTTGTAACGCTCTGCCTCCTGGAAACTGCTCCACCATACACAACTCTCTGATACCTATCAGACAGCCAATCCTGAATCCAGTTGACCAATCTGACATCCAGACCCATGTGCTGCAACTTAAATATCAGCTTATCATGTGGCACCCTGTCAAATGCCTTCGCCAAGTCTAAGAAAATTGCAGTATATGCCTTTCCCTCATCTAATGTTCTTGTAACTTTATTATAAAAGGCTAGCATATTGCTAAAACAAGAGCGTCCTTTCACAAATCCATGTTGATTCTCACAGATAACATTACCTCCATCTGCCCAATGCTGTACATGGTCCCTCACTACTTTCTCCAAGATCTTAACAACTACTGATGACACACAGACTGGCCTATAATTAGACACTTCCAGTCTGTTACCACCCTTATGCAATGGCACTATCTTACCTTCCTTCCATTCCCTGGGCACATTTGCCAAAGCCAGACTTTCATTGAAAAGCCACGTTAAAGGCACTGTCAATTCCCTAACACATTCTCTCAAAACTCGTGGTGAAATACCATCCAGTCCCACAGCTTTACTGACATCCAGAGTACTCAGTATCTGAAACACACTCTCCTCCTGTACCTCCAGACCTCGAACCAGTCCTATCCCTCTAGCATTAAAACTGACTCCTCTAGGATGAAATACTCCAATAAAGTGTTCATTGAACAATTCCACTATGTCCTCTGCATCAGTCACTCTATTCCCATTTTTATCCCACAATATCATTCTTCCACAGTCATTTCTCCTCCTACTGGCCACATAGCTAAAAAATTCCCTAGGATTTTCTTTGGATCTTAGGGCCAATCTCCTCTCATATTCCAGTTTCGCTTTCCTTACCACACTAGTCACTCTTCTGGCCTGTGTCTTATATTCCTCATGCATCTCTTCACCTATCTCCTTATATCTCTTCCATAGCCTCTTTTTCGCATGCAATTCCTGTTTAATATTGTTTGTCATCCACTTTACTCCAAATTGCGTCCTCTTCTTCACTCGTGGTATACAACTTACCATTGCTGATAACAAATATTCTTTCACAATTTTTCATGCACTGGTGATATCCCGGCCTTCCAATTCCTCCCTCCATGAAACTTCCCGAAGTTGACGTCTAAGACTATTATAATTACCTGCTTTATAATTCCACATAAGTTCCCGTCTCTTTGATACTCCTGCATGTCTATTCATTTTCCAAGTCAACACCATATGGTCACTCTCTCCAACTGGTGGGAGAGACGTCAACTCAGTTATTATCAACTCTTCTGATGCTATAACCAAATCCAAAATTTTTGAACCTCTTGTTCCCTCTGTTACATGTTGCCTAAGACATTTGTCCCTCAAGAATTCTAGAAATTCCATTCCCCTATTGCTACATGCATCTTCCTCTCTCCAATTTATACTACTGAAGTTAAAATCTCCCATAACAATCATTCTTCTTGCACTTGCCAAACTTAGCTGTCTAAACATCTCCTGGTCCCCATCCTCTGTGCTCCTGAGTCTGTAGCAACACCCCACTAAATATCCTGTCTTGCCTACCTCTACCTCACACCATACGCTCTCAAAATCATTTGTCTCACTTCCTTCCAAATTCTCCACTCTTAGAGGACATAGGTCATCACTTATCATAAGCAGTACCCCACCACCACGCTTTCCCCTCCTATCCTGACGAAAAATGCTATACCCAGCGACTTCTATTCCTGTTGTTATATCCCCTTCTGTCAACCACGTCTCAGTGATCGCAATAATTTTTGGCCAGGCTGATGCTATCTGCACCACCAATTCCTCTCCCTTATTCCGGATACTCCTGGCATTAGTACACAGCATATAAATGCCATTGTTTCTATACCCAGCATTATCTCTTCTGGACTCCACTGGGCTCAGTGTTACCTGACATTGTCTCCCTTCTCCCAAGTATCCATTCCCACAAGAGGCCACCCCTGCTATCATCCTCCCTGGGACACACTGACTCGTTCAGAACAGCAATCTCTCCAGATGCCTACGTCCTTCCTCATTCAAATGTAAACGGTCTCTCGCATACAACTCCTCTCTTTCCTCAAACACACTCCAGGCATCCACATATACTAGTCCTCTCTTGTCACACATTCTCGCTATTATGCCATTCAATATCACCGCTCTTCTGCTCAGCTCATCATTATCATACCTAGGCAACATGCACACTATTTTTCCTCTCTCTGTCTTCTACCGTACAGTCTCAAGCAAAAATCTCATATCTCTCGCTGCCTGACTTACATTACCACTCAAGTCATTCGTTCCTACCATCACAATCATCTCATCCACCCTTTCACCTCTCTTAATTGCCATAGCCACCCTTTCTATTGTTCCTCCTGGCAAATACTCCTCACGTATCCTATCTTGAACACCACGGATCATTGAGTCGCCATACATTATACCTCTTACCATTCCCTCGCTCCTATTGTTTCCATTCTCTCCTCTTCTTTCATTCGCAGTAGTTAGAATAGGTGATGATTTGGGGAAATAGTTTAAAACAAGCAGAGGTACCAGACAGGGAGACCCTATATCACCAAGCATTTTCATTGCACATTTAGAAAGAGCAATGGATAAAATGAAAGAAGATGCCAAAGCAATATCTGTACATGGAATGAGAATTAACGATCTGAGATTTGCAGATGACATTGTTATTATTGAAGAAGACGAAAGAGAATTACAAAAAATACTGAAACTGTTAAATGAGGAAGGGAAGAGATTTGGACTTGTTATGAACTTTGAAAAAACAAAGACAATGGTATTTGGTGAGAAGAACATGAAACAAAAGATACAAGTGGATGGAACTGATATAGAAAATGTAGAACAATTCACATATTTGGGAAGTAAACTAACATATGACTTGGACTGTAAAAAAGAAATAAAGATCAGGATTGCAAAGGGAAGAACAAATCTGAAGGCCATGGATAACATCTGGAAAAGTAAAGTGATCAGTCTGCAAACAAAACGAAGAGTATAGGAAACATGCATCTTCAACGGTGTACTGTACGGATCTGAAACGTGGGTAATAAATAAGGAATCAAGAAAAAGAATTTTGGCATTTGAAAGAACTTGTTACAGGAAGATTCTAAGAATAGGATGGTTACAGAAAATCACCAATGAAGAGCTCTATCAGAAGATACAACCAAAAATGAATCTAATGCAGAAGATTATAAAACGGAAGCTGCAATTATTTGGACACGTCTGTAGAATGAGTGAGGACCAAAAGATAAAGACATTTATGTTTGGTATTTTGGATGGTTTAAACAGAAGAGGTAGACCATACAGAGAATGGATAGACGATATAAAAGACTGATGTGGAATGGGTGTACAAAAACTGTGACACTGTGCACTGGACAAAGAAAGGTGGAAGAAGATAGTGAAACAGGCATCAGACATCAACGGGCAGTGAGCCCATGGTTCGTGATGATGATGATGAATTCCATGGAGGTACCCAAAAGTACACAGAGCTGAAATATTGCATCTGTGAGACAAAGGTTGAAGTGAGCCTGTGAGGGGAGGATCATCTATGAGCTGAATTATATGCCGTCTACTATGACAGCATTGAGAATTTTTAAGATTTTCGTGTTCACACATCCCAAATGTGTGAACATTATTCAAAGGATGGGTGTATCTTGGATTTATATAGGGTTAGTAGCTGAGTGAATATAAAATAGCTTCTTGAGTGGAAAAGAATGACTAGTTTTTTAGAGGCTGAGGATGCTAATTATATAATGTGTTTGTGCTAGGAGAGGTTGGAGGTATATGTCAGTCCAAGAAGAGAGATGTGATCCTGTCTGGTGATGTGTATATTACTGAAGGTAAGGGAAGGTGGTCTGAGATCCCTTTTGTAAGAGAAAAGTCAGGACTGTGTTTTGGTGGCATGAAGGAGTGACCAGGTTATCTTTGTCATAGCGAAGGATGGTATGGGGATCAATGCTTAAGGCACTAATTGCAGATGATCTTGGTGCTAGGAATGTCAGAAATACATGATTTGTCTAAGGTTAGGATGAATGGAGTGTGCTTTTGTCAGTAAAACTATGAATAGGATTGTGGTGACAGAGAGTAGGTCATTTATATAAAAGAGAAAGAGGGTAGGTGATAGAACAGAGCACTGAGATGCTCCTGCATTAGTGGCAAAGATCAAAGAGAGGATGCCGTCTACTACGACATGCACTGAACAAACAGAGAAAACGCCGACTGCTGTCCTGAAATTTTTTTTATTTAACTTAAAATATACATTAGACGATAAGTAACAAGGACTATTTACATATTATAAGTATATAAGTATATATATTACAGAGAAAGAAACATTTTCCTTTTGGGTATACAATAGAGAATGCAATAAATGAATTCAAAATTTACAGTTCAGTTTCAGTCTGAGTTATCTTTCAGATGAAGCGCATTGTCGTCATCAATCCAGAAGAGGGTACCAGTTGGATTCCACTCGTCTATGAATTTCGACAGGTCTTGTTTCCTTGAAGTACTCAAGTTCCAATAAAAGCCTGCTTTTTAGTTTCCGACGGAGGATATACATGAGGGTTTGTGCAGTTTCAGTGATGGATGGGTGCTGGTTATTTCTTGTCTGTTTTAGGCAGAAGCTGTAGATGATGGCCTTAGCACAGATGAAGAGGAAATTGATAGATAGATAGATAGATAGAGGATGGCAGGTAGACCGAAGGAAGGCAAATGCCAAACATGATTGAAAGCCTTGGAAATGTCAAGGGCAAAGTGAATGTTTCTCAGAACCTTTCCATGGCACATGTCCAGTGGTAGATGACATAGGCTAAGAGATCAGCTGTGGATCTGAATTGGTGGGATCCATCTCATGGCTGATGATTAACTGGTAAGATTCTAGGTAGTGAATAAGTCGACTATAGATAACTTTCTCAATTATTCTGGATAAGATTAAGGTGATGATAGCAACTGGTCAGTAATTTGATGGTAAGCATTTATCTCTCTTTTTTGGAATGGATCGGATAGATGCCAGGTGAGAAGATTGAAGAGATGAAGGACAAATGTTAGTTCTGGAGCACAATGTTTGAGTACAACAGGACAGATACCACCAAAATCAGAAGATTTTTTAGTCTCCAGGTTTAGTATTTTTCTCGTCTTTTTGCTGAAAGTCCACATGATGCACATGGTGTTCACCGACATGGAAGGAGGTGATTGCCCTTTATTCTCGCAATTCTCATTCTACAACATGCCTCCTTGCTAACCTCACCCACCTTTGGACGTAAGCCATGGAAAAGTTCAGAGAAACTCAAATGGTTGCTCTTGATATTTCAAGGAATTTGATCGAGTCTGGAATTGCTCCTTACCAAGCTACCATCCTGTAGTATTCCTCCAATCTTTGGGAATGGATCGCCAATTCCTCTCTGGCTGTTCAATTGTGGGTTATACTAGATGGTCTGCTTTCATCAGATTTTTCAATTAATGCTGGTGTATCCCAGGACTCAGTACTATTACCTATACTCCTTCCTATACATTAATGATCTTCTCTCCCTGACATCCAGTCTTATTCATAGCTTTGCTGATGACAGTACTCTCTGCTTGTCTTTTTCATTTTCAAAACCACAAGTGCTCAGGTAACTCTTGCTTCAAGATCCTCTTTAACCAATCTTCTAAACACTGATCTCCTTTTCTTGCTCAAGTGGGGTGAGGATAACTTGGTCAATTTTAATGCCCCCAAAACGAAGTTCTAGCCCTGTCTCATTTCTAGAAAGAAAGACCATTCTGCTCTTTCCCTCACTTTTGACAATATTCCTCTTGCCAACCAGGAACAATTTTGTCTCATTGGTTTAACTCTCATGCCCAATCTATTCTGGCATGAACACATCAAGTCTATAGTTTCTTCAGTTTCCAAGAAACTTTGCTGTTTTTTTTTTGTTTGTTTCTATTTTCATTCTTTTTTTTTTTTTTTTCGACCTTTATGTCAAGGTCATCTTCTGGAGCGTACAAATATACACAGGAAACAAGCTATACTACAATCATACTGGTTCGTTAAAGACACTGCCTAACCGCTACCACAATTGTTGGCCTGACCTCTGGTGGAAAAAAAAAAAATTTTAGTAATATTAAACTAAAGTTTTTATCCAAACACGGTAGTTGTCTCCATAATTTCCAAAAATGCATTCGGATCACCGTGCAAGCCTAAAAGAAAGGAAAAGAATACTTCTCTCTCCTGCTCAACTCCTGGCACTTTATAAAGCTCCAATCTACTAAATACTTTTTTCTAATTCTGCAGGGTTTGACTTCTGGTAAAAAGTACCAGGGATGACCTAGAATCACCTGAATAGATAACATTAGAAAATGGACTGATTTTTTGTTCTTTCTCCACCTTGTTAAGGTGATCCCAGGACAGAAACAGCTGGAGAAACTATATCAGAACTATCACCTTTATAGTGTCTGAATGATTTGCATAGACTAAGGGTGAAGAAGAACGAAGAACTATATACATTCCATTTCTATCTTGCCATGCACTCTTTCCACCTTACAATCTATGTTCCCAAATTTGAAGTCTCCCATAATAATTGCTTGGCCTGTGCTAATCATGTTAATTTGCCAATGTTTGGCATCCACATCTTTCTGTGCACTCCTTGATCTATTTTCTGTTGGACAATATATTTGGTACTGTTGGCCTCTATACTGCACCAGATAAGACTCAAATCAATTGCCCCCCCCTTAGATTTAAAAATCCTCCTAAACTTCTAATTTTGCTAATTGAAGTCCCATTCGCCCTGAAAATACCTCTGACATTTTATGACTGTAACTATAGCATCTTCTGTCAACAATGTCTCACTGATGCAGATAATTTTTAATGAAGCTGAGCTGACCAATGCCAAAAACTGTTCCCTTTATTTCTGATACTTCTGGCATTCGTGTACATACATTTCAACATCCCTTTGGACCCACAATTACCTTTGTGCAGTGTAATATAATGATCACCTCCTCAGGTTCAAAACCCAGGACACAGCAGTGCACGATCATTTCTGCAATCACACTCATTTGTCCCAGGGATGGCTAGACAAATGTGCTTGACTGCATCCCCTCTCTTCATCTAGTTTTCCTTGTTTTGTACTTCCAGCCTCTCACTGAATAACATATTCTCCATACATCTAACTCCCAAACCATTCAAATGCCATCCATCGTGCATAGATAAGTTGTTTCGTCCATCAATTTCACTCCATACATCTATAACTGCCTACAATTTTTCATGCACAATATTCCCATTGATTCATTCATGATCATGGCCGTCTTCTAAATTCTGTCCTATCATATTGTTATTATTATTATTATTATTATCTCAAGATCCCATGGAGTCAAAGACTCATCTAGGTGGTCCTTTTGTCATACACACAGCTCATCATATCACACCTTAAACATACTCAAATTCTCTGCAGACACCACGCTCTCAGGCAAGGCATTCAAATCACTCATAATTCTGCATGCAAAGAAACCTGCTCACATCCTCCTTATACAGCTTCCAAGGATGACCTCTGGTTCTTCCCTGATCTCCCACAATTTTCTGTAAAACCTCTCCAACACTGATCCTATAACAACCCCTTATTAACTTATGAGTCACTATCATATCACCCCCTCTTCCTCATATCCACTAGACTCTGTAAACTTCATCTTCTCAACCTTTCCTCATATTCAACATTCCAGAGATCAAAAACTACCTTAGTCAGTTGTCTCTGGACCTTTCCAACATCTCTTCATCCTATGATAATAAGCCAAAAGGCTATTTTACCGGTGACATAAGTTAAATTAAAGGGAGATGGTAAATCCTGTTTTATTTTATAGCCGGGTACGAAACTCGGATCAAAATCCATTGAATCCATAAGGTTTCATGCCGAAAAAACTATTGGCGAGCCCAAGTGTAAGTAATCATTTGGGTAGTACAACACCAGGGCAACTCCAAGCAAAGGTGGAGCAAGCTCCATCACTAACCTTAATATTCTCTCATAATGTAAAACAGTATACATACGTCTCTTAGGAACTGTGTTTTACATTATGAGAGAATATTAAGGTTAGTGACGGAGCTTGCTCCACCTTTGCTTGGAGTTGCTCTGGTGTTGTACTACCCAAATGATTACTTACACTTGGGCTCGCCGATAGTTTTTTCAGCATGAAACTCTATGGATTCGATAAGAGTTTCGTACCCGGCTATAAAATAAAACGGGATTTACCATCTCCCTTTAACTTATCTCTTCATCCTTTTGACAACCAGTGACCAAATCTGTGCAGAGTAGTCCATGTGTAGCCTAATCAAAGCCTTATACAATGGAACAAGAATTTCCTTACTTCTACAAGTCAGAGTCCTCCGCAACTTTCCCAGAATTTTTTGTGTTGTCCTCAAAATTTTGGCAATGTGTCCACTAAATTTCAGATCCTTTCACTATCACCCCAAGATCTCTTATTTCCTCCACCTGCAACAATATATCCCCACCAAGCATAAATTCTACATACCCATCTTTGATTCCCAAATTTTACATTACATCTTGCAACATTGAATTCACATCCCATTCCCTTATGCATTCACTCGATTTATTCAAGTCTTCTTGTAAGGCCACAACATCTTCTCTACTCTTTATAGTTTGTTCCAACTTTGCATCATCTACAAACAACTGACAAATAAACAGCAATGGCCCTAAAACAGACCTCTGAGGCATACCATTAGTGACTTTCCTCTTCCAAGATATTGCACTCCTATACGCAACTTGCTGATACCTATTAGACAGGCAGTCTCCAATTCAATGCACTAGTCTAATATCCAACCCCAATTGCTCTCGTATGACATCAACTTATCATGCAGTAATTTAACAAAAGCCTTTGCAAAATCTAAGTATATTACTGTCTATCCCTCTCCTCTGTCCAAGGAAGCCATCACCTTATTGTAATAAGTAAGTAGATTACTAAACATGACCTCTCTTTAGAAAATGCATGCTGTCCATCAAAAATAATAACATTGTTGTCCACCCAATTCTGGATCCTAGTTCTCACCAGCTTCTCCAACAACTTAACCGCAACATCTGACACAGATAGGCCTATAATTTGTTGTTTCAGTTCTATCACCTCCCTTATGAAGCAGCACAAACATGATCATGCCCTTCCTTCCACTCCTTTGGAACTTGATGCACTGCAAGACTCATATTATAAAAATATGTCAAGGCAGATGTCAACTCCCTAGCACATTCCTTCAGAATATGTGATGATATATTATCAAGTCATGAAGCCTTATTAACATCAAGTTTGCTTAATTCCCCACACACCTCTTACTCACTTACAGTCAGTCTCTCCTCCCCATCATCAACTGCTCTCAATCTCTCCATGAAGTCACATTCACAAGAATGAAAGATCTTTATGAATTGCTCAATAAGTAACTTCACTATATCTTCTGCAACAGTTGTCCTTATACCATTTTCTCCAATCAATGTCATCCTTCCATAATCATTAGTTTTTTCTTTTGCTGGCTTCATATCAAAAGAACTCCCTAGGATTCTTTTTGGCTTCATAAGCTAACTGCTGCTCATACTTTACTTTTGCTACCTTAACCAACCAAGTATAATAAATTTAGTTTAATCCTTTATCCAAGTGTGAGCAAACAAAGTTTGCGCCTGAAAGTATCTTCAGGACTGTAAGTAAGGTGGTACAACACCAGGAGTTGTCCTGGTGTTGTACCACCTTACTTACAGTCCTGAAGATACTTTCAGGCGCAAACTTTGTTTGCTCACACTTGGATAAAGGATTAAACTAAATTTATTATACTCTAACCAAGTGAAAAATAAACTATCAACATCTTAACCAACCTAGTCACTGTCCTTGTCTGGTCTCTGTAATCCTCATGGAGTTAGTTAGTTATTGCCACTTCTTTTATGCTGTTCCCATAATGCCCCTTTCCTCTGTATTTCATGTTTAATCTCTTCATTCATCCATTTTACACCTACCTTATTTTTCTTATTATTAATAAAATTTTATTAATAATAAGTAAAATAATCATTTCAACACGTGTGTTTTCTGTCCCTAAATTCCTATATTTATTCTATATTTCTATATTTATTATAGATTTATTCAGATGTATCCAGGCAGATTTGGTCTTTACTTTTTCATTCTTTTTTTTTTTTTCCCCCACTGTTTTCCAGGAATTCTTTCATATCTTCGCTCAATGCACATTTCTCACCTTTCAAATCATTTGTGCTTGCCAAAATTGACTCTTTTACTTTTCCTCTCCACAAACTAACAGTTTCACTAACATCCTTGATCTTCACATAGAGGAAATATGCTTTCTTCACATTTTCATAAAATACACCTTTTATTGTAGAATTTCCATACAATATTTTCTCCTTACTTCCAGTTTCTTGTTTTTTTATACTTTTTCTGTTCACTTTTACTTTCATTCTCCTTTCTACTGTGCCACACGTTTCTCGAGTTGCTTGAGCCATATCACTGGACAATGTTTGTCCTGTTAAGTACTCTGCATAAGCATGATGTTTCTCTCCTTGCTAAAACCTGATAATTCACATTACTTTCAAACACTTCTTTCATACTCTCAGTCATATTTTGTCCACTATCACTCAACTTCTTAGATATCCTCTGCAATATTTTCCTATGCTTCATTAACATTTGTCAGTTCATGTGGGTGGATTATTAAGACAAGACCTCCCCAAAAGGAAATGTGGGCTGCACAATAAAATATTTAAAAGTAAAGATTTTTTTTCCTCCTATCAGAATGGAGTAATAATCTGTCAGTGATCTTATCCTGCAGAAGAAAAATAAATCAACAAATGTTAAAATAAATTAGGGAATTAATTATTGAAAATACAAGTCATTGTATTACATATTGGCACTTACTATGTACAGTAAGAAAAATAACCTTGCTCAATCCTGCACCAATACCATTAGTTGCCTGACAAAGGTAATAGCCACCATCAGCAATTTCAGCTTCTACAAGTAACAGTGTTCCATTATCGTACACCTTTCTACGATAACTTGAATGAATACCTTGAAAATCTTCAGGCTGCCTTCCTAAGTCCAGGAAAAACTTTAGTAAAATAATGCATTATACTTTCATAGCTAATAAATAAAAATAATCAATGTGTTCCTTAGAGTAAATACAAGTGATAAAGAGAGATAGCATTTTGAAAATTTCATCTAGTCAAAGTAACATCTATAGTAAAATAAAGCGAAATTATTTGCAAAATAACCATGCAGTTGTAAATAATTTCAATTATTCTTGATTTAAACAAAAATTACTGTTTATCTCAGTAATTTTTATCTCAGTAATGAATAGAAAATAATAATGAAAAAAACAAAACAAAGATGTTTGACTATTTTCTATACATTATTTTCTATTCATCACTTCCTAAAGAATCATCAATTTCACTGTTAATTTTCCTGAATCTCTATCTTACAATTTGAAAAATATAAAGTAATTATAATTTTGGGGTGCTTAAGAGTCAAAGCCATATAACTGAGAGGAGACCTCCACACAGCCTTTAAAGGAATGTGCAGAACCGACTAGGGCTTCTGACCTAATGTCCAATCCACACCTTCTTATGGTGCACCCTGTTAGGTATCTACCTGGATATTAAACGAACAAGGATGGGCTGACAATTTCGGATTTAGCAGACCAAATTGTATTCTTATTGGCTTAAACCAAAATAAAAAAAAAATGGTACAATATGACAGAATTTCATGCCAGCTGGGGCGTCTCACGGTTAAACAAGGCCCCCCCCCCCGTTATTTTTGCCAGGGGAACCAGGAAAAACAGTGAAAAGTCAGCTACTAGAACAAATCCTAAAATACACCCTAACTCAACAATACCAGAGTTTAAGATCGGTACTATCAACATAAGAAGCCTGAATGGCAAAGAAATGGAGATAGCTGAGGAATTAGATACATACCAGATCAACATAATAGAGGTTACTGAAACAGAAAAGACAAAAACTGGTGAGATCTTTCTGAGCAGTAAATACAAAATGTTATATTCATGCAATGACAATCAAGGAAAAGAAGGAGTATCCATTGTATTCAACACTAAATACGAGACTAATCTTCTTGAATGGCAGGCAGTGTCAAGTAGAGTGATTTGGACAAATATGAGAATGGGGAACTGGACAATGAGACTTATTTGTGCCTATGGTGCCACAGAAGGTTCTACTAAGATAGAAGTGGGGGCAGTTTCTGAGTCTTTAGAGAAAGCAATTGACACAATGAAAAATAAAAAGTTGGTCCTTGTTGGGGATCTAAATAGCAGAGTAGGAAATGGTTGTCAGACATACAAAAATATTTTGGGAAAATTCGGAGAAAAGAGCAAAACTAATAATAATGGGAAAATACCTGTTGGATTTCTTCTAAAGACATGGACTGGTTATTACTAACACAATGTGCACAAAATATACATAAAAATGTGCACAAATTCACATAGAGAGAAGAGGCAAACAATCAGTCTCATTGACCATGTTATTGTTGATAGTGATGTTTACTCACTAGTACAGAACACTAGAGTGTACAGAGAATTTGAAATTGGAAGTGATCACCATAGTCTTGAGCAAAATAAAATTGAATTTCATATTGAAAAGAAGAACATTTAAGAAAGTTTTAAAGTAAATAAAAGTTGAGCAGCTCTCAAATGTGAACTGTAGACTAAAATACACAAACATTATTCAAGAAAAAATGAATGAGTTTGTGACCAGGAACCAAATTGGGGAGACAAAAAGATCTAGGGTTGATGATTGATAGAAACCTGAAATTCGGAGCACATATTGCAAAGGTGGTAAAGGTAACTCAGAGGATTGCTTCAACACTGAGAAGGACACTGATCTGCAGAGGTAAACAAGTTGTCATTCCATTGTATAAAGCAGTTTACATTGTATACACCACGCTTGGACTATTGTTCTCAGATTTGATCTCCAGGATTTGAAGAGGATAAATTAACTGTGGAAAGGGTACAAAGGCAGATAATGGTTTCAGGACTGTACAATGTTAGTCATGAGGATCGGCTGAGGGAATGTGGACTGCAGAGTTTGGTGAATAGAAGGAGAGGTGATATGATTGAGACTTTAAAACTGTTGAGAAGTGGTCACAGGGTTGACAATGGGGAGTTCTTTCGCTTGGTTGAACAGCGAGAAGGAGTGATGACAAATTGCCATTCCTGGAAGTTAAGAAAGGTGAGAGTGGTGATAGCGAGAACTGTCAATGAGGTTAAAGAGTGGTATGATAGACTTTGTGTTTCCTAGGACGGACATTCCACGATGAGCCTTGATAGACTTTGTGTTTCCTAGGAAGGACCTCCTGCAATGAGTCTTAATAACAATAATAACAAAAACTTCAGAGATTGAGTGGCAAGCCCTGAAAAAAACATTGATTAATTCAGCCATAGAGGCATGTGGTGAATATGTCTGCAAGGATAGCAAAATCAGAACTCTATGGTGGACACAGGAAGTTAAAGAGGCAGTGAATGAAAAGACGTAAGCATATCAATAGTTACTGGCAAATAAGTCAGGTTGTGCTCTTAGAGAATACAAATGTAAGAAAGCTAAACACTGTGTAAAACTAGCTAAACAAAAGTCATGGGAAGACTTTGATAAGAACATAGAAAATAAATATCAAGAAGGTGGCAAGATATTCTGGAGGTTGTTGAAGAAGCTCAGAAATGGAGGAAAGAGTGCTGTAAAAGGAATTTGAGATGATAAACGTAATATAAAAACTGGAGAAAAAGATATCCTTGAAGTATGGAGTAATTACTTCAAAAAATTCTAAATGAAACAATCAGTGACAGTACAGGCATGCGATCAGGAATATCTACCCAAACTTGAAATAGAAAAACCCATCAAAAGTCTGAAATGTGGAAAGGCAGCTGGAGTAAATGATGATATTCGACCAGAAATGCTCAAGTATGGAGGTTGAAAGTCTTACAGTGGTTGCACTGCATAGTTCAGAGGCCTGGGACAAAGGGATGAATTCCGGATGATTGGAATAGAGCTGTCATAGTACACACATATATAAAAAGGGAAATAAAACTGAATGTGAGAATTAAGTGTATATCTCTACTGAGTGTTCCTGGTAAGATTTATGCAAGTATACTTGAGAAACAGTTGAGAAGGATTGTGGAAGAAAAGCTTGGTGAAGAACAAGCTGGATTCAGGCCAAATAGAGGCTTTCAGGATCAGATTTTCACTTTATCACAAATAGTTGAGAAGTCATGGGAATATAACCACGATCTGTATTTAAGTTTTGTAGATATGGAAAAGGCATATGACAAGGTGCCAAGAAAGAAGCTATTCAAAACGTTACATTTATACGGTGTCAGTGGGGCATTATATCAAGGAATACTTGGTCTATATTTGAGTTGTAAGTCAGCAGTTAGAATTGAAGGAAGTACAGGAAGATGGTTTTATGTTAAATCTGGTGTCAGGCAAGGATGTACATTATACCCTCTGTTATTTATTATCTATATGGATCACATTATGAAGGAAAGTGGTATTAATCCTGATATCAAAATTGGAGATGTTAACGTCAGCTCTTTGCTTTATGCAGATGACGTTATACTTCTCAATAAATGCACTAGAAGTATGCAAGATTCCCTGACTAAATAGAATAACTATTGTAATAGATATAATAGCAATAACAAGGTCAGCAATAACAAGACAAAGATATGAAAATAGACAGAAGCATTGAAAACATCAGTTACATTGTGAATGGAGAACCAATAGAAGAAGTAAAACATTTCAGCTACTTAGGCACGATTTTTAGTGAAGATGGTAAATTAAATATGGAAATAGACAACAGAATCAACAAAGCTGGTATGGTAGGAAGTCAACTGAATAAATTTATATGGAATAAGAGAGAAATTAGTCAAAAAAACACTAAATTTGATGTATACAACACAGTGTTCAAACCAATTTTAACTTATGGATCTGAAAGCTGGGTCAGAAGTAAAACACTTGACTAAAGACTGCAGATATGAGAGTCCTGAGAGAGATTAGGGGCATGAACAGATGGCATAAATGTCAATATCATATTAAAAATGAGGATATTAGGGAAAAACTTGACATTATTATTATTATTATTCAGGCCTCCAAGGAGTCAAAAGACTCATCGAGGGTGGTCCTTCCTAAGACATAAAGTCTGTCAAGACTCACTGAGGGGAGGTCCCCCCCTGAGAAACACAAAGTCCATCATACCACTCTTTAAACTCACTGACCGTTCTCGCTCCCACCACTCCATCAGGCAATGCATTCCACGGCTCAACCACCCTCCACACAAAGAAACCACTCCTTACCCTCTTGCTCACAGTTTCCTTTCGTAACTTCCAGGGATGGCCTCTTGTCATCACTCCTTCCCGCTGATCAACCAAGCGAAAGAACTCCCCAGTGTAAACCCTGTAACCACCTCTCAACAGTTTAAAAGTCTCAATCATATCACCTCTCCTTCTTCTATCCACCAAACTCTGCAGTCCACATTCTCTCAGCCGATCCTCATAACTATCCTTGTACAGTCCTGAAACCATCTTTGTCATCCGTCTTTGTATCCTTTCCACAGTTAATTTATCCCCTTCAAATCCTGGGGACCAAATCTGAGAACAATAGTCCAAGTGTGGTCTGATCAGAGACTTATACAACGGAATGATAACCCTCTTATCTCTGCAGGTCAGTGTCCTTCTCATAATAGCAGCAATCCTCTGTGTTACCTTCACCACTTTTGCAATATGTCCCCTAAACTTCAGGTTTCTATCAATCATCAACCCCAGATCTCTTGTCTCCCCTACTTCCTCCAGTATAACTCCTCCCATAGAGTATGCAGCATCCCATCGATGTTTCCCAAACCTCAAGACCTTACATTTTGCTGCATTAAACTGACACCCCCGAGAGGATGGAAACAGTAGGAGAGACGGAATGAGAGAGGGATATGGAAGTGCTAGAAGTGGAGAAAATGGAAACAGTAGGAGAGAGGGAATGAGAGAGATGTATGGGAGTGCTAGAAGAGGAGAGAATGGAAACAGTAGAAGAGAGAGGTATGGGAATGAAAGAAGAGGAGAGAATGGAAACAATAGGAGCGAGGGAATGGTAAGAGGTATAATGTATGGCGACTCAATGATCCGTGGTGTTCAAGATAGGATGCGTGAGGAGTATTTGCCAGGAGGAACAATAGAAAGGGTGGCTATGGCAATTAAGAGAGGTGAAAGGGTGGATGAGATGATTGTGATGGTAGGAACGAATGACTTGAGTGGTAATGTAAGTCGGGCAGCGAGAGATATGAGATTTTTGCTTGAGACTGTACGGAAGAAGACAGAGAGAGGAAAAATAGTGTGCATGTTGCCTAGGTATGATAATGATGAGCTGAGCAGAAGAGCGGTGATATTGAATGGCATAATAGCGAGAATGTGTGACAAGAGAGGACTGGTATATGTGGATGCCTGGAGTGTGTTTGAGAAAAGAGAGGAGTTGTATGCGAGAGACCGTTTACATTTGAATGAGGAAGGACGTAGGCATCTGGAGAGATTGCTGTTCTGAACGAGTCAGTGTGTCCCAGGGAGGATGATAGCAGGGGTGGCCTCTTGTGGGAATGGATACTTGGGAGAAGGGAGACAATGTCAGGTAACACTGAGCCCAGTGGAGTCCAGAAGCGATAATGCTGGGTATAGAAACAATGGCATTTATATGCTGTATACTAATGCCAGGAGTATCCGGAATAAGGGAGAGGAATTGGTGGCACAGATAGCATCAGCCTGGCCAAAAATTATTGCGATCACTGAGACATGGTTGACAGTAGGGGATATAACAACAGGAATAGAAGTCGCTGGGTATAGCATTTTTCGTCAGGATAGGAGGGGAAAGCGTGGTGGTGGGGTACTGCTTATGATAAGTGATGACCTATGTCCTCTAAGAGTGGAGAATTTGGAAGGAAGTGAGATAAATGATTTTGAGAGCGTATGGTGTGAGGTAGAGGTAGGCAAGACAGGATATTTAGTGGGGTGTTGCTACAGACCCAGGAGCACAGAGGATGGGGACCAGGAGATGTTTAGACAGCTAAGTTTGGCAAGTGCAAGAAGAATGATTGTTATGGGAGATTTTAACTTCAGTAGTATAAATTGGAGAGAGGAAGATGCATGTAGCAATAGGGGAATGGAATTTCTAGAATTCTTGAGGGACAAATGTCTTAGGCAACATGTAACAGAGGGAACAAGAGGTTCAAAAATTTTGGATTTGGTTATAGCATCAGAAGAGTTGATAATAACTGAGTTGACGTCTCTCCCACCAGTTGGAGAGAGTGACCATATGGTGTTGACTTGGAAAATGAATAGACATGCAGGAGTATCAAAGAGACGGGAACTCATGTGGAATTATAAGGCAGGTGATTATAATAGTCTGAGACATCAATTTCGTGAAGTTTCATGGAGGGAGGAATTGGAAGGCCGGGATATCACCAGTGCGTGGGAAATTGTGAAAGAATATTTGTTATCAGCAATGGTAAGGTGTATACCACGAGTGAAGAAGAGGACGCAATTTGGAGTAAAGTGGATGACAAACAATATTAAACAGGAATTGCATGCGAAAAAGAGGCTATGGAAGAGATATAAGGAGATAGGTGAAGAGATGCATGAGGAATATAAGACACAGGCCAGAAGAGTGACTAGTGTGGTAAGGAAAGCGAAACTGGAATATGAGAGGAGATTGGCCCTAAGATCCAAAGAAAATCCTAGGGAATTTTTTAGCTATGTGGCCAGTAGGAGGAGAAATGACTGTGGAAGAATGATATTGTGGGATAAAAATGGGAATAGAGTGACTGATGCAGAGGACATAGTGGAATTGTTCAATGAACACTTTATTGGAGTATTTCATCCTAGAGGAGTCAGTTTTAATGCTAGAGGGATAGGACTGGTACGAGGTCTGGAGGTACAGGAGGAGAGTGTGTTTCAGATACTGAGTACTCTGGATGTCAGTAAAGCTGTGGGACTGGATGGTATTCCGCCACGAGTTTTGAGAGAATGTGCTAGGGAATTGACAGTACCTTTAACGTGGCTTTTCAATGAAAGTCTGGATTTGGCAAAGGTGCCCACGGAATGGAAGGTAAGATAGTGCCATTGCATAAGGGTGGTAACAGACTGGAAGTGTCTAATTATAGGCCATTCTGTGTGTCATCAGTAGTTGTTAAGATCTTGGAGAAAGTAGTGAGGGACCGTGTACAGCATTGGGCAGATGAGGGTAATGTTATCTGTGAGAATCAACATGGATTTGTGAAAGGACGCTCTTGTTTTAGCAATATGCTAGCCTTTTATAATAAAGTTACAAGAACATTAGATGAAGTAAAGGCATATACTGCAATTTTCTTAGACTTGGTGAAGGCATTTGATAGGGTGCCACATGATAAGCCGATATTTAAGTTGCAGCACATGGGTCTGGATGTCAGATTGGTCAACTGGATTCAGGACTGGCTGTCTGATAGGTATCAGAGAGTTGTGTATGGTGGAGCAGTTTCCAGGAGGCAGAGGGTTACAAGTGGGGTCCCACAGGGCTCAGTACTAGGACCTATATTGTTTAACCTTTATATCAATGACATAGCCAGTGGATTGCAGGGGGATATTCAGTTGTTTGCAGATGATGCGAAGCTGGGAAGGATTATTAGTAATAGTGCAGATGTGGTAGCCCTGCAAGAGGATTTAAATAAGCTAGATAGATGGTCAAATGAATGGGGGTGTCAGCATCCAGTAATGCATTAGCAGAGCTAATCTCAGATCGCATGGTCACTTAAACAGAATGGGAGAAGAAAATTAGCAAAACATGTGTTCTCTGCTAGGTTGGCAGGAAAAAGACCTAGAGGAAGACCAAGACATCGGTGGATTGATATGGGAAAAAGTTCCTTAGAAATATAAGATCTGATGATGTTGGAGTCTTGACAGGTAACAGACTGATTTGGATGAAAATTGCAGATAGGAAGATAATAACGATGTAAATTTTTCATGTAGTACTATCATATCCTGTATACCCCTTGAGGGTACATGCCAGGAATTTGATGATGATGATTATCATGATTTCTTCTAATGTTAATGGTGTCAAAGTGTGCTAATCCAATTGTGATCTTGAAGAGAAAGAGAGACAACTTCTTTTGTTTTGTTTTTTGTCAGATGTAAAGTGTGTAGGCTCTTTCTCTAGATCAGGGTTTCTCAAACTGTGTTCTGCAGAAGGTGAATAGGTGTTCCGCGAGAAGTTCTTGAATTTGTCATTTTTAAATTAATTTGTCAGCACAAATTAATTTAATGGTGGTTTAATTGATGCTTAATTAATTAATAATTAATACATTACAAAATAACCAAGGTGTTCCGTGAAAATTTCAGGATTTGTGAGGTGTTCCGATGTCGAAAAAGTTTGAGAAACTCTGCTCTAGATAATGAGTTTTATTTACAATCTGATCTGCATATAGCACTGCAAAAGAAATTTCATGAGTGAAGCACACATACTGCTTCACTCATAAAATACCATAATTTACACTAATATTATTTATTTGAATGCAAATATATTAATCTGAATTTATAATACTTAATTTATTTTTACAACAATATCTTATTAATGTGATACTGAGACAACTGAAGTGAAGTCAACATCTTCTATACACAAGAAGCCCAGTAATGAAGCTACTTTGTGCAAACTTTGTTTGCTTACCCTTAAGTAAATGATTAATGAAGAATAATTTCTACAAGTATAATTTACTCAGTAATCAAATGAAAAAGTAAATGGTGGAGACAGAGTTGTAGAGTAGGTGCCCTTCCTCAATGAGTCTTTGGACTCCTTGGAGGTGTCATATAATAATAATAAAGTAATAAATAGCTTTGTTGAGGAGCTGACCAACATTCTACAAACTTCAATTCCCTTTCCACAATCACCCGAAATCCCTTGCCTCATCAATAATTTATTTATCCCAAAATGTAGGACCTTACACTGCCATGTTCAACTGACAGCCATTATCCTTTGTACATACTGCCAGTCTATTTGAGTCATCCTGAAAGCTGTATATCATCTTCATTCATGATTGTTTTTCCTAGCTTTTGCATCATTGGCAAACAAATGAAGATTTCTCCTTAAATTATTTGCTATAGCACTGATATACAAATTAAATAACAGTGGACTAAGTACTGAGTCCTGCTGTTATGCCACTAGTTACTAGCCTTCGCCTAGATTCAATTATCTCACATACTAATATTTGATATCTATCTATCATACACCCTCTATTTTAAATCACTAGCTTCATATCCATTCCCATTTGATCCACAGTTCCAAATGTTATCCTGTCAAATGACTCTGCAAAGTTTAGTAGTATTATTTTATAGTCATTTCCTTTATCCAAACTCGGATGTCACTTTATTATAAAAAGTAAACAAATTGCTAAGGCAGGACATATCTTTCACAGAACCATATACTTCCCCCTATAAATTATCATATTTCTGTCTACCCAGTCCTGATTTCTTTTCTTTACAAACCTCTCCATTACCTTAATTGCTACTCCTGAGAAAACGAATAGCCTATAATAATTTTCCCTGTCTTGGATCTCCTTTATGCAGTAGAACTAATTTGCAGTCTTTCCATGGTGTAGGCATCTTCTTAGAATAAGTTAAATTAAGTGAGTTAGCCAATCTCATAAGAAGGTAGGAGGGTTTTTTCTTCCAGAAACTTGGGTTTTAAATCCCACATATAAACAAATCAAGCCTAAGAACACATGCAATTTACAGACAAAAAAATGGTGGAGACAGAGAGTTGTAGAGTAGGTGCCCTCCCTCAATGAGTCTTTGGACTCCTTGGAGGCATCATGTAATAGCAATAATAGTAATAAATAGCTTTGTTGAAGAGCTAATTCCCTTGCACATTCTTGTAATATACAAGCTGATACTTCATCTAATCCCATGGCTGTATTTGCATTAAGTTTCTAGAATATTGTAAACGCCTTCAAATTCATCGACTTCTCTTCTCACATCAGTCAACATCCTATTTGGCACTGCTATATATCTTCATCTGGATGGTATGTGCTTGCAAAATGATCACTTAGTAACTGATCCATTTCATATCATTCTATTACCTGGCTACCATCAGCACTTGTTAAGGTTACCCTTCCCTAGTCATTCTTCTTTTTACTTGCCACACAGTGAAATAACTTTTTGAGATTTCCACTGGTCTCATCAGCTATTTTCTCTCATAATTAGCTTGGCCTTCTTTCCTTACTATACAGACCACACTTCTTTCCTGTGCTTCTCAATGAGCGTGCTGACCACCTTTCTCTTTATATAGCTTCCACAACCTTTTCTTTTTCTGCTTAGTGATGCTGCTTATTTACCTGACACCCTACTGAATTAACCTCCTGACTCTCAGGAGAGATTTCTTATGCTGCTTTCTTCAAACATCCCTTAACCATCTCCCATGAACTGATAACATATGTTTTCAAGATATTATCGAATGGCTACTCCAAAGTTTGTCATAATTATCTTCTTCTTCTTCTTCTTCTTCTTCTATTATCTATGTGGATGATCATGAGGCTGAATGAACTCTTTCCACTTCTGTCTGTCCTGAGAGAGTCCGAACAATTCTGTCCAAATTGGCGTCGCTTGTTGCGATTTGGTTTTCAGGTTCTCTTTTATTTTGTCTATCCATCTAATTCTTGGCCATCCTTTGGATCTTTTACCTTCCACAGTTGTATTCAGGGCTTTAGATGGTAGTCTTTCTGTTCCCATTCTGGTCACATGGCCAAACCCATTGCAGTCTTCTTTCTTGGATGTTGTCTATTATTGTTATTTCTTGTTTTAGTTGTTTCCTTATGTCTTCATTTCTTAGTTGATCCAGAAGAGATACTCCAAGTAATCTTCTTAGCCAACCCATTTCAGTAACTAATAATTTTTTCTCTTCAGCCTTTTTTGAGATTCCAGCATTCACTTCCAAAGAGGAGTATTGGGGTGGGGGGGGGGTGACCACTGTTTCATAGATTCTTACTTTTGTTACTTGTTTGATGTCTCTTGGCTTCCATATTTTATTAAGTCATTCAAAAGTTTGGGATGCTTGAGTGATTTGTCTGTTTATATCTTTTATAATTTCACCATTGTACTCAATAACTCCTTCAAGGTAGGTGAAGTTTTCTACATGCTCTAGATTCTTACTATCAATTTCAATTTTCAGATTGGTGCTTCTTTTTTCTATTTGCATAAGTTTTGTTTTGTCTATATTTATGTTTAATCCAGATTTTATACACTCCTTTATTTTATCAGAAATTCGCTGTAGATTTTCTTCTGTGCTTGCAAGTAATGCAACCCCATCTGCAAATTTTAAATTTGTCACATTTTCCCCATATATTTTGATTCTGGAGTCTTCATTGTTTACTCAGGGGCTCACATTGGCGAGTACAGGCATGGCAAACCCGAGATACCCAAGCCAGATCTGATCTTACTTCATACAATATACACTTGGTATATCATATCTGGAGACTGGTCTTCTACTCTTTTTCCCCTCTACTCTCTCTCTCTCTCTCTCTCTCTCTCTTACTTTTTTACTCTCCCCCCCAATGCTATTAGAGCAACTTGAGGGCGAGGGGGTGACTCTTTCCTCTCAAACTGTAGTTTCCACTATCTACTAAAAAAAAAATGGCTGAATTCAGATCAAGGAGTGTAGTTGACACTTGATGAAAACTTAACCATTGAAACTGAATGAACTCTAACCATAATTATCTACTTTGTAATTATGACAAACTTTGGCATACATAATAAATTAAGTTTAGTTGACTCTTGATATAACAAACACCATTAAAACAAGCTCACTCATTATGACAAACCAAAAAAAAAAAAAAAAAAATCCTGACTGAAGTGCCATGGGTATAATGCAATACTAAAGGATGTTCACTCTATCACTATTCACATAACCAACTATTTCTGAGGTTCCTACAAGTGTGCTATAATGAGACTTGACTATTATTACATTGATGGAATTGTGCTACAAGAAATTAATGTGGATAAGTATCTAAAATTGAAAGTAGACAGAGAAGTGATGTTTTGGCAATACAATGCAAAATGCAAAAGTGGTAATAGCATTGAGAATAACTGGAAAGTAGGGATAAGGAAGTTATTGTTCCTATTTGTAAGGCTTTGTTTCAACATTGACCTAATGTGCTCAGATCTCGCCTCTATGTCTCATGGGAATGAGGAAGTGGTGGAGAGAATTCAGAGTTGGGAACCAAGATAATCTCATCTATGTGGAATATTTGCTATGAGGTTAGATTGAGAGTATGTTGGCAGAAGCTCGTTGGACAGGTAGAAAACATATGACAGAAACATATAAACTGCTCAAAGGACCAAGGCAAGAGAATGGGGGTAGGATAAAACAAGGAAGCATGCATGCATGCAAATTGAATTTAGAAAGGGCTGAGGACTAAATTTTTTGTTCTTGGCAAGTGGAGAATGAACAAAATAGGTAGCAAACTGGAATAGTGAGTGCATTATTGGAGAATGAATTTAAATAAAAGTATGACAGGCATTGCACAGAGCCTTCCACATTGTGTTCTAGAACTTAATGAGAGTGCCTAACTAAAAATAGCAGCTATAATAATTCAAACAGGATTCTTCTAAACAGTAAAGTTGAAAGCATTAATGTGGCAGAGTAAAAACATTAAGTTTTGATATAAATTATTAGAGTTTTTGCTTTAAATTTGGGAGTCTTGACTGTAGATTGTTTTGGGGTTTTGGTTGATTAGCATATTACTTTTAGTATATCTTGTCAGTGTTCTTTGTACTGTGGTGTTCAATAATGGTGACCACTGTAATTCAGTTTGCCGATATGCTATCACCCAGCACACCACCATGCTTGGAGCATGTTTGCATCCTAAGAGTCAGGAATGTGGCAGATAAGAAAACATGAAGTGTATGGTCTGCATAAAATGTAGGAAATGGGAAAAGCTTGGTGATATGAATATCAGCATAACTGAGTTCAGCAGTGGTGTGTGTGTGTGTGTGTGTGTGTATCAGAAGTGAATGCCAACAGGAGGATGAGTAGTGTGATCTAGGGTAAGGAACATAAGTATCATGTCGAAAGGGATATAAAATAGGTAAGTGTAGTAGATTTAGAGGATGGTAATGACTGGGTGAGTGAATACTGAGAAAGAGTAGGTTGTTTGAAGAGTGAGAGAGAGAGAAGTGGAACATATGAAGAATAAATTCAGAAACAAGAAGGAAGATATTATGAGACTTGAAAAGCTAACTGATTTGAAGTCAACAAGAACAGGAGTGAGATAGTTATGGGATTGATAAAAGGAAAAGGAATATGGGAACCAGGAGAACAGAGGAGATGAGAAGAAGGCAAAATAGTGTAGGAGCTAAGAATAGAGAGATGACATGAAGGCAGGTAAGTAGAAGTACAAGGAGAGAGTGTCATAGGAGAGAGAGAGAGAGAGAAAGTGAGGGATGCAGGTGGCTAAAGAAGGAATGGAGATTCGATGATTTCTGAAGTGCAAAATAGAATATTAGAGGAAGGTTTGCCCGAATAGACAACAGAGAGTATAACTTTGGCAATTAAGCAAGATGAAAGAGAATGAGATGATTTTGATGGTGGTACAAATGACGTGTGAATTGGGTGGTGAGAGATTTGAGAATTTGTTTTTTTCTTCAGGTTGCATAGCAAAAGAATGTGAGAGGGAAGATCGCATATTACCCAGATGGTAACCCAGATGGGATAATGCAGAACTGAGGAGAAAAGCATCAATAATGAATGACACAATAGCAAAGATGTGTCAAAAGAGAAAAAGAGAGAGACTTAGATTATGTGAATGCCTGGAATATATTTCAGGATAGAAGAGAGTTGTATGTGAGTGACAAACTGCATCTGAATGAGAAAGGACAAAGTCACCTGGAAAGAATGCTGTCCTCTGGGCAAGTCAGTGTTAGTGCAGGAAAACTAGAGTTGTCAAGATGAATGGTAGTAGGAGTGACCTCTCTTGTGGGAAAACTCACTTGGATGAAGGAGAATGTATTCTGTAATGCAGTGGTTAAGTATTACTTATGATAAATGATGAGTTGTGACCTCTCAGAGAGTAGGATTTGGAAGAAAATGGCTCTACTAGTTTTGTGAGCATATGGTATGAGGTTGAATTGAGTAGGAAAGGATATTTAGTCACTACAGGTCAGGAAAGACAGATGGAGGAGCATGAAATGTTTAGACAGTTGAGTTTGGCAAGCATAAAACAAGTGAGTAATAAATTAGGAAGGGGAAACAACATGTAATAGTAAGGGAGTGGAAATTTCTGGACTTCTTAGGAGATAAATGCCTCAGGTAATATAGTAGAAGGAACACTAGGTTCAAGACTTTTGGATTTGGTCTCCTATCAGAGGATCTGAATGTAAGTGAAATGTCATTCCTATCCCCAGTTGGGGAAAGAGTAACTATGTAGTCTTTCTCGACTATGGGGAGATTAATAGATATGCAGAAGCATCGAGAAATAAGGAATTTATGTGGAATTATAAGGCATCTAATTACAATAATCTTAGAAATCAGGCTTGGGACAGTTCTTTGGATGGAAAGATTGGAAGTGCAAGATATTACCAATACATGGGAAATAGTGAAGAAATAATTTTTAGCAACAATGCAAGTTGTATATCTCTAATGAAAAAAAAAGAACAAGATTTATTTTTGTATCAAACAGGAACTGCAGATGGAAAAAGAGGTTATGGCAGAAGTAAAAGGGAGAGGGGTGGAGAGATGTATGAACAATATAAGACTCATTCCATGAAAATGACTAGCATCATAAGGAAGGAAAAACTTGAACAAGAGAAGAGATTAGTCCTGAGATCCAAGGAAAATCTAAAGCAATTCTTTTGTTATGTGGCCAGTCAGAGAAGAAATGACTGTGGAAGAATGACATTGTTAGACGAAAATGAGAGTAGAGTGGCTGATGATGCAGAGGACATAGTGAAGTTTTTTTAATAATCAGTTTATTTGGATATTTCATCCTGGAAAAGTAGGTTTTATTACTAGAAGGATGGGGAAGCTTGAAAGTTTGATGTGCATTAGAAAAATGTAATCAGGCAACGGGACTGGATGTGATATCACCACATGTTTTAAGAGGATATGCTAAAGGAACATACTGACAGATCCATTGGCTTGGCTTTTCAATGCAAGTCTGGCTATGGGAAAGTATCTAAGGAGTGGAAGGAGGGTAAGATAGTGTCATTGCATAAGGGTAGTGGTAGAGTCGAAAATTTTGGAAGAATTAGCGAGAGATTGTATGCAAAATTAGGCAGATGAGGATAATGTTATCTGTGAAGATCAGCATGGATTTGTTAAGGGGTACTCTTGTTTTAGTAATCTGACTGCCTTTATAATGAAGTAAGAAGTGCTGTGGATGAGCAAAAGGTATTTACTGCGACTGTTTTTGATCTTATAAAGGCTTTTGATGGTATGCCACATATTAAGCTGATATTCAAGTTACAGCATGCGGGCTTACGTATCAGGTTAGTGAATTGGATTGAGGATTGGCTATCACAGATTTCAGAGCACTGTGTATGAGCGAGCAGTATCAAGGAAGTGGAAGGTTACAAGAGGGGGTTTCCACAAGCTCAATACTGTTTAACAAGTATATATCAGTATGTTGCAAATTATGTGAAGCTGGGAAGGCATATTAGTAATAGTGCAATGTGCCACATGATCATTACTTTTCAAAGGGAAATGAAAATATACCATATGATGGTATAACAACTAGCAAATTGATAGACAAGAATGACTGCGAAAGTTTTAAGTAGATGAGGTCATATAAGGGAGCAAATTAGAATGGAGTAATCAAAGTGTGTCACATGGGAGAGATTCCCCCAGTATTACTAAAAGAAGAATATCTAGATATTAATGAAGAAAAATGACAAAATTTCCAAAGACAATTATGGAAAAAAAAGGATAATAAATGTTCATTATTATTTTATACCAACAAGGCAAAAGATATTTATCTTCAAAATGAAAAAAAAAAAAAAAAGAATTAAAGTTAGTAAGAGCTTTCAAAACTACAAATCTTCAGAATTAATTGTTCTAATATTGCACTACTTAAAAGAAGCAAACTCTCTGTAATCCATATATTCATCTTTTTATCAGTGCTTTTGATAAAAGGTTTCACTGGCCAGACAACAATTTTAAACTGACAGTTCTCATCAGACACAAGGCAGAAACCCAGCATACTTTAGCAGCTCACCCTCAAAATTTATAATGGCAATGCAATATTTTCCAATACCAGGACAACATGTCAAGTCTTACATCTTCATAAAATTTTAATCAAAACTTTCTTAAAATTTCAAAGACAAACATTTTTTTTTTGACTTGTATAAAATTATGATGAAAACATGTTATTCTTCCTTTTAATAATTTTTAGGCATTATTTTGATGTATAAGAAGTATGAGTTAATGGAGTGCTGAATGGTTTGACCAGTGAAAGTGAAACAATTAATCAAATTGAAAAAAAAAAAAATCAAAACCACCAAGAAAAGGCAAACATATAAGCTTATGGGAAGAATTCATGTCTTTTAAGTAGAGCAATATCCGAGCATCTCATGTGCATCATTTGCAAGAAAGCGCAATTACTTTTGAAGCTTTTTAAAGTTCAAAAAACATATTTTTTTTACTTTCTTATTATAAAATAATGATGGATATTTATTACAGAAATGTAATATCTGTAATAAACATCCATTTATTATTTATTTATTCTTATTTATTTATTTATGTTATACTGTGTTATCATTTATTTATTATGTTATTGTGGTAATGGTTTTATATATCCTTCAATTTACCTCTTGCCTTCTTCCATGCTACTCTAGGTTTAGGAAAACCATCAGCAGCACAGTCCATAGAAACGTGCTGTCCTAAAACTACAAATGAGTTTTTAGGCTCAAGAGACCATCTTGGAGGAACTAAAAAATAAAAGAATATGTACATTTAAGAGTGTAATGTCAATGGGATTAAAATTTTATTACTATATTGTTCTAACTGTAAGCTATTGTTAGTATTAACAATATACTAAACATATGAATGCTTATTGAATTCCATTAAAATTATTATATTTAGAAAAAAAACTGACAAAAATAATCAAATAGAAAGTGTTTTTTATAACAGTTCCTCTTAGAGATGATATATGAATGTAACAGCAAGTGATAGTGATCATTAACAAAGATATGACTGAGTCTTGCTATGTTGTTTTTTTCCCTCACATTTATAATACTTCTTCAGGTAAAGTATGCACAGATCATGCTAAAAACAAGTATAAAATGATACCCACATGCATTCCTAAAAATTTGATAGATTGTAAAGTAAGCTTTTCTCATAATAGCAAATCTTGAACAGATGCATTCTTGAAGAATGCGAAAATCCAGGAGTGTAAAGAGAAGAAGCAAGCAGATCATTAATCAGAAAATTATGTCAAAATGCTGTACATGTTTAAAAACAAATCAAATAATAATAACAACAACAAAAAAAAAAAAAAAAACATTATAGAAATGTGTTGTGACTCTATAATTACATACTGCTGAATGATAAAGTGATGAAAACAATATCCCGGTACAGAGAGATATGCAATATGACTATATGAGAATGTGTGTATGCATGCAGGCAAGCAAAATGAGAAAGTGAAAGAAATGATCATATGATATGGGAAAGGAAGGATTAAAAGAAGAGCCTTTACAAGAGGCAAAAAAAAAAAAAAATAATATTAAATTAAAAAAAAGATGCATCTAATCTCATCATTTAAAGGAGTAACAGTGATTGTTTGATTTCTCTCAAACTTACTGTAGTTACTTTACTCACATGCTTTCAGTCCTTACACTAATTCCTCCGAATCTTTGTTCTCTCTTTCTCTCTCTCTCTCTCACACACACACCCTGAACAGTTTCAGTTCAAGTGCAAGCCATCTTGCAGATAATGATTTCTGCTCACTAAAATCACTCTAAATTATCCACATACTGCACATTAGTCTTCTTATCATAAATGCCTCAATGTAGGTGCAGTATTTTGAAGACTGGTGTGCAGCATGTTGATGTTTAGAGTGGTTTGGGTAAGTAGAAGAATCTTTGCAACCCATTCGGCAGGAGGATGTGCAAGACAGGTTGCACTTGAGCTGATTTGATGTTAGATGTTTAGAGAAACTCCTGTGTGTGTGTGTGTGTGTGTGTGTGTGTGTGTGTGTGTGTGTGTGTGTGTGTGTGTGTGTGTGTGTGTGTGTGAGAGAGAGAGAGAGAGAGAGAATAAAGATTCAGAGAAATTAGCTGGTTTAGGAGTGAAAATATGTGAGTGACTACAGTAAGTATGAGAGTGATAAAAAATTATTGTGCAAAGGGGATACCCCCCCCCGCCATGGCACACTCCCCATCGAACGATTGGTCCCCTTCCAACTACTAACCACGCTCAAACTTACTTAACTGAGCCATTAGTAGCAGAGGCTCTACCAATCGACCAACCGTTGCTGGCGAATTGGATGACTGGCGAGTCAAAGTGCGTGAAACTGCTGAGACTATAGGCATTTCAAAAGAACGTGTAGGATATATTTTGCATGAAGAATTGCAAATGAAAAAGCTTTGAGCAAGATGGGTGCCATGCTTGCTCACAGCAGATCAAAATGCAATCGCATGAAAATCCCTGAACAGTGCTTGGAGTGGAGCATTTTAACAAGAATAAAACTGATTTTGTGTGTTGATTTATTACAATGGATGAGACTTGGATTCACCATTAAACACCAGAATCCAAACAGCAGTCAAAACAGTGACAAAAGCCGGTTGTTCAGTGCCAAAGAAGACAAAGTCAGTTCCATCAGCAGGAAAGATCATGGCATCGGTGTTTTCGGATGCTAAACACATTTTGTTTATTAATTATCTTGAAAAGGGTTAAAAAATAACCAGGGAATATTATTCCAATCTTTTAACCAGACCAGATGAAAAAATTCATGAGAAAAGACCCAGTTTGCAGAAGAAGAAACAATGTGTTTTGGCAATGGGAAAATTAAGGGATCTGAACTACGATCTGTTGGAACATCCGACCTATTCCCCAGATTTGGCTTCCTCTGACTTCTATCTCTTCCCAAAACTAAAACTCTTCCTCGCTGGTCAGCATTTATCTTCTAATCAAGAGGTGATTGCAGCTGTAGAAGGGTATTTTGCAGATCTTACTGATAACCACGACAGGTTAATTTCTTTTTTCATTGTTAGGCCAAGAACTTTTCAAACCACTCTCGTACAGTAATCCTGCAATTATCAAACAACGGTAGGACAGCAATTTACCAGTTAGAGAATTGAAGGGTTGGATAACTGTGAACGTGCAATTACATGGTGTTGAACTAACCTATTCAAGAGTAAGTTAATTGAAGGTTCATTTATTTGAAAGTCAGATAACTAGCGATCTTTTTTTGCATTTTCCTCCCAATAGTAACCCTACCAGGAGGTAATTTATTCCTACATGCTCCACTGCGTTACAATGCTTATATTACATGCAGCTTATAAGTATTGATTAACATTTCTATTTATACTTTTGTATCAATTTTCATATTTACATTTAGATTTTTATATATACATATATTAACACAATACAGTATAATTCACATAATAACAGTATTTATGTTAGATCACAGGGACTGGAAATTGATTTTATTAGCAAATTTAGTTGATTTCTATGTAAGTCTCTGTCTTGACACTGGTCACTTGTCTCCGGAAGTGATGACGTGTTGTATTAGGGGCATCCGGATGAAGTCCAATAGCTGACAGTCATAAAGTATGTGGTCAACAGTCTGTTGAAGATGTGGACTGCAAATGCACGATGGTGATTACAGGATATGGTAATCTGTGAAGGTAGTGTCTTAGTTTTCAGTGTCTAGTAAGTAGCGTGGTTAAACCTGGAGAAATGGCGTGTCTTTTTCAGCCGGAGTCTGTTTCTGATGCTAGGAAAGAATTCTTTTGTTGTTGATCTGTTTTTTCATGTTTTCCATTCTTCTTCCCACATGTCTAGGCTTTTCTCTTCTTGCAAGTGTTTTTATTGCAGATTTTGAGAATTTCTAGTAACTTGTTTCTAGCCATTCGTTTCTAGCTGCTTCTTTAGCCAACTGATCCGCTCTCTCGTTTCCTGCTATTCCAGTATGCACTTTCATCCAGCAGAAATCTGATTTCCCATCCCTCTAGAGTGAGATTTCGAACCAGATTTCTTGTCTGTTCTATCAATGCAATATGGTTGTTCTGGTTTTTTATGCCATCTATTGTGCTTCTACTAGTGAATGAACAACCGACGCTCCTTTCGGTTTTGCTTCCATCAGTGTATATTTGGAATTCGTCACTTTCGGAGCTTTCCTTCTCCTTAATATTTGTTTTCTTTGCTGGGTGAGGCCACTTACTGTAGTGATGCGGACGTTCGTAGCAATTTGAATCGATTTTGTAACTTTCGATATATCTTCCAGAAGTGACTTCATACATAAGAGATAATTCTTGTATTTTCAGGCAGATCAGTGTTAGAGCTATAATAACACAAGCTGCCTCGAAAGATATTGTCCTGTATCCTTTAATTATGCATATGGCTATAAGGCATTGAACTCTGTTTAGTTTTTGTCGGTTTATCTTTGATTTTAGTGAATGTTTCCAGGCAGGTGCAGCATAAGATATCTGTGGTAGTATAGCACCGGTATATATCGTTTATAGTGCCCTTGGCCTAACTTAATCCTTACTTAATCTTACTTAATTCCCCTAACTTAATTCCCCACTTAATCCTTACCAACTTAGCTAGAAGGTTTACTATTTGTAAGCGTTTTTCGGCAACATATGAGATGTGCTTATTGAAGGTGAATTTTTCATCTATTATTACTCATAGGTATTTTAGCTCACTTGCTACCTCGAGAACTTCTCTGTTTACGAAGACTGTTACAGGTTGTTTTGATTTTTTTCGTGAGATGTGGAGCACTTTAAACTTGGTGCTATTGAAGGTCAATTTCTTCTCGCATGCCCACTCTGCAATTTTAAAGAGTTCTTCGTTGGCCGTTATTTCTAACTGTAAGCCGTTTCATCCCCAAATCATTATCATCGCGTCATCGGCGAATGCTATGACTTTTGTTTCAGTGGTGTGGTGACAGGAAGTCTTAAAAGCGAGTCATACTGGATGTTCCAGAAACCTGGCCCACAGCAAGAACCTTGCGGAGAGCCTCATTTGATGTTTTTCATTACATTTGTGGTTTTTAGTGTCATGGTTGCTCTTCTGTCTGAAAAATAATTTTTTGTAAGGTTGAGTAAGTTTTTAGGGCATCTTAAATCTATTAATTGATTGATTAATGGCTAGCCACCATGTAGTATCGAAGGCTCCTTGTACATCGAGTGAAATCAGTAGTACTTCTTTTTTTGCTGTAGACTGTGTTCAGCAAACTCTTTCACTTCCATAATTGCGTCTACTGTGCTGAACTGAGATCTGAATGTATATTGATTACTGCTTAATAAGTTTCTTGAGTAAACATTGTGCATTAATCAGTTTATTAGAAGTTTTTCTAGTACCTTACCGGCAACATTTATGAGGCTGATTGGTCTGTATTTGATAATTTCATCGGATGTTTCTTTTCCTGGTTTGATTGTAGGTATAATTTTTGAGTGTTTCCATATTGAAGGAAATCGTCCTCTTTTTAGGCATTTGTTGTAAACTGTTGTTATGAATTCGGGGAATTCGAGAAATGCTGCTAAGAGTATGTCGCTGCTTATTCCGTCTTCTCCAGGAGTTTTACTTGGATCCAGTGATCTTAATATTGACTCAATCTCATTAGCTGCAAATGAGACGTTGTCAGGAAAGTCTATATCTATTTCCATTCTTTGTCTGCAAATTTTGTGGATTTCTTCATCTGTTGATTCATCGTCATCGGGAATAAACTTCTTTATCATAATAGCTGCAGTTCCTGCTAAGTTTTTAGTGTAGGTGCCATCTGTTTTCTTGATAGTTGATAGTATAGGTGTTGTCTTGTTCTTGTTTGCTGCTAATTTATATATGCAATTCCAAGGAATCGATATGGTTGAAACTACAAAATTTTTTCCATGATTCTGTTTTTGCATTTGTAATTTTGGACTGATAGCTATATTTGGCTTAATAGTAGTTCTGTCTTCTGCTCTCTCTTAAATCTTTTTTAATGTATGTTCTTTGGTATAATCATCTGAGTGCATTGACATGTTTTCATAGGACTGTTAGTTCGTCATTCCACCACAGTACTGATTTTCTTCCATCGATGTTTAGCTTCTTGTTTGTTCTGAGTGTTTGATTGCTGTATTTTTTCAGACCTGATGAGAAGTCTATATCGCTTTGTGCCGATGCCCAGATGGCTAGTTTTTCTCTAAGCTGAGCTTTTTTTCGCTGTTTGCATTAAAGTGATGTTCTGAGATTAAGAGTGAAAATTCTCTTTTTAATGCTTTTATAAATTTCTCTTGGTTTTTATTGGTGAAGTATTTGATGTTAATGTGGTGCTTTTGTTATCTATTCCATTTAAATTTTTGTTACTGATAATGAAACTTATTATGCGATGGTTAGAACAGCTTTCCTCTTCTTCTTATTTCCATTCAGAAATCCGGGGTAAAATAGTGTGGTTTACCATTGTTAGATCGATGAAGCTGCTTCCTCCGGTATTTTCGAATGATGGAGTGTTACCGCGTGCGTGTGTGTGCATGCACGCGGTATCCCCCAACCATTCCAGATGCCCAACATACAATGTCCCCTATATCCGTTTGCCAGGATGAAATCAAAAAAATACTGTCCCAATTAGACACAAAAAAGTCTCCTGGCCCCGATGGCATTCCCCCCAATTGTTCTGAAAAATTGTGCTCCAGAACTGACCCCTATCCTATGTCACCTATATATACTCTCCTACTCCACTGGAATCTATCCCACAAACTGGAAATTGGCCTATATTCAGCTTATTCCCAAGAAGGGTGACAAGTCACTGCCATCCAATTACCGCCCTATCTCGCTTACCTCAGTCCTGTCAAAAGTAATGGAAAAAATCATCAATTCCTACCGTCTACACTATCTTGACTTACCAAATAAATGACCGCCAATATGGATTCCGCCACTACCGATCAACAGGAGATCTACTCACATACGTCACCCATCTCTGGACATATGCTATGGAGAGGTTTGGCGAATCTCAAGTGGTTGCACTAGATATCTCCAAAGCCTTTGACCGGGCATGGCACAATGGCCTACTAGGCAAACTACCATCATCTGGTCTGACCCAGGACTTCTGTAGGTGGGTCGCTAGTTTTCTGTCTGGATGCACACTATGTGTGATGGTGGATGGCTCCCTATCCTCACACCACTCAATTAATGCTGAGGTCCCACAAGGTTCTGTCCTCTCACCAACCCTGTTCCTGCTATACATCAACAACCTACTGCAATTGACCTCCAACCCAATACACAGTTTTGCAGATGACAGTACACTACACTCCTCGCTTAAATTTGATAAGCCTTACCCTATACAACTCACCTCATCCTATAGAACATCAACCACCACCACCCTCAACTCTGATCTCCAAGCCATCCTACAATGGGGTTCGGATAACCTCGTAAATTTCAATGCCAACAAAACCCAGCTCTGTACTATTTCCCATAAAAAAAAAAACAATTTTTCCCAGTATCCTTTTCGACGATACCCAAATTTCCAGACAGCCTGAGATCTCACTCCTTGGAATCATCCTCACATCAAACCTCTTCTGGCACAAGCATATCTCAAACACTGCATCCTCAGCCTCAAAAAAACTAGGATTTCTCTTCCACTCAAGATGTTACTTCACTCCTGAACAGCTACTAACATTATACAAGTCACAAATCTACCCCAACTATTGAATACTGCTCCTACATATGGGGTGGGGCCCCTAAAAGCTCTCTCAAAATGCTCGACTCAATACATAGGAGGGCAATCAGACTTATCAATGATCCATCCCTTACCAACTCTCTACCCCCACTTTCACACAGATGTTTAGTCTCTGCAGTAAGTGTATTCTACAAATATTTCCATGGGAAATGCTCATCCAAAATAACATCAATAATTCCCCCGCTCAGCACTAAGCTCATTGGAACATGTGCAGCTGCTGCATAACATCCCTTCACAGTACACCTAGAAACAAACAGAACAAATTTCTTTTCCTTTTCCTTCATTCCTGCAACTGCTACACTGTGGAACAGTCTTCCACCTGCTGTGTTTCCCAATGAATACAATTTAAAGTCATTCAAATCAAATGTAATCAAATACCTCCTTTCCCAACCCCACCACCCATACACAGTACTAATGTACTATAGGTTGACCAATCAACCTCCTGTGTATGGGCCCAACATAAAAAAAAAATAAAAATAATAAAAAAAAAATTGATAGCAAATCTTTAAGAGAGGTGAAAGGGTGGATGAGATGATTGTGATGGTGGGAACAAATGACTTGAGTGGTGGTGTAAATAGGGCAGCGAGAGATATGAGATTCTTGCTTGAGGCTGTACGAAAGAAGACAGAGTGGAAAGAGAGTGTGTGTGTTGCCTAGGTATGATAATGTCGAGCTGAGCAGAACAGTGGTGATATTGAATGGCATAACAGCGAGAATGCATCAGAAGAGAGGATTCGAATATGTGGATGCTTGGAGTGAGTTTGAGAGCAGAGAGAAATTGTATGCGAGAAACTGCTTGCATTTGAATGAGGAAGGACGTAGGCATCTGGAGAGATTGCTGGGCTGAACGAATCAGTGTGTCCCAGTGTGGATGGCAGCAGGGGTGGCCTCTTGTGGGAATGAGTACTTGGGAGAAGGGGGACGACATCAGATAGCCCTGAACCCAGTGGAGTCTAGAGGGGATAATGCTGGGTATAGAAACAATGGCATTTTTATGCTTTATACCAATGACAGGAGTATTCGGAATAAAGGAGAGGAATTGGTGGCACTGATAGCATCAGCCTGGCCAAAGATTATTGGGATCACAGAGACTTGGTTGACAGAAGAGGATATAATAACAGGAATAGAAGTTGCTGGGTACAGCATTTTTTGGCAGGATAGGAAGGGAAAGCGTGGTGGTGGAGTACTGCTTATGATAAGTGACGATCTATGTCCTCTAAAAGTGGAGGCTTTGGAAGGCTGTGACACTAATGATTTTGAAAGCACATGGTGTGAGGCGGAGGATATTTAGTGGATATTTAGTGGGGTGTTGCTACAGACCAAGGAGCACAGAGGGTGGGGACCAGGAGATGTTGAGACAGTTGAGCGTGGCAAGTGAAAGAAGAACGATTGTTATGGGAGATTTTAACTACAGTAGTATAGATTGGGGAAAGGAAAATGCATGTAGCAATAAGGGAATGGAAGTTCTAGAATTCTAGAGGGACAAATGTCTTAGGCAACATGTAACAGAGGGAACAAGAGGTTCAAGAGTTTTGGTTTTGGTTATAGCATCAGAAGAGTTGATAATAACTGAGATGACATCTCTCCCACCAGTTGGAGAGAGTGACCATATGGTTCTGACTTGGAAAATGAATAGACATGCAGGAGTATCAAAGAGATGGGAACGTAAGTGGAATTATAAAGCAGGTGATTATAATAGTCTTAGACGTGAACTTGGGGAAGTTTCGTAGAGGGAGGAATTGGAAGACTGGGATATCATTAGTGCTTGGGAAATTGTGAAGGAATATTTGTTAGCAGCAATGGTAAGCTGTATTCCACGAGTGAAGAAGAGGACACAATTTGGAGTAAAGTGGATGACAAACAATATTAAACAGGAGCTAGATGCGAAAAAGAGGGCTATGGAAGAGATATAAGGAGACAGGTGAAGAGAAGATGCATGAAGAGTATAAGACACAGGCCAGAAGAGTGACTAGTATGGTAAGGAAGGCGAAACTGGAATGTGAGAAAAGATTGGCTCTTAGATCCAAGGAAAATCCTAGGAAATGTTTGGCCAGTAGAAGGAGAAATGACTGTGGAAGAATGCCATTGTGGGATAAAAATGGGAATAGAGTGACTGATGCAGAGAACATAGTGGAACTGTTCAATGAACACTTTATTGGAGTATTTCATCCTGGAGGAGTCAATTTGAATACTAGAGGGTTCGAGGTTTAGAGGTGCAGGAGGAGAGTGTGTTCCACATACTGAGTACTCTGGATGTTAGTAAAGCTGTGGGACTGGATGGTATTTCGTCATGAGTTTTGAGAGAATGTGCTAAGGAACCAACAGTGCCCTTGACTTGGCTTTTCAATGAAAGTCTGGCCGTGGGAAAGGTGCCCATGGAATGGAAGGAAGGTAAGATAGTGCCATTGCATAATGGTGGTAGCAGACTGGAAGTGTCTAATTATAGGCTAGTTTGTGTGTCATCAGTAGTTATTAAGATCTTGGAGAAAATAGTGAGGGACCATATACAGTATTGGGCAGATGAGGGTAATGTTATCAGTGAGAGTCAACATGGATTTGCGCTCTTGTTTTAGCAATATGCTTCCTTTTATGATAAAGTTACAAGAGCATTAGATGAGGGAAAGGCATATACTGCCATTTTCCTAGACTTAGCAAAGGCATTTGACAGGATGCTACACGATAAGCTGATATTCAAGTTGCAGCACATGGGTCTGGATGTCAGATTGGTCAACTGTGTTCAGGATTGGCTGTCTGATAGGTATTAGAGAGTTGTGTATGGTGGAGCAATATAAAAGAGGCAGAAGGTTACAAGTGGGGTTCCACAGAGCTCAGTACTGGGACCTATATTGTTTAACCTTTATATCAATGACATTGTCCGTGGATTGCAAGGGGATAATCGTTTGTTTGCGGATGATGCGAAGCGGGAAAGGGTTATTAGTAATAGTGCAGATGTGGTAGCCCTGCAAGAGGATTTGAATAAGCTAGATAGATGGGCAAATGAATGGTGATGTCAGTAAAATGCAGCAAAATGTAAGGTCTTGAGGTTTGGGACACATCGATGGGATGCTGCATACTCTATGGGAGGAGTTAAACTGGAGGAAGTAGGGGAGACATGAGATCTGGGTTTGATGATTGATAGAAACCTGAAATTTAGGGGACATATTGCAAAAGTAGTGAAGGTAACGCAGAGGATTGCTGCAATAATGAGAAGTACACTGCCCTGCAGAGATAAAATGGTTATTTCCGTTGTATAAGACTCTGATTAGACCACACTTAGACTATTGTTCTCAGATCTGGTCCCCACGATCTGAAAGGGATAAATTAACTGTGGAAAGGGTACAAAGGCGGATAACAAAGATGGAGTCGGGACTGTACAATGTTAGTTATGAGGATTGGCTGAGGGAGTATGGACTGCAGAATTGGATAGAAGAAGGAGGGGTGATATGACTGAGACTTTTAAACTGTTTAGAGGTGGTTACAGGGTTGACACTGGGGAGTTCTTTCGCTTGGTTGAACAGCAGGAAGGATTCATGACAAGGGGCCATCCCTGGAAGTTATGAAAGGAAACTGTAAGAAAGAGGGTGAGAAGTGGTTTCTTTGCATGGAGGGTGGTTGAACCATGGAATGCGTTGCCTGATGGAGTGGTGAGATAGACTGTGTGTTTCCTAGGAGGGACCTCCCTCGATGAGTCTTAATAGACTTGTGTTTCTTAGAAAGGACCTCCCATGATGAGTCTTTTGACTCCATGGAAGCCTGAATAATAAAAATAATAATAATAATAATATCTTCACTCTGGTTCATGAATCATGAAACAAGAGGGGTATATTAGAGGGATATAGTTAATGACTGTGGCATATAGAAGTATGCCACAGTAATTAACTTTTTAATAATGTGTAAATATTTCATCTTAAGTATCATAAGAAATCAGTATGGTTATTAAACAACAATAGGAATTACATTAAAAAAAAACATCAGTGCACATGCTTACATTGGAATCCCTCTATGTACACAGTAGCCAGTTTAAGGATTAAAAACTATTGCACTGTAATTAAATTAAATTAAAATATAATTGATAAATTTATGTTATAATAAATAACTGTAATGACTGTCGCACTACTTCATACAGTAGTGATACAGTCATTACAGTTAAGATCCTCAACTGTATAAAATAAATTTATCAATTATATTTTAATTTAATTTAATTTAATTATAGCCAAATAGTTTTTAATCCTTAAACATAATTCTATCCAGAAGAGAGCAATCTGGGTGATTAATGATCCCTCTCTCAGACACATTCAGTTTTCGGCCTTGTGCTTTTTCTAGAGATACTTTCATGGATAGTGCTCTTCTGAATTGGCCACTATTTTTACCATCACTCTCCTCCAAAATCATTAAAACAAGAGCCACTGCTAACCAATACCTTTTTTACAGTTCATCTTAAAACTCACCAAACCAACTTCACTGCCTCCTCTTTTATTCTATCGACTTCTGTCCTTTGGAACAGTCCCCCTCCCCCCACTCTGCCTTCCCCAAAGATTACAACCTTCTGGTGTTATGTGAACGCCAGAAGGTAGTTCACATTATGTCAAGCAAAATGTGAACAGACTCCTCCTTTCTTCTATTCCTCTAGCTCACACATAACACTAGTGTGCTATAGGTCTTGTGGCCTTTTTGTGTGTGTGTGGACCAGATATATATAATAAAAAAACATTCTGAATGGAGAACCTATAGAATAAATAAAACATTTCAGCTCTTTAGGCACATTTATAGTGAAGATAGTAAATTATATATAGAAATAAATAATCAAATTAGCAAAGATGGTATACATTAAGAAATTAAGAATTAAGAAAGATGGTATTAGCAAAGATGGCACATCCAAAAAATTAACAAAAATCCTAAATACATGCAACCACTTACAGAGCACATAAAAATTGGCATGCCTTACCTGCTCCACCAAAGAGCAGCCACATATCCCTAGACCTACTAGGTCCCTTGAAGTTGTAAACTGTACTACTACTAAAACAGGCAAGACAGCCAATATCAGAATTTCTGAACACATGAGCTACATATGGTTCCACCATTACAGCCATCTGGACTTGCTGACCATGCTTTGGACACTCACCACAGGATACACTGGAAAAGGCCACTCTATTGCACTGCAGCAAATACAAATATAAGAAGCTATTCCTGGAATCTGCCTCAGCCCTAAGAAACTTTCCAAACCTCAACAAATTTGGTGCATGAAACTGCCCCAAATTTGGGAAGCATTCATCCTCAGATCTTCAGCCCAATGTTGAAACCACCCAATTTAGCCCACTAGGAGGTACCATTTAGACTCCAGGTCTGACTGTTTGCCTTTCTTTGGTCTCATTCAAGTGTTATTGACTGCATATACACATCATTGTTTGTGATCCCTGAAGATGGTAATGTAATGTTGCTGAAATATCAGAAGTACTAATTGATGTTGTTATACCACTGAGCATATGTTGTAATTTCCTGAAAAAAAAAAATAACACTTATGAATAGTATAAGCCAGTGGTTCTCAAACTGGGTGCCGCAAGTATGCCACGAGGGTGCCACGAAATTTTGAATTGTTTATTTGAAAAAAGCAAAATATTCAATTGCCACAAATAACTAAATCAAAAACAAAAAAATTATAATTTTTTGTATCACTCTTATATTATATCCTGGGATTTCATTAGATCACTGCGTATCGTAGTAACTAGATATGTGATGGCACATAAATACTGGGGAAAGTGAACTAATGAATAGTTAGTTGTCCTGCTGTCTGTTTTAGTATTTCTCGGTTCAATGTGAGAAGTATTATACATGATCATTTCCCCTAAAGAAAAATCATGAGGCTTTTGTCATTGGTGAGAAAAAACGAAGTACGATATTAAAATCGTTAAATTCAGTGAGTAGAGGTTTTTCTTATTGTTATATATTCCAACTATAACGAGAGACATCATAAACAAATGTTTTTCCTTTTTCCATCCAGAAAAAAAATTATTTACTTGAAATAAATTTAATAAATAAAATATTAATGTTACATATGCCCTTCAAAATCATGAATAATTTTTTCCTTAAAAAAAAAAGAAGTAAAGATGCTGATGATCAAGAAATGTCTACTCGTAGCAAAGCTAACGAACCAATTCGCACTAATAAATTATCAAAAACTGATACTTGGATTAATGAAGATTTGACTATTTTTAACGTTCAGCAACAAAAAAGCACTAATGAAACAACAGAAACAGAAAGAACAAGTTCATGTAAAAAGCAAACAATGAAAAAGAATGTAAAAACTCGTTTATATCAAGAAAGCTATCTAAAAATGGGATTTACGTGGTGTGGTGATAAATTAATTCCCAGACCTAAGTGTATTTTGTGTGGTTTGGTTCTATCAAATGAGGCTATGGTTCCTAGCAAATTATTGTGACATTTCTCCACAAAACATGACAACTTGTCGAATAAAAATCCTGAATATTTCAAAGAGTTAATAAGATTACAAGAAAACAAAGTAAAAGTTTTGTAAGAAAGTTCACAATTTCCGACCGAGTTCAAGAAGCGAGTTATTTAGTCGCTGAAATAATTGCGAAGGAAATGAAGCCTCATACTATCGGTGAAACCTTGATTCGTCCGGCCTGTTCAGCAATTGTGAGAACAATTTTTGGTACTGAGGCAGAAGAAGAAATAAAGAAGGTTCCATTATCAAATGATACTATGAGTAGACATATTAATGATCTGTCAGTCGATATTGAAAAGTCAGTTATAACCAAAATAATCAAATCAAAATTTTTCAGTTTGCAGTTAGATGAGTCAAGTGATATCGGTGGTAAAGCACACTTACTTCTTTTTACTCGACTCATTAAAAATGATAAAATTATTGAAGAATTTCTATGCTGCAAGGAATTCGAAAAAACTACGATGGGAAAAGATGTTTTTGATATAATGAACACATATTTTAATACAAATGGTCTATCTTGGAAAACTTGTGTGGGTATATGTACAGATGGTGCACCTTCTATGGTTGGAATTACAAAAGGGTTTGTTTCCTTTGCTAGAAAAGAAAATGAGAACATTATAACGACTCATTGCTTCATTCATCATGAATCATTGGTGGCAAAGACAATAGGCTTGGAATTAAAAAGTGTATTAGAAGAAATCATTCAGATGGTTAATTATATCAAGGCCAGACCATTAAAATCTAAAATATTTGCAGGACTATGTGAAGAGATGCAATCTCATTACAAGAATCTTCTTCTTCATACCGAAGTAAAATGGTTTTCAAAAAGTCGCGTATTGGATCGTTTTTTGAACTTAAAGAAGAAATATTAATGTTTTTCCAAAATGAAGACAATCCAGAATTCTATAAATTATTACAAGATGATTTTTGGTGTTCCAAACTAGCCTATTTAACAGACATATTCGATCATCTGAACAAGCTGAACTCCAACATGCAAGGAAGAAATGAGAATATTTTGACATCTACAGAAAAATTAAAGCTTTTAAAGATAAAATAAAAATGTGGAAGATAAAATTAAGCACCAACAATGTAGAAATGTTCCTTAAAGTTGCCTCCAGAAAATGTAAGAACACTGATCGCAAAAGCTTATTTACAGTCATTTAACATCGTTAGAAGAAAAAATTGACCATTATTTTCCCGACATTTCAGTCAATTTATACGATTGGATTCGAAATCCATTTGTAGAGTCAACATCAGCAATGAGCGAGTTAAGTCTTATAGAAGCCGAAGAATTAATTGATATAAGTAACGATCGTACGTTGAGATTGAAGCATTCAGAAATGTGTCTGAATTCATTTTGGATAACAACTATGAAGGAGTACCCCAATATAGGATTCAAAGCACTTAGCATCTTATTGCAATTTTCTACATCTTATTTGTGTGAACTGGGTTTTTCTGCACTTGTAAATATTAAAACAAAGAAGACAGAAAGACTAAAGGCCCTTGAAAATGAGATGAGAATATGTCCTCAAAAACAAGGCCTAATATCAAAGAAATATGCAAACAACACCAGGCACATATTTCACATTAAGTTCATATTTTATTATCTGAACCTTTATAATAATTTGTTTGAAAATAAACCAATTTAGTTTAAATAAAATCTGTTTTCTTTTAAACACACTTTCCTTCATATCTTTAGTATCTGTAATATCAATGTATTTATGGGTTATATATGCGAGTCTTTCATAATCAATTAATCAGCACTTTACTCTCTATAAAAAGCAAATAATACTAGGGGTGCCGTGAAATTTATTTATTGATTTTAGTGTGCCACCAGACAAAAAAGTTTGAGAACCACTGGTATAAGCCAACATATATATTGGCTTATACTATTCATATGCTAAGAAGTCAAATGAATAAATTTATATGAAATAAGAGAGAAATTAGTGAAAACACTGAAAACTATCTGTTGTACAAGACTGTGCTCAAACCAATTTTAACTTATGGAACTAAGAGCTGGGTTAGAAATAAAACACTTGATCAGTGACTGGAGACTACAGATATAAGACTTCTGAGAAAATTAGTGGAGTGAACAGATGGCATCAATTGCAGAATCTTTTAAAAAAGAGGATATTAGGAAATAGTTTGACATTATTAGCATTCAGGAATCTGTTTGCAGAGCTAATCTCAAGTAGTATGAGAATGTAAACAGAAATAGAGAGAAAAAGTTAACAAAACAATCGTTTTTTTGCTAACCAGGATGATGACAGGAAAATAACCCTAAATTAATATGTTATCCTTACCAATAACAGGTTAATTTGGAGGAAAAATTGTCAATAAGAAATTTGGAATGATGTAACCTATTTGTGTACAAGATATTATAATATCTAGTACATCCCCCCCCCTCCTCCTCCAGAAGGGACATATCCAGCATATGATGATGACTATTAACCTCCCTACCAGCCAAGGTGGATGAAATAGTGAGACCAAATTGCACTTCTTATCCATGTTATTCAACAGCTGTTACAGAATCTTATCCAGATTTAGCTGCATGTCTACAGATGTTTATGGCTGGTTGGGGGGGGGGGGGGGAGTTAAAACTAATTGAAATGAGAGCTACAAGAAAAGGCAAAAAACTGAAATATTTAATACAAAAGACTTACCATTTATAACAAGTGCTGTTGTTCTGTTTACTGATGCTGCAGAATTTGATGCTATGCAAGTATAATTACCACTGTCTTTGTATGTTACTTTCCGAAATACAACTAGAGATGAATCTTCCAAGTTCTGAAGAGTTACACCTTTTCCAGGAGAAAGAAGATGTCCATTTTTTGTCCAAAATATCCTCACTGGAGGATCACCTTGAAGAATGCTACAGACTAATTTCACTTTCATTCCTTCATTTGCATATCTTGTTTGTGGTAAAAGTTGTGGATCAATTAAGGGAGCAACTAATAGAGAAATGAAACATGAAAACTAAAAATCAATCTGCATATTACCATTTTTGTAATTACTACTAATTACAAAAAGCAAGAAAACAAAAAAAAATGAAAAATTTATTCCACAGATACAATATACACAGTATCCTTTACATGCATGTCAATTTTGCTAGTTATATCCTTTTATTTAATCTCATATACCGCACTCCAATCTTCTTATCAAAAGTTCTCTGAGATTAAAAAAAGTTACAACACAATAATTAAAAAAAGATTTGTTGAAGAGTCCAGTAATGATTGACTAAGGTGGTTTCCAGTCTCTGGAATGCTGAGAATGAAGTTTGAAATTGCACACCTACAATTAGTCTCACATACAGTGTGAGACTAATTGTAGGTGTGCAAATTGCAGAATCTATTGGATAGTAGGAGAAGTGTGTGTGGGGGGAAGAATATCAGATTAATGTGGATGAGATTTTTCAAAGAATAGGTAGAGACAGGAGAAGAACAAAAGGCCATACCTGGATGCTGTATAAGGAAGGTGTGAGTGGTGGTGGGGGTGTAAGTGTTTTGCATGTGAAGTGGTAGATGATTGGAATGCAGTCCATGAATTTATGAGTGCAGACAGTGAATGCATTTAAGGCATGTTATTATTATGAGCTGTGTGCGTGAGACCTGTGATGAGTCTTTTGATTCCATGGAGGTCTGACAATGATAATAATACTAAGCAGTTGATCAAACAAATAATTATACTAATGTTATTCATGCTACTTTGAAGGTTTAATGACAGCATAACACAAAAGGTAAAACAAGGAAAGAGCCAGAAATTTGGGAATAGAAAGCATATCACTGCATAATGGACTTCTAATTTTAAAGTTTGGGAAATAATCATATAACATATTTTCAGCCATCTAATATAATATAATAGTCATGTAATATAGTTTCTTTATCCCCTTAAGTAGGCCAGTGAATTTAAAATACACAGTTTCTCATACTGACATCATGTCAATCCCACCTTCTCAAGGTATGGCCCATTTTCCCCAAAGGATTCTGGCACTAACTGTAAGTATTCCTGCTGTTAAAGCATATTTTCCTAGTTGGAGGCAATACCAACTAGACTTATTACGTGATGATGACCTTCATCACCCAAGGAAATACCACCATCTTGCTTATTCTGGGCCTGAAGAGGTGACTGTTGCTAAGTTTGGCCCTAGAGCAGCTGTTTTTGGGTTTCAGTTCCACTCAATCTTCTAACATACAGTATGAGCAATACTCTTCAAGGGCATGCCAAACATATCTAGAGACCCAGGACTTCATCTGAGACAAGGGATACTGCAGTAATCCAGTTCAGAAGGCTGGCTGCCAGATAGTGTATAGGACTAAACCTGATTCTAATGCATTTAGGAGGTGATCAGCTGGCACAGAATCCCACTGACATCTATACTGCAAGTTTGTGCCTGGAGGGAAGCTGTGTAGTAGTAATAGGCAAGGGACACTGTAAAGGCCTGTTATGATATTAAGAATGAACGTCTGCTGTATGGGCAACATATCTATGAATCTACCTCCTCCTCCTCCTGCAGTATGTTTCCCTGCTCTTTTTTCCCTTCATCTCTGAAATATTAACATAACAGTCATCCAACTTATCCAAATAAATATAGTTTCACTGACATTAAAGTAAAAAAAAAAACTTCGGAAAATGCCTAAAAAAATTCCTTCTACATTTACTTCAAAAACATTCATGGTGTATCCAAATTACTGCTACAACAACCATAGCCCATCTTAACTGTCCAAACAAAACACTATATGATAGGTTCCCAACAGGTGGTTTGAGGAAACCCCCCCCCTAGGGGTATGCAACAGTGCTTAGGGGTTTGAACTAAAAATTTTGCTTACATTTACTTACACTGCTTACATTTACATTGGTATATTTTGCCAATGCAAATCTAAGCAGATAACAAACATACTATTAAACTACAAAGGGTTTAATATTAATTTATGCAGTTCAGTTAAGTTTATATTTAGCTATGATTCGAGTCATACATCACACCCTAACACAATGGGCATGTACAATACAATACAATTTTAGTGTGTATGGGGGGGGGGGGGAATTATACTTTTGAAATCTGCTAATCTTTCCTACCTTTATTTTGTATATGTGTACACATACACATACAAAATCTCTTTTTTTTTATTGGAAACTGCTGATCTTATTTAGTTATCTCGCATTAGCTATTCAGGTGCATTTTTCAGAACTGTCTGTTAACTGCCATTCTGTTAAACTGTACTGACGATGCCTATGACACTTAAGCAAAAATTCTACATTAAAAAAAAAAAAAAATTTTATGTGAGTTTACTCTGTTTTTATATATCTTTTGATTATGCCAACTCGGTATTTCATTATTAAGATAGTTGTCACTCAAGAAATAACTAGAAATATGCAATATTCTACATTATAATATTTTAATATGAATATTCTACATTATCCAATATCATACATTAACCACCTTACTGGCCATTATGGATCAAATACGCATCTTCATATGCTTCGTATCCATCATATATTACAATGGTATTACAATTTTAATATGCACTTCGCATCCATGATAACTTTGACATCTATAGAGGTCTTGGCCGATAGTGTGGTTAATATTATTATTATTCAGGACTTCCATGGAGTTATAAGACTCATCATGAGAGGCCCATATTAAACAACACAAAGCCCAAAACAATTTTATGCAACACAAAGTCTATTAAACCATTCTTTAAACTCATTCACTGCTTGTACTCTCACCACCCTATCAGACAATGCATTCCATAGCCCAAACACTCTCCATGCAAATAAGCCAATCTCACCCACTTACTCACCATCTCCACTTGTAACTTCCAGGGATAATCCCTTGCTCTTTCCTTTTGTTCTACCATGTGAAAGAACTCCCCAGTGTCAATCCTGTAAATATCTCTCATCAGTTTAAATGACTGACTCTATAGTGTGCATGGCCTCATCTATCCACATAATTTTTTTCAGCTTTTTCAGTCCTGATATCATTTTTGTTATCTGCCTTTGCACTCTATCCAAGGTTAATTTATTCACTTCCAAATCCCAATGACCAAATCTGAGCACAATAATTCAGATGTAGTCTGATCAGGGTGTTATACAATGGAATCACCCCACTTCTTTCTCTGCCAGTCAGGTACATCCTTCTCAGTATTGCAGCAACCTGGATTACTTTCACCACCTTTGTGATAGGTCCCCCCTCCATTGCCTTCTCTGCTTCTACTAGTACAGTTCCTCCAACAGAGTAAATAGCCTCCCATCAATGGACATCCTAAACTTCAAGACCTTAGATTAAGATGCATTAAACTGTTATTCTCATTCATTTGTTCATCTGTCAAGGTTATTTAAATCTTCAATGCACACCACAAAATCTTGTAATATGCCAGTAATATGTAATATCGCAGCGTAAAATGTAGCCCTTGAATAATGGTGGGCTGTGTGATAGCATGTTGGCAAATAGTTAGAGCAGGTGCCATTATTCAAACACAGCAAAAAGAATGACAAGATATACTAAAAATATACTCTAAACAACAAAAACCACAAAATGAAAACTATCCATAGCTAATTATCATCTAACTAGACAAAGCACCTTGTAATTTAGAACAGACACTCTGATAATTTATAATGATATTTATCTTTTTTTTTTTTTTTCTCTGACCATATTAATGCTTCCAATAAAGATAAATATATATAAAGATATACATATATATAGGTTGTTAAGGAATCAGCAAACTGAATTACAGAGGGAAATGTTTAGTCATTTCTAATAGAGCCAAAAGTTGTAAGTTGGTGTACATGTGGGTTTTGGTGCAGCAATCAACTGGAAAAAATCCTAACATGCAAAATTTTTAAAACTAAGCAAATCCAAAATTTTCTGATTTTTCTAAATGTTTTTTTTTTTCTTTAACTCAAAAAAAGCAATCCAAAGATATTGGGAAAAAGTTTCACAGAACTAAAAAAAAGCTCATTAATAGCATGTTTAGGCTATTAATGAATTTCTCAACTTTTAGAATCCAAGAGAAATGAAAGGGTTAACAGTCTTGGCAAGTACAAATGATTTAAATGGTGATATGTGGGGGATGCAAGAGGACATGAAATGATTACTGGAAGGAACGAAAAAGAATGACACAGAGATAGAGATTGTGAGTTTGCTGCCAAGGGGTCAATAGGAAGGATGGAAAGAAAGAGGCAGAAAGATTTTAGCTAAATAATATTAAAAAGAAGAGATTCTAAATTGGGCACCCTCTGTTATGGTACATTAGGGCGAAATTAGAGAGTATATTTCTGAAGTGAATCTGGAAATGTTTGAAAGATTTGCATTTTTCTGCATCTAAGCAATTGCTCTTTGCTTGCCATTCACCGATATTGTTTAGGGTGAGATAAAACTGGGAGGGACACAGAACATACAGCAATGAATTCTTTACTAAGCCATACACATGAAGAATATATATATATATATATATATATATATATATATCAGCTAACTATCATGGTCTTGGCAGTGCTTGCCCCCACCCTACATCCACACCACACACACAACTACTGGGGCTTCCTCAAGGCACACCTAGAAAACAGTAGCAACAAGATTATTTGCAGTTGCCCTGGAAGCTTCCTAAATTATTATCATTAGTCCAGTGCAGTATATAACTAGCAGTTGGTCTGCAAAATAACCATCAGAAAGCTGCACCAGTGAAAAGTAGATATGTTGGGTATTCTAAAATGCTAGGATTATTAGAAAGAGGAATGAAATTATGGCAATGAATTAATTAAGTTCATATGCAAAAAAATTTTGGAATATGTGAAATGTGGAATTAGTGACCTGAAAGACTACAACCTCTTGAAAAAAAACATCAACAAGATCTTTAAAAAAAAACAGCAATTTTTTAAAAAAAGAACATCAACAAATTCCTTATCTATTAACATCTGCCACAAGTTTAGCTGTAGTTCTTCAACTTCTCATGTATGAGTGATATTAAAAAATAATAATAATAAAAATATACTGTTTTGGGAGAACAGCAGAGCTTTCTGAAGGGAATGTCTTGCTTGAATAATTTGCTCACTCTTTAGATCTAGAATATACTAGCAGTTGAACAGGATAAGGAAAATGCAAGGGTATTTGACAAGAAACTGAAGAGAAATCCATTAGGTAAATTGGAGCAAGAGGAAATGGATATGAAGATCATGATGTGGATAAGAGGATAGAAAACAGTGGTATACCAATGAGTGGTTAGGGGCAGCAAAATCAAGAATATAGTAATAAAAGTGGACAACATAATGAGGACAACATCCTTACAGGAATAGAGATGGAAGGGTATGGTGTGTTTCATGAAGATAGAAAGGGTAAAAAGGGAGGGGAGTACTATTAATGATACTTATGTATCCATCTTTGTATGGATACAAAGTTGAAATGCTAAAGGGAAATAGTGCCAGTGGTTTTGAGGCAGTATGGTGTAAGATAGAGGTAAATAGAATGAAATACTTAGTTGGATATTGTTATAAACATAGTAATGTGAATGGTAGTGACTATGAAATGTATTATCAAATTAGCCAAGCAAATAAGAAAATGGTGATTATTATGGGTGATTTTAACTATGGCAATATAGACTGGGATGATGAGATAGCAACTGGAAGTAAAGAAAATGAGTTTCTTGAGGGACAATTACCTCACAGAGTATTGCAACAAAGGGCACATGAGGACTGAGGGTCTTGGATTTGATTATCTTCTCAGAGGATGTAATTATAAATGAGGTGTCAAATCCTCCAGTTGGTGAGAGTGACCATGAAGTGATTACCTGGGTGGTTGCCAGCAGTGTGAGGACCTCTGTGAGAAAAGGGTATATGTGAAACTACAAGGCTGGTAATTATGAAGAGCTCAGGAGACTGCTTGCAGGTGTAGCATGGAATGAGGAGTTAGTTGGAAAAGAGATCAATGCAGCTTAGGGGATATTCAAGAACTGTCTAAATGTATTCAAAGGATGAGAAGGTTAAATAAGGAAAGTGTGAAATGGATGAATGAAGAGATTAAACATGCAATACAGAGGAAAAGGGCATTATGAAAACAGCATAAGAAAAGTGGTAATAACTAATTCTATGAGGATTACAGAGACCAGGCAAGGATGGTGACTTGGTTGGTTAAGGTGGCAAAAGTGAAGTATGAGCAGCAGTTAGCTTATGAAGCCAAAAAGAATCCTGGGGAGTTCTTTTGATATGTAGCCAGCAAAAGAAAAAAAATAATGATTATGGAAGAGAAAGTCCTGGGTTCAATTCCCATCCGTGATGTGAGGAATCGAACCCAGGTCTTTCCAACCAAATCTTTTATCTGGTCTCTTTCAACGAAAGGTGAGTTAGCTGGTCTTATATGGATGTAGGGTTTTTTTTTCATCCAGAAACTCGGGCATTTCATCCCCTCAGAACAGGCAAGCTGGCCCCCCTGTGAACACACTCATACTTGGCTACGGCTGGGGAAGATGCTTAAGCTCCTCACGTTGTCGACGGGAATTGAACTAAGAACACTCCTTCCCCAGGCATATGGTTGCAAAGTGCACGGCCACTAGGCTAACCATGCAGACCAATAAATAAATAAATTAACTAATTAAATTAAAATATAAAAAAAATAAAAAAATTTTTACAAATAAAAAAAACATATAAATGGAACTACATAAAACATTTCTAAAGTCCTCTCGTATTGATTGACGTTTTCTTCTGTTTGAGCCTGTTGCTTATAAGGACTGCAGATGGGTCCTCTACATTCTTGGAATGATTAATCCATCATTTTTGTTCAGGTTTCGATAATGTTTCAACATTTCACAAGATTCTTTGAAATTTCTTTGAATTTAATGTTTCAACATTTCACAAGCTTCTTTGAATTTTCTTTCAAACCAGGTTTTGGTGTGGTGTAGGGATTTGGTACCTTTCCAGTCAATTCTGTTGCATGTTTGGAGTGCATGGTCTGATAGGCCTGTTTAACCATAGTGGAGGTATTTAATGTGTCATTTGTGTTCATCTTTTCTGATTGGGATAATGCGTCCTATTTCCCCTATGTAGGGTAGGTTACAGATATGCTGAATTTTGTATACTCCTGGGGTGGGCCAGGTATGGAAGAGGGTGTTTGAAGGTAGGCTAATGTTGTATTTAAGTAGTGTTCTATCTATTTTGTCTGAAATGACCCTAATGTAGGGTATGGCTATGGCATTCTCGAATTATTTTTTGTTTTTAGTGGCAATTTTATGGAGGATCTTGTGAACCATTATTTATTGTAGCAATTTTTTACAAATAGTTATTGGAAGTTTTTCCAATTAGCTATACTATAAATTAAAGGTACAAAGAAATTATATACTTGATTTAATCCTTCATTCATGTGTAAGCAAACAAGTTTGCGCCTGAACTATTTTCAGGACTGGGGCATCTCGTATATAGAAGCTTATGACTTCACATCACTTGTCTTAGTATCCCATAATAGAAAGCACATATCCTTATGGGTATGTATAATGCTATACATTATGTTAAGAGTCACTACCCAGACCGGTTTCGACCTTTATTGAGGTGTCATCAGTGGGTAACCCTTTCCATAATGCATAGCATTATACATACCTATAAGGATATGTGCTTTGCATTATGGGATACTAAGGCAAGTGATGTGAAGTCATAAGCTTCCATATAAAAGTTGTCCCAGTCCTGAAAACAGTTCAGGTGCAAACTTGTTTGCTTACACTTGGATAAAAGATTAAAGCAAATATATAATTTCTTGGTATCTTTAATTTATTTTTTACAAATATTTGGTTAATGATTTCAAATTCTTGGTTCAGAGCTTGTTCATTGGAGCAAATTGTTAGAGTTCTGTGTTTGAGGGTGCTGAAGATGCCTAGTTTTTGTGTTGGATTGTGGTATGAATTTTTATGTATGTGTTGGCCTGTGTGTGTGCAGGTTTGTGGTAGACTGTGAAGGAGAGACAGCCTGAGGAAAGATGTGTGATGAATGTGTCTAGAAAAGGAAGAGTTGTCGTTTTCGATTTCAATAGTGAAATGGATACCTTTGTATTGTTTGTTCAGGTGGCTTAGGAATTTGTTTAATGTTTTGCAGCGGTGGGGCCAAATGGCAAAAATATCATCAACATATCCGAGCCAGACTTTGGACTTTAGGCCGGGTGAATCTAGAGCTCGTTGCTCGAAGTCTTCCATGTAAACATTAGCTATTTTGGGGAGAAAGTGGTGATGTCTGTGCCTTCTTTTTGTAGGTAAAAATTATTTTGTTACATAAAACACCCAGAGCGAAATACATGGACAAAGAGGGCCTTGATGTTGAGCAGAAATATGTTCTTAAGAGAAGAATAGTATCACTGATCGGTACATTAGTGAAAAGGATAGTTATATCAAACATGACTAATAAATCTTCGTCGTTAAGTGTGATGTTTCTAATTTTGTCTATGAAGTGTTGTGTAATTTTTTATGTAGGAGGGGGGGGGGGGTGACCTACTAACTCCTTGTGTGTCGCAGCTAATTTCTTGGCTAAGTGATAATTAGAGCTGTCGATTCCTTCAACTATCAGTCGTAGTGGTGTGTTTGTTTTGTGTATTTTTGGCAGGCCATAAATTCTGAGAGTGGGGGTATAATGCAGTATTAGTTTTTTGGTGTTTCTTCTGGCCACATGATCATTGATTTGATTAATTCTGTTATTTTCTTTTTGATGTGGTTTGTAGAGTTGTAGTTCACCATTTGGTATGTGCTGAGGTCGGATACCAAATTTTCCAAGTATGCTGTCAGATCAAGGACAACAGCAGCATTACCTTTATCTGCTTTTGTAATTACGATGTCTTTATTATTTTTTAAGGATTTAATGGCCTTTTCTGCTTTGGTTAGGTTGCACTTTAGTTGTTTGTAGAGTTTAATATGTGCAATGTTTCCATTCGTATTCTGTCGACTAAATTGGAGTGGAGGGATCTTAGACCTCTTTTGATATTATAAATGAAATTGAATTTGTTAACTGACCTTGGTGCGATGGACTTTTTTCAGAAGTGTGAGTTCCCCTAAGTTAAGGTTGTAGCTTGATTTGTTAATAACTTAGAGAAGAAATTAGTGGCCACACTCAAGGAGTTGGTAGGTCCCTCCCCCTCCTACGTAAAAAAAAACACCACTTCACAGAGAAAATTAGAAACATCACACTCAACGATGAAGATTTATTAGTCACGTTTGACATAACTGCCCTTTTCACTAATGTCCCGATCAGTGACACTATTCTTCTCTTCTTACAGAACATATATCTGCTCGACATCACGGCCCTCTTTGCCCATGTACTCCACTCTGGGTATTTCATGTGGCAAAATAATTTTTACCTACAAAAAGAAGATACAGCCATGGGCTTACCACTTTCCACCCCCCCATACCAATAGCTAACTTTTACATGGCAGACTTCGAGCAATGAGCTCTAGATTCGGCCAGCCTAAAGCCCAAAGTCTGGATCAGATATGTTGATGATATTTTTGCCATTTGGCTCCACAGCCACGAAACATTAAATACATTCATAAACCACCTGAACAAACAACACAAATGTATCTAATTCACCATCAAAATCAAAAACAACAACTCTTCCTTTTCTAGACTCACTAGTCACATGTCCTCCCTCAGGCTGTCTCTCCTCCACAGTCTACTGCAAACCTACACACACACAGAACCAATACATACATAAAAATTCATGCCACCATCCAATACAAAACCTAGGAGTCTTCAGTATCCTCAAACACAAAGCCCAAACAATTTGCTTCAATGTACAAGCTCTGAACCAAGAATTTGAAATCATTAACCAAACAGTTGTAAAAAAATGACCACAATACAAAAACGATTAACAAGATCCTTCATAAAATTGCCACGAAAAACAAAAAAGAATTCAAGAATGCCATAGCCATACCCTACATTAGGGGCATTTCAGAAAAAATAGATAGAACACTACTTAAATACAACATTAAGACTACCTTGAAACTCCCAACAAAATTAAGAAATTTACTTAGCTCTTACAAACACCCTCTTCCATGCCTAGCCCACCCAGGAGTTTACAAAATTCAATGTACCTCTAACCTACCTAACATAGGGGAAACAGGACACCATCCCAATCAGAAAAGATGAACACAAGCAACACATTAAATACCTCCACTATGGTAAACAAGCCTATCATATCATGCACTCCAAACATGCCACAGAATTGACTGGAAAGGTACCAAGTCCATACACTGCACCAAAATCTGGTTTGAAAGAAAATTCAAAGAAGCTTGTGAAATGCTGAAACTTTCACAAGCTTTCACAAAATGATGGATTAATCATTCCAAGAATGTGGAGGTTCCATCTGCAATCTGTATAGCAACAAGAACAAGCCCAAACAGAAGAAGATCTCAATACAAGAGGACTTTAGAAATGTTTAATGTAGTTCTGTTTATATGTTATTTTTATTGTAAAAAAAAAAAATTATTTTATTTATTTTTATTTTATTTTATTTATTTTTTTTATTTTTTCCACAAGAGGTCAGGCCTCTTGTGGGAAAATTTAAATCTAAGTGCTTGTTAAATGATTAACAAGCATTTAGGTTCATCTTACTTTTGTATAGTGCAGTGTTACGTAGCTTGTATCTTATAGATATGTATTTTTCCTGATGATGACCTCAACACAGAGGTCGAAACATCAAATGTCACTTTACTAATGTTAAGTAAGGTAATTATTATTATAACACGTGTGTTGTGTCTCCATAAATTCTTCACTATGAATGCTGACCACCATAACCTTAAAAGAAAGAAAGGCTTCAAATCAGATTTTAAGAACAGGAACTAAATTGGCAAACTCATTGTCAGCAACTGAAAATGAGTTTGCCAATTTCATAAAGAGGGAGCACAGCTTTCCTCATGGAAACTCGTGTTTTTCATCCCATAACACATTCAAACTCCAGCCAGAGAACAAATGCAATTGACAGACAGTTTGTACGTCTTATGGGATGAAAAATATAATGTAATGCTTCGATAGGACGGTTAATATTTTAATGTGAAGAGAAGTTACTTGGCTGTTAAAAGCTATTGAGCTTAATATGTTATTTCACAAAAAGTGTAAGCACTGATTAGATATGCTGTCCATTGGTTGATCTACAAGATAATGAATCTGTTCTGGTTAGGTTTTATTAAATTTAATATCTGGAATCTAAAAATTTTTAGAACCACCCCACTTTTGGCTTCATGCCATCCATTTTTAGTAATAAATGATTTGAATGATGAAAAAATATACAAATAAAAAACAATAATATAAATCTCCCTTACAAACTTATGTGGATCTATCATAGTTTACACAGCAAACTTCTGGGTGAGATAAACTTGTCCCAGAACCTCCAGAGTGCAGTTCAAAGAATAATGGAACAGTGCTTTGATCAACTGGAAAAGATGAGAGTTCAACTCTCATCATGGTGACAGGAATCTCTATATAAATGTTTTATCAATTGATGGTGAGATAACCCATGTCATTACAGGGCTAGAAGGGTTTTTACCCCAGAAACTAAATTTTTTCATCCAACCTGCAAATAAAGCCAAAGAACACATGCCAATTAACAGATAAAAGTACTATTAGTGAGCAGTAGATGATAGAACATGAGGATGGTGGATCATCCAGTGAATGGTAGTAGATGCAGATTAAAGGCATAGTGCAACAGATATTATAGCAATCAAGTGTACACCTTCGTTGGCTGGAATTATGTTCACAGCAGCTAATAATAAGAGGTAAATAACTTAACATCTGCTTATTGCATGCGTTCTTTGGACAGTCTGTAGGATGAAAAACCTAAGTTTTTTGAAAGGGCTAAAAAACTCTACCACTGTACGAGACTAGCTAACTGAACTTCAAAGGTTATTCACAGATCTGCTGCTTTTGGGTACACAGGGGTTCAGTTGTAATAATAATAATAACAATTACATCTACATCTTTTATTACTATTATTATTCGCGACACCTCCAAGGAGTCCGAGGACTCATCGCAGGAGGACACCTACTATTATACAACTGTCTCAACCTAGTACTACACCGAACTCTACTACCAATCATCTCCATCAATGCCACCTACCGCCCATCTCCACCACAACTAGTATTTTTTTGTCTGTAAATTGCGTGTGTTCTGAAGGGCCGATTTGTCTGTATGCGGGATGAAAAACCCAAGTTTCCGGGAGTAATTCCATTAACATTGTTTGTTGGACTTGTGGAAGTGGTCTATTTATTAGTAGCTGAACTTGTTTAGGATAATTTGGAAATAAATTCATAATGGTAGCCAGTTCTGATTGTAGTAATGATCATAATGATGAAAAATTGATTTGGCTTTATATGATTAGCTCTTTGACAATTGCATTTTTCTTTTTTTTATGTGATAACAAAAATCGTTTCAAACACATCTTTCAGTATAGGTAGTTTTCTACATAATGCGAAGCTGAGTTTGCCATAAATGAGGTTTACCCCCAGATAATGATTTTGTAATAATGGTATTTATAAAGAATATTTGAACTCACCATACTTTGATGTTGATTTTTAATTTTTTTCCCCTTTATTTGATAAGAATATATGCACATTGAGGATTTAAGTCAAAGAAATAGCCTGTAAAGTACTCACCCAGTACAATCACATATAGTTTACCAGTTGCCATCTCTCCTTCTTTTCCCTTTGCTATGCAAGTATATTCCCCTTCATCTGCAGTTCTCTGCATATTTTGCACTGTTAACTTACCTAATGATTCTAATTTCTGACGATGATTTACTGGCAGTGTTAAACTCCCTGGAAAAAGGAAAAAATAATAACAGAATATTTGTGACATACTGTTCAAGAAATAATGATGTACTATATAGCATAAAGGAAAAATAAGAAAGAAAGCACATAAGTTATATGTGCTTGCTTTCTTATATACAAAAATTAATGCATATACAGTTGACTCCGTGCATTGTTTGAAAATCTGCATATAACGTTTGACTTCCCAAAAACTTAACTACTAATAACCTCCTGTTGATTGAAAACCTTACCGATAACATTAACAGTCGATTGACACATATTTTGTATGGTATGTATATATGTATTATATACTATATTCTTAAAATAAAGTAAGCTAGAGAAAAGAAAATGTTATTAAAGAAAATCATAAGGAAGTGAAAATACATTTACAGTACTGTATTTATCAATACTATAAGTTTATGTTGTCTGTTTACAAGATGAATCATATGTCTGTCAGTACCTACATCAATATTGTCTTATATGAAACAAAAACACTGTAGATATTATGCGTATTACCTAACACTAGACATAAAAAATGAAAAGACAATGTGAAAAAGAAATTATTCTTATTTATTTACAAGCATTTACAAGTAGCCTAGTGCAATCGATATGATTGCTTTGCAGTAGCCTAGCCTATACATCAATGACTGAATCTTTATAAAATTTTTATTTTATGTTAATAATTAATTAAACTAATTAACAAATTAATAACAGTTAATTCTATGCAGTTATGATTTAATGATGCATCTTTATTTTTGTTTGCATTTCTCTCGAGTGCAAATGGCCATGTACTGTCTGTAAGTGCTTGTGCATAAGTTTTGATAAATTTTAACTTTTCTATAATAGATCTGTGTATATTTTATGGTAGTAAATGATAAAATAGACTAGTATCTACATATATTTTATGCATTCATGACATACCTGACTGTTTATTAATTTTTTTGATATTTCTAAGCTACATGGTTCGTCTGCAAGTTTTTTCAAATTGTCGCAAATCTCCAAAACATTTTCCAATATATTTATTGAAAAAACGCCCATAAGTAGACTCGTGTAGCTCAAACCTGCATTCTTCAAAGGTCCACTGTATTATAAAACATCAAGTGATGATAAAATGCATCATGCAAATTTCAGTGATTATGCCATTTTTTATAAAAATAAATGAATAATGTCCATTGACCATCCCTTTCAAACGAGAATGATCCTAAGTGTCTAAGATTTTTAACAATCATCTAAAATCTGCCAAGGAATCTGTTGCTGAAATAATTTATTAGAAATGACAAAATAATGATGACAATGACTGATCATCTGGTGACTACATTATCTTATGAAATAAGAATGAATGTACATCACTAGTGTGACATTGAAAAATATCAGCACAAACTGCAATTCTCTACATGAAAACTCAACTATGACAATCTTCTAGCAGCTTGTGCTGATATTTTTCAAGGGACATAATATCACACTAGTGATGTTGTGTTAAGCCAAATTTACATCACCGCATCACTGTCAGACTATCAGAAGACGGTCTGACAGTGATACATAACATATTTGGTGGATATATCTCCATGAGATCTTTTTTTACCTTTGGATTGGATGAAATTATGACCAAAACAACTAAGTCTAATCTTCGAAGGTACCTGTGGCATGATTATAAATAATAAATTATACGATAACCACAGTAATTAACTTTAATGAAATGAAAATACAGATATTTCATATTGAAAATAACAGTACATTATCAGTGTGTAGAAACAAGCAATCAAAGGAACCAGATTACACAGTACATACAGCAGTCAGTGGTCTACCAATTAAAAAATGTTGCCAAGTGCTAGAAATTAGCATCAATAAATAATATTATTAAAAATATTATTAAACGACTATTTTTGATGATCACATAAAATAAGAATCTCCCAAACTTTTGGAAGAGAAAGATGATCGTTCTGATTCAGATTTAGCCGATGTAAAAGGGTTTCACAACTTTCTTTGAAAAGGCATTCCTATTTAAACCTGTCTATGGAGAATTCCTTGATAAGGAACCAACTTTGAGTGACTAAAAAAGATTTAGCATCTAATATTTGATCGATTTTAGATCTTGAAAGAAGGATTTCAGCTACCCTGAATGATGAATTACTTAATATTGTTCTTCGTATTTCTAAACAATCTTTAGCCCGTTCTTATGAAAGACATTCCTACAAACTGATGCAAAAATACAAATCGTTACACCGTAAACAAAAAATTACTCCAGACAACAAGCCCACTAATAAATGAATTGTGATCTGGTTGCCAGTTATCTGATGCTGAAACTTGCGTATTAGCTAAAGGCCATGACTTTGCTGTGGTAACAAAATGAATCCCATATCTTGAATTTTTGCATAACATAGAATGCAATTTGTCGGGACTTTCCAGCAAAGATGCTAATAAACTACGTTCTGAAGTTGCGGCTTCGCTTTTTAAAAGCAAATTACGCCCATGAAATTTATCGAGTGCTGAAATCCGGGAATTAGTTTAATTAAGAAAAAATAGCAATATATCCATTTTGAAAGCAGATAAAGGAAAAGCAGTAGTGGTAATGGATAAGGCTGACATTGAGAGAAAAATAGACTACCTTTCACAGGATACCTCCACCTATCAAGAAAATTAATAATAACCCTAATCTTTTTCAGGACTCTCATATCTGTAGTCTCTGGTCTTTGGTTTACTTTTGACCCAGCTCTAAGATCCAGTTAAAACTGGTTTGAATACTGTCTTGTATGCAGCTAATTTAGTGTTCTGACTAATTTCTCTCTTATTCCATATGAATTTATTCAACTGACATCCTACCATACCATCTTTATTGAAAAATAGTACCTAAGTAGCTCAGATGTTTTACATGTTCTATAAGTTCTCCATTCACAATGCAGTTGATATTTTTAATTATTATTATTATTATTATTCAGGCCTCCACGGAGTCAAAAGACTCTTCGTGGGAGGTCCTTCCTAAGAAACACAAAGTCTATCAAGACTCATTGAGGGGAGGTCCCCCCCCCCAAGAAACACAAAGTCTATCATACTTCTTAAACTCATTGATCATTCTCGCTCTCACCACTCCATCAGGCAATGCATTCCATGGTTCAACCACCCTCCGTGCAAAGAAACCACTCCTCACCCTCTTGTTCACAGATTCCTTTCGTAACTTCTTCCTATTTTCATTGTTTTTGTCTTGTTATTGCTGCCCTTCAATACAATATCTATTACAACAGTTATTCAATTTAGTCAGGGAATCTTGCAAACTTGTAGCGGATTTATTTAGAAGTGTAACATTGTCCGCATAAAGCAAAGAGCTGAGATTAACATCTCCAATTTTGAAATCTGGTTTAATACCACTTTCCTTCATAATGTGACCCATATACATAATGACTAACTGAGGGGATAATGAACATCCTTGTCTCACACCAGATTTAACATTAAACCATCTTCCTGTATTTCCTTCAATTCTAACTGCTGACTTACAACTTAAATAAAGACAAAGTTGATATAATGCTCCATTGACACCATACAAATGTAGTGTTTTGAATAGCTTTTCTCTTGGCACTTTGTCATATGCCTTTTCCAGATCTACAAAACTTAAATACAGATCTTTATTATGTTCCCATGATTTCTCAACAATTTGTCGTAAACTGAAAATCTGCTCCTGACGGCCTCTGAATCCAGCTTGTTCTTCACCAAGCTTCCCCTTCCACAATTCTTCTCAACCATTTCTCAAGTATACTTGCATAAATCTTACCAGGAACATTTAGCAGGGAAATGCTCTGTAGTTCTCACATTCCGTTTTATTTCCCTTTTTATATATGGGTACTATGAGAGCTCTACTGAAATTATCTGGAATTCGTCCCTCTGTCTAGGCCTTCTGAACTATGTAGTGCAGCCACTGTAAGACTTTTATACCTCCATACTTGAGCATTTCTGGTCGAAGATCATCTACTCCTGCTGCCTTTCCACATTTCAAACCTTTGATGGCTTTTACTACTTCAAGTATGGATATGTATTCCTGACTGTATGCCTGTTAAGTGTTTTTTACCACTGTGCTATCACTGCTTGTTTCATTTAGCAATTTTTCGATGTAATTACTCCATACTTCAAGGATATCTTTTTTCTCCAGTTTTCATGTCACCTTTATCATCTCTAATTCCTTTTACAGCACTCTTTCTTCCATTTCTGAGCTTCTTCAACAACCTCCAAAATATCTTGCCACCTTCTTGATATTTATTTTCTATGTTCTTACCAAGTCTTCCCATGACTTTTGTTTAGCTAGTTTTACAGAATGTTTAGCTTTTTTTTTACATTTGTCTCTGTATTCTTTAAGACCACAAGCTGACTTATTTGCCAGGAACTTTTGTTATGCTTTCTTCTTTTCTTTCACTGCCTCTTTAACTTCCTGTGTCGACCATGGAGTTCTGATTTTTTTATCCTTGCAGATAACCTTACCACATGCCTCTCTGGCAAGATCAATCAGTGTTTTCTTCAAGGCTTACCATTGAATCTCCAAGGTTTAGTTCCTGCTCTCAAACTCTTTCATTTTTTTCTTCAATAATCTTTGTGTATTTTAGTCTACAGTTCACATCTGAGAGCTGCTCAACTTTTATTCACTTCAAAACTTTCTTACATGTTATTGTTTTCAAAATGAAATTCATTTTTATCCTGCTCAAGACTAAATAGTGATCACTTCCAATTTCAAATCCTCTGTACACTCTGGTGTCCTGCACCAGGGAGAAAACATCAATATCGATCAAAAATTCATAAAGAAGGTTATCCAGTAAAACCTAATGTGAACTGTATTGACTCTCCTACCTATAGAATTGCTAAATTTCTGTCATGTTTATTAACTGCCCACACTGGACAATCCAGATCATTCATCAAGAATTCCACACATTTTCTTGAAAAAATCAAGGATACTCAAATACAAGAGTCGGATTTAGTCAGCTTCGACATTGTTTCCCTCTTTACCAACATTCCATTATCTGACACTGTTAATTTATTATATGATGATTACCCTACTAATATGGCAAAGATTTTGAATTTGTTATACATTCAGGATATTTCATGTGGAAAAACAAGATCTATACACAAGTTGAAGGTACTGCCATGAGTAACCCTCTGTCTCCACCTTTGGTAAACTATTTTTTGAACCATCTAGAACATACCCTGTTCTCATCCATTCATCCTCAACCCTCTCATTGGTTCCGTTATGTTGATGATGTCTTTGCTATTTGGCCTCATTCTGAAAATGAACCTACCACTTTTCTACAACAGATCAATAGCCTTCACCCATGCATTCAGTTCACCATGGAAAAAGAAAAGGCAGGTAGTTTACCATTCTTGGGCATTTGCCTTTTATGCATAGCCTCTGGTAATTTATCAACCAATGTTTATCATAAATCTACCTTTACTGGCACATCCATCCATCAAAAGTCTGCTCATCACATCTCTCAAAAAAAATTGGTTATCAAGTCCTTAATTAATAGACCACATAAGGTGTGCTTGCTCTTCTCCCTCAAGCTTACAACAAGAACTTCTCACTATGGTTGTTGAAAGTTTTTCCCTTGGTTATACTCTAAATTAAAGATACCAAGAAATTATATAGTTGGTTTAATCCTTTTTCCAAGTGTAAGCAAACAAAGTTTGCACCTGAAGTATTTTCAGGACTGGGGCAACTCGTGGTAAAGGTGGTATGACTTCACATCACTTGCCTTAGTATCCCATAATGCAAAGCACGTGTCCTTGCGGACATGTATACTGCTATGGTCAATAAAGGTCAAAACCCAGACTGGTTTTGGCCTTTATTGAGGTCTCATCAGTGGGAGCCAGACCCAGAGGTGATACCAAGGCTGAAGTAATGCAGAAGTCATATTTCCATATATGAGTTGCCCACTTTCAACAACTATCTATCTCTAATCCAGAGTATTATAATAATAAGGTGTCACACCTTTTGGCAACTCATATGTGAAAATATGACTTCTGCATTACTTCAACTTGGTACCACCTCTGGGTCTGACTTCCACAGATGAGACAGCAATAAAGGTCGAAACTGGTCTGGGTAGTGTCCCTTCCATTAATGCATAGCACATCTCCTTGTGGACAGTATACATGTCCACAAGGAGATGTGCTTTGCATTATGGGATACTAAGGCAAGTGATGTGAAGTCATAACACCTTTACCACGAGTTGCCCCATGAGTTTGCACCTGAAAATACTTCAAGTGCAAACTTTGTTTGCTTATACTTGGAAAAAGGATTAAACCAAGTATATAATTTCTTGGCATCTTTAATTTATTTTAAGCTTCTCGCTATCAAAATGTTAATGGTATTGAATGGTTACACCCTAATCAAATCCAGCAGATAATGGACTCTATGTTCCAACACCTCAGGATTCTTCAACAGACCGCAGGGTTCAAATCACTTATATTTCGCATCTCGGAACCGATTGGTAGAATTTGGAGGAAGTATCATCTCATTCCCACATATTTTCGGATCAACAAAATTTCTCGTCTGTTACCATCTACAAAAGACAAACTGGCACCTCTATCATTAGCTCACATTTACCAGATACTGTGTGAATATAATCTAACATAATTTTGACAAAGAGGCCGTTCTGTAGAAAAAAGAATTAAAGAACATCAATATTATATTGAATACATGAAACCTCAAAAGTCTCTGGCACAACATAGTATTGACACTAAACACAATATTCAGTGGGATAAAGCTTGTCTTCTCCATAGATGCAGATCTAAATATGAACGCCTTTTCAAAGAAAGGCGTTCATATTTAAACCTGCATCTATAATCTTGTCTCTAGAAGCAAGGTTTCTACTTCATCAATTGTTAGCCCTCACTAAAATAGTACTAAAATAGGTTTATCACTAATCTCTTCTAAGTGGGATTTACATAATAATTCTACTCTTTACTCTTAAGAAAAATTCCTACTCTTTTACAAAATATTGATAAAAGAAAACTGCATAAAATGTTGTCAAGATGGTTGAGCAGTCTAAGGCACCAGACTCATTTAACCTTCCCTGTGAAAGGAATGTGATTTCTAGTCCATGTATGTGGGCATGGATTCAAATCCCACTCCTAACAGAAACATATCTGGTTGACCACCAGATGGTGCATACTGGATGGACTGCATGATCATGAGCTCTCAGCTAAGTCATTGTTTTAATACGATTTAATATTTTGATAATTAATTTTGTAGTATTCTTGCATATAAATGTGTGGCTGAGTATGTTTATTTATTTTTGATATATTTATACCATGTATGACAGATAAACTGTGTTATTCATGGCACCCATTGTGGAGGCCAAGACATATTTGTGCAGCGGGTTTGACATGGCAGATTTTGCAAAACGTAGTGTGTGTGCACGCTATGTATTCATTGCCAAGAAAAAATAGATTGTGATATGAGAGTGGCAGTGGAGAGAGTGTGTGTTGTAGATGTTGTACAAGCCAGAAATGTGAGACTTGGAAGCGAGAGAATGAAGTAGCAGAAGTCATTACTGAAAACTGGGAAACTGAATCTTGGAGCGAATGGGTACTAGGTTTAAATGATGGTCAAAATATGAAAGAGAATATAAATGAAGTGGCTGAAAATAGTGGTATGATAGCGTATGCAAAAGTTGTGGTGGTGGAAGTTCAGGAGAATGTAGAAGACCTGAATAGAGAAATAGCTCACTTGCATGTAGTCCTTCATAGGACAAAGAGCAAGAGTGAAAGGCTGCAGAAACAGCAAGAGATTAGTCAAACTGAGGACAGACTAACAGCAAGAGATCCAAAGCCAAAAAAAGAAAATTCTAAAAATAAATTAGAGAAAGAGGGTAAGCAGATATTTTACAGTGATTCTATGATAAGGGGGTACTACATGAAAGCGCTACAAAATCTTGTTTCCCTGGTGCAAAAATCAATGATATTATTAATGTTGTCAGAATGACAAAAGGGAAGTTAAAGGAATTGATTGTTGTGGATGGAATCAATGGCTTGAGAGGTGAGAAGTATTGTAGGAAGATGTGAAAGAGTTATTGGAAGAAGCAAAAAGAAGAGCAAGTGAGTGAAGTTTGTAAGTCTGTTGCCATGCTCTAATAAAGGCAAACTGAGAAGAAGGGCAATGTTAGCTAAAGAATAAAAAATTTTGCACAAATATAACTTGTGCAAAAAAAAGAATAATGTAGAGTTTGTGGACCTATGGCCTGAGTTTGATGGGTGTAATGAGCTGCAAAATGCTGACAGACTGCACTTAAACATATTCAGAGTTAGGTGTGTAAGGATAGCTTTGTGTCACTGAGAGTGTGGAAGTGCAAAGTCAAGAAAACTAAAGAAATTAGGGTGGATGCAGATCAGTGTGTGTGTGAAAGCACCCATGAAACAAATGAGTGAGAATAACCAACAAGTGCAGAATCTAGTCTCTCAAGCAAAAATATTGCATAGGGTAGACAATTCAGGAAGTAAAGATGGTTGGACCTATAGGGATGCTACAGTTTCTATACACTAATGCCAGAAGTATCAGGAACAAGAGGGAGGAGATTTAGGCATTGGTTAGTGCAACCTCACCAAACATTACAGGTATTAGTTAGACTTAGCTAACAGCAGATGATATAGTTACAGGAATAGAATGTGATGAATTTAGTAATGAGGATAGTTAATGGGTGTCTGGAGGAAGTAATATCATGCTGTATGTCCAAAGTCAGCAGGGTAAATTGGTTGGAGTAAGATGGATGAGTAGTGTTATGCATTAGCTGTAAACAAAGAACTTGTGGAGGGTATATAAGGAGAAAGGTGACCAGCTAATTCATGAACAGTACAAGGATCAGGCAAGAAAGGTAACCAGCATGATAAGGAAGGCAAAATCAGATTATGAGAAGAAATTAGTTGAAAAGGCAAAAGGAAATCCCAAAGAGTTTTTTCATTATGTGGCAAGTAGAAGGAAGAATAGCTATGGAAGGATAACTTTAATGAGTGCAGATGGTAAAGAAGTAATGGAGGAAGATGAAATTGTTGAGCTACTGAGTGACCATTTTGCAAGGGTAATAAATCATCCAAGTGAAGATACTGTTATGACACAAGTGACAGGGACTGATGTGAGAACATCAGTTAACTTGATATACTAAGAATTGGTGGTACTTAGCATACTGCAGAATGTGCATGCAAATATACTGTGGGATTGGATGGGATATCGGCTCACATTTTAAGAGAATGTGCAGGGAACTGTCATTGTCTCTGACTAGGCTGTTTAATTGAAGTCTCAGTTCTGGCAAAGTCTCAACAGAGTGAAAGGAAGGCAAAATAATTCTTTGCATAAAGATGGATCTAGGTCTGTGGTAGCAAATAATAGACCAATTAGTATTTCAGCAGTGGTGTAAAAGTACTGGAAAACTTGGTCAAAAAGCTAATTCAGGAATAGGTGGATAAGAATACGATACTCTATGATGGGTGGCATGGCTTTGTGAAGGGTCAGTCATGCCTTAGTAATCTACCAAATTTTTTATAATAAAGTGACAACTGAGTTGGTTCAAGGGAATGGCTACACTATGATACTGCTGAATTTTGCAAAGGTGTTTGGAAAGATACCACATGGAACTTTGTTATGTAAATTGCAACAAATGGAGATGGATAGGATGGCTGATGAACAGATACCAAGAAGTTGTATATGAAGGAGCAGAATCCAGGAGAAGGCAGGTGACTAGTGGTGTGCTGCAGGACTCTGTGCTTAGCCACTGTTATTTAATTTGTGCATAAAGGGCAGGTGAATGGAAGAGATGAATGCAAGGCAAATCAGAGTTGGAGTGAGAGAGAGTTATGGGAATGACAGAAGAGGCGAGAAGAAACAATAAAAGAGAGGAAATGAGAAGTATGGGAATGATAGAAGAGGAGAGAATAAAAGCAGTAAAAGAGAGGGAATGAGAGAGAGTTATGGGAACAATAAAAGAGGAGAGAATGGAAACAGTCAGAGAGAGAATGAGAAGAATGCGAGGGAGTGCTGGAACCAGGGATGGAGTGATGCCAGGACAGCAGGTAAGTAGGGAAACACAAAGTGAAAGAGTTAGAGGAGAGAGAGTGAGGGATGCAGGTGAACAATCAAGGAACAGAGTGGTAAGAGCTGTGATGTATGGAGACTCGATGATCCGTGCAAGATAGAATGCCAGAGGGGTGTTTGCCTGGAGGAAAGATAGAGAGTGTGGCTATGGCAATTAAGAGGGGTGAAAGGGGGGAATGAGTGATTGTGATGGGCACAAATGACTTGAGAGGCAATGTAAATTGGGTGGCAAGGGATCTGAGATTCTTGCTTGAGGTTGTACAAAAGAAAACGCAGAGAGGAAAGATTGTGTGTGTGTTGCCAAGAAGCAGAAGAGCATTAATAATGAATAGCATAATAGCCAGAATGTGTCAGAAGAGAGGATTGGAATATGTGGATGCTTGGATGGCATTTAAGGACAGAAAGGAACTGTATATGAGAGACCACTTGCATTTGAATGAGGAAGGACGCAGGCATCTGGAGAGATTGCGGTTTTCTGAACGAGCTGGTGTGTCAATGCAGGGAAACTAAAATTACCAGGGTGGATGGTAGCAGGGGTGGCCTCTTGTGGGAATGGGTGTTCGGGTAAGGGGGATGACATCAGGTAACACTGAGTCCAGTGGGGTCTGGAGGAGATAATGATTGGTATAGAAGCAGTGACATTTTTATGCTTTATACTAATGCCAGGAGTATCCGGAATAAAGGAGATGAATTGTGGTGCTGATAGCATCAGCCTGGCCAAAGATTATTATTATTATTAAGAGAGAGACCGCCAGGGAGTCAGAGACTCATCGAGAGAGGCCACATACTACACACACCAGCTATCATACTTATTCTTGAATTCATTCACACTACTTGCATTCACAACATCCATGGCAATCCATTTCAATCACGCACTACCCTCTGAGAGAAAAATCTAGCCCTCACACCCTTCTTGGCGGCCTTCATTCTCAGCTTCCAAGGATACCCTCTCGTCCTTTCCCCAACCTCCATAAATTGAAAAATTCTATCAATTGAAATCCTGCATGACCCTTTCAGAAGTTTGTAAGTCTCAATCATATCACCCATCATTCTCCTGCTTCTAGTGTCTGCAGTCTACAAATTCTCAATCTCTTCATAATCAGTATTCCACAATCCTGATATCATTTGTAACACTCTCCTTTGCACTCTCTCCAATATATCAGAATCACAATGGAAACCAGGAGACCAAACCTGCACACAATAGTCCAAGTGAGGTCTTATCAAGGCCTTGTAAAGGGGCAAAATAAATTAGAAAAGATTATTGGGATGTCTGAGACGTGGTTGACAGAAAATGATATAATAATAGGAATAGAAGTAGCAGGGTACAGCATTTTTCAGCAAGGGAAACCAGAGTAGTGTAGTACTGCTTATGATAAGTGATGACTCATGTCATCTAAGAGTGGGGGACTTTGGAACGCAGTGAAAACACCAATGGTTTTGAAAGCATATGGTGTGAGGTAGAGGTAGGCAAGACAGGATATTTATGGGGTGCTGCTAAAGCCAAGGAGCACAGAGGGTGGGGAGCAGAAGATGTTTAGGGAGTTGAGCTTGGCAAGTGCAAAAGAATGATTGTTATAGGAGATTTTAACTACAGTAGTATAAGCTGGGAAGAGGAAAATGAATGTAGTAATAAGGGAATGGAATTTCTAGAATTCTTGAGGGACAAATGTCTTAGGCAACATGTAATAGAGGGAATAAGAGGTTCAAGAGTTTTGGATTTGGTCATAGCATCAGAAGAGCTGATAATAAGTGAGATGACCTCTTCCACCAGAGAGAGTGACCATGTGGTTCTGACTTGGAAGATGAATAGACATGCAGGTGTATCAAAGAAAAGGGTACGTATGTGGAATTATAAGGCAGGTGATTATAATAGTCTTAGGTCTGAACTAGGGGCAGTTACATGGAGGGCAGATTTGGAAGGCCTGGATATCATTAGTGCTTGGGAAATTGTGAAGGAATATTTGTTAACAGCAATAGTAAGCTGTATTCCACGAGTGAAGAAGAGGACACAATTGGGTGTAAAGTGGATAACAAACAATACCAAGCAGGAACTGCAGTTGACAAAGAGATTATGAAAAAGATATAAGGAGAGGGGTGGAGGGCAGATACATGAAGAATGTAAGACGCAGGCCAGGAGAGTGACCATGAGTATTGCGAGGAAGGCAAAACTGGAATATGAGAAGAGATTGGCACTAAGATCCAAAGAAAATCCTAGGGAATTTTTAAGCTATGTGGCCAGTAGGAAGAGAAATGATTGTGGAAGAATGACATTGCAGGATAAAAATGGGAATAGAGTGACTGATGCAGAGGACATAGTGGAGTTGTTCAATGAGTACTTTATTGGAGTATTTCATCCTGGACAAGAAGGTTTTAATACAAGAGGCATAGGGCAGATTCAGGGTTTAGAGGTGCAAGAGTAGAGTGTGTTCCAAATAATGAGTACTCTGGATGTCAGTAAAGCTGTAAGGCTGGATGGTATTTCACCATGGGTTTTGAGAGAATGTGCTAAAGAACTGACATCTCCATTGACCTGGCTTTTCAATGAAAGTCTGGCTATGGGAAAGGTACCCAGGGAATGGAAGGAAGGTAAGATAGTGACATTGCATAAGGGTGGTAGCAGACTGGAAGTGTCTAATTATAGGCCAGTTTGTGTGTCATCAGTAGTTGTTAAGGTCTTGGAGAAATTAGTGAGGGACCATATACAGCATTGGGCAGATGAGGGTAATGTTATCTATGAGAATCAACATGGATTTGTTAAGGGACACTCTTGCTTTAGTAATATCATTGCCTTTTATAATAAAGTGTCAAGTGACAAGAGCAATTGATGAGGCAAAGGCATATACTGCCATTTTTTTTGGATTTTGCAAAGGCATTTGGGTACCACATGATAAGCTGATACTTAAGTTGCAGCACATGGGTTTAGATGTCGGGTTAGTCAACTGGATTCAGGATTGGCTGTCTGATAGGTATCAGAGAGTTGTGTATTGTGGGACAATATCAAGGAGGCAGAAGGTTACAAGTGGGGGTTCCACAGGGCTCAGTACTGTGACCTGTACTGTTTAACCTTTATATTAATGACACTGTCAATGGATTGCAAGGGGATATTCAGTTGTTTGCAGATGATGTAAAGCTGGGCAGGGTTATTAGTAATAGTGCAGATGTGGCAACCCTGCAAGAGGATTTGAATAAACCGAACGATGAGCAAATGAATGAGGGTGTCGGTTTAATGCAGCAAAATGTAAAGTCTTGAAGTTTGGGATACATCGATGAGAGGCTGCATATTCAATTGGAGGAGCTACTGGAGGAAGTAGAGGAGACAAGAGATCTGGGGATGATGATTGATAGAAAACCGAAATTCAGGGAGCATATTGCAAAGGTGGTGAAGGTAACCCAGAGGATTGCTGCAATACTGAGAAGGACGCTAACCTGCAGAGATAAAAGAGTTATCATTCTGTTGTATATGACTCTGATCAGACCATACTTAGCCTATTGTTCTCAAATTTGTTTCCCAAAATTTGAAGGGGGTAAATTAACTGTTGAAAGGATGCAGAGGCAGATAACCAAGATGGTTTCAGGACTCTATAAGGTTAGTTATGAGGATTGGCTGAAGGAATGTAGACTGCAGTTTGGTGGATAGAAGAAGGAGAGGTGATATGATCGAGACTTTTAAACTGTTGAGAGGCAGTTACAGAGTTGACACTGGGGAGTTCTTTCACTTGGTGAAACAGCAGGAAGGAGCAATGACAATGGGCCATCCCTGGAAGTTACGAAAGGAAACTGTAAGCAAGAGGGTGAGGAGTGGATTCTTTGCATGGAGGGTGGTTGAACCATGGAATGCATTGCTTGATAGTGGTGAGAGCAAGAATGGTCAATGAGTTTAAGGAGGGTTATGATAGATTCTGTTTTTCCTAAAAAGGTCCTCCCACAATGAATATCTTGACTCCATGGAGGCCTGAATAATAATAATAATAATACCTCCTGAAGGAACACGGCATTGTCGTGGCAGTGGGGCTTGCGTGTTTCAGTGATGATAAGAGCTATTCTGGTAGTAGCATAGCTACCAGCAGGGACACTCTTGTCAGACAGGTCTCAACTGAGGAGTCAGACTAACAGTGTTCCATCCCCCATCTTAATGGTGAAAAGCAAGAAGAGATATATACCGGATCAGTCGATGCCCAGGTCATCAAGGACTGCGTCAGATGTTGGAGATCCTGGGCATCAGGCGACAAGTGGACTACCCAGCTCTCCTTGCTGGGTCCTGTAGAAGTTATGAAATTTTTTTACAGATCAACACCAGAAAAACGAGGTTTCAGAAAGCATATGCATTTAATCTGGCAAAAAAAATTTCCAGAATCTGCAATAACAGAACAAAGACTTATGGACCAAAAGAATTTCATTTTCCATAACAAAATATTTACCGAACTTGAGCTGCAAGAATCATGTAATAAACCAACTCCAGTAACAGCAATCATTAGGAGGTAGTTATATCAAACTTTGGAATTCAACGCAGTAAACATCAAGTTGACAATATACCTCAAAATGTTTTGACAGAAGTACAGTGAAAAATGAAGTCAGGGATATTGGAATATATGAACTCCATAAATGACTGTGTAAGACTACCACCATTAAAAGCTTTTACATAAATCTAAGCTAAAACAGCTCCTCTTAGATGCAAATGCTGTGATTAAAACTATCACAACCAACAGTATAAAGGAAACAAATCAGCTCCTATACAGCACAGCCTATATCATTACAGTAAAGCTTGGTTGCAAACCGCAAGAGCCGAGGATGAAACAATCTGCATGGAAAATCCAGTTGGAACGAAAAGCAAAAAAACTTCGAGCTGATCTGGATCTGAGAAACTTAAGGAGTTTTAAAGAAGGACGGCTAAAAAATAATAACATCAAAAACAAACTGATTAACACATATAATTTGACAAACAAAACAATTGCTGAAGTTACCAAAGAGCTAAAACAAAAAATTATAGTGACTGCACAGAAAATTAAAAGATATGAAGCAAGAATAAACCAATATGTACAAAATATGCAATTTTGACAAAACCAACATCAGTTCTTTCAGTCTCTCCAGAGAAATACAAATGCAATCATTCACCATAAAAAGAAGAAACACTCGAATTTTGGAAGTCAATCTGGGATAATCCTATTGAACACAATAAAGATGCCTCATGGATTAAGGATATAGAATCAGAAATGAAACAAAATCAAATGCAAAATGTCATTATCACTAAAGAAGTGCACAAGCTAGAAAATTAAAAAACTGGAGTAAACCTGGGAAAGACAAACTACATGGATTTTGATTAAAGCATCTAACAGGTCTACATGATCGAATGGCAAAACAATTTAATTATTTGTTGCAGTCAGGCTCAGTGGAAGACTCGATGATATCTGGGCACACTTTTCTCTTCATGAAAGATAAGGATAAGGGTGCAGACCCAAGTAACTATTGTCCAATAACATGCCTACCAACTATGCTTAAGCCGTTCACTGCAATCATAGCAAATTTCATATACCATTACTTATCAGATAATTGGATTTATCTGATTAAACAAAAAAGGCAATTTTCAAAAATTTTGAGGAACAAAAGACCAGATTATTAATAAAATAATAAACTAATAAGAACACCTTATTAATAAAACGATTCTAAGAAATTCAAAAAGACGAAAAACTAACTTAAACATGGCATGGATAGACTACAAGAAAGCATTCGATTCCCTCCCAAACTCCTGGATCCAAAAATCACTACAAATATTTGGAATTAGCAAAAACATATGTTCGTTTCTGGCTGCTGCTGTGAAATCATGGAAAACAACTTTAATAGTGAATAATGAACGATTTGGAGATATCAGCATTAAACATGGAATTTTCTAAGGTGATTCATTGTCACCATTGCTCTTCAACATTTCTTTGATACCTTTGTCTATGATTCTGAAGAAAACAAAACATGGATATGAAATTCCTAAATGTAATATTAAAATTTCCCATCTGTTGTATATGGATGACTTGAAGTTATATGGAAAATCGATCCAGCAAATAGACTCTTTATTGAACACAGTTCATTTTTTCGTTCAGGACATCAAAATGGAATTTGGTTTAGATAAATGTACAATTTTATCTATTAAATGAGGAAAAATTAATGACACTAACAATTTTAATTTTGATCAAGAGAAATATATAAAAGCAATTTCAGCTGATGAACACTATAAATACCTTGGAATATTAGAAGCCAGTGATATTCTCCACTCGAAAGTTAAACAACAGGCAGCATCAGAATACATCAAGAGAGTTAGAAATGTTCTGAAAACAAAACTAAATGGATTAAACACAATTAGAGCAATGAATTCTTGGGCAATACCAGTGATCCGATACAGCTGGCATAATAGATTGGACAAAAGAAAACCTGGACAAACTGAACCACAAAACTAGAAAAGTAATGACTATATATCAAGCATTACATCCACAAAGTGATGTTGACCGGTTGTACTTACCAAGGAGAATAAGTGAACAGGATCTGCTGCAAGTGAGACAGACTGTGAAAGAAGAAGAAATTAGTTTAAGAAGTTTCATTGACAATAGTTCTGAGCCAATGCATCAAGCAATTACACAAAAAGGCCTTCTAAAAGCAACAGGAAACACATCCGATCACAAAAAGGAACAACAAAATAACCGATATGTGCACTGGAAAAATAAACCCTTACATGGCCAATTTCTTCAAGATACTGAGGACAAAATTGACGTGAACAAGACGTGGCATTAGCTACAATATGGATACATTAAAAAAGAAACAGAAGGATTTATTCTAGCAGCTCAAGAACAGGCATTACAAACTAATGCAATGAAAACAAAAATTTGTTGAACATCAATAATAACAGTAAATGCAGATTATGCAATCAAAAAGATGAGACTGTAGAACATCTAATCAGTGCCTGCAGCAAAATAGCTCAAACTGACTATAAACACCACCATGATAAAGTGGCCAAAATAATTCATTGGCATGTATGCAAAAAATGTGGCTTTCCTACTTCTGATAACTGGTGGCAGTATAAAATAAAGACAGTATTGGAAAACGAAACAGCAAAAATTCTCTGGGACTTTTGAATACAAACTGATCGGCATTTGGAACAGAATAGACTTGACATCACAATTATCAAACATTGACAGGTTTGGATTATTGATATTGCAGTACCCAGTGATAACAACATTAACAACAAAGAACTGGAAAAATATTACTAAATATAGAAATCTGGCAATTGCAGTTGGCCAGCTGTGGCTTATACACACCAAAGTCATCCCAATAGTTATTGGTCCATTTGGTGCAGCTTCAAAGAAGCTATCCAACTATTTACACAATTAAACATCAACGAAGTGACCCCATATGACCTACAAAAAACAGCATTACTTGGAACAGTCCATATTTTACAATGCTACTGACGGACTATTCTTAGATTCTTGGGTAGAATCTAAATTGTTCTCTATCACCAGTCAAATTTTTGTTTATATGATATCTTGTTTTGACTGTGTATCAATTATGTGAATAAAATAATAATAATAATAAATGATACAGGAAATAATTTGAAGGGAGATATTCAGTTGTTAGCTGGAAATAATTTGAAGGGAGATATTCAGTTGTTAGCTGGAAATAATTTGAAGGGAGATATTCAGTTGTTAGCTGGAAATAATTTGAAGGGAGATATTCAGTTGTTAGCTGATAATGCAAAGTTGGGTAGAGTAATAGTTAATCAAGGTGAAGTGGAGAGCTTGCAGGATGATTTAACTAAGCTGACAGTATGAACAAAATATAATGGATGTCAATTTAATGTGGAAAAGTGTAAAGCTATGCATTTTGGGATACAAAGATTACAAGCTGTGTATCACATTGAGGGAATTGTACTCCAGGAAATTGATGAACCCAAGGATTTGGGAGATTAATAGTAGATAGAGAGAGCTGATGTTCAGAGGGAATATTGCTAAAGTAGCCAGGGTAAGATTACTTAGTTATTGAAGAACACATTAACAAGCAGAGATAAGGAAGTTATCATTCCTCTTTACAAAGCCTTGATCTGGATTATTGTGCTCAGGTCTGGTCATCTAGGTTTCTTGGGAATGAGGAAGTGGTGGATGTCAATCTAACGTGGAAAAGAAAGTGAGTGGTCTGTTGAATGCTCCCTATGAAGATTGACCAAGGACTTGTGAATCGCAAAAGTTGGTTGATGGGCAAAAAAAAAAGTGGGAGATTACGATAGAAACATTTTAATTACTTAATTATTTGAAGAATTTTATGGGATTCACGCAGGGGAAATGTTTCAGCACTTGGCTAGAGGGGGAAAAAAAAAAAGGCATCCCTGGAAGTTGAGTAAAAATGTTGCTAGCAAGGATGCGTTCACAGCAGCCATGATTCCGAGAGTTACAGGGTATTCCCACCTTATGTGACTGCTAATTCATAAATAGTATAGAAATAGAAAACACGCCACAACGTATATAAAAAAAATGAATCTTAATTAGGAAAAGATTTTTGGAAAATTTTTGAGTATATTTTCCCTTTTTCTTTTGGAAGGGGGGCAGGGTCCCTTGTTCCCCCCCCCCCCCCCCCATGGGTGCACTACTGGGCAGAAGCATTGAAAACATCAGCTGCGTTGTGAGTGGAGAACATATAGAACAAGTAAAATATTTCAGTTACTTAGGCATGATTTTTAGTGAAGATGGTAAATTAAATATGGAAATAGACAACAGAATCAACAAAGCTGGTATGGTAGGAAGTCAATAAATTTATATGGAATAAGAGAGAAATTAGTCAAACCACTAAATTAGCGGATACAAGACAGTGTTCAAACCAATTTTAACTTATGGATCTGAGAGCTGGGTCAGAAGTAAAATACTTGACCAAAGACTAGAGACTGCAGACATGAGAGTCCTGAGAAAGATTAGGGCATGAACGGATGGCATCAATGACAATATCATATTAAAAACGAGGATATTAGGAATTCATTAGTAGAGCTAATCTCACGTGGTATGGTCACTTAAACAGAATGGGAGAGGAAAGATTTGCAAAACAAGTGTTCTCTGCCAGGTTAGCAGGAAAAAGACCCAGAGGAAGACCAAGATATAGGTGGACTGATATGGTAAAAAGTGCCTTAGAAGATAGAAATATAAGATCTTTTAATGTTGGAGTCTTGACAAGTAACAGCAGACTGATTTGGAGGGAAATTGTAGATGGGAAGTTAGTAATGATGTAACTTTTTCATGTAGTACTATCATATCCTGTACACACCCTTGAGGGTACATGGCAGGAATTTGATGATGATGAAGAAATTATATACTTGGATAAAGGATTACACCAAGTATATAATTTCTTGGTATCTTTAACTACTTCTTCTTCCTAACATGGATTTTAGGTCAGGTGGCCTGTTCCGGTCTCATGCCATCTCTTTCTTTGCATTCCGGTTCTTCTTTTTCCAATTATTTTAGATCTGTATAGTATTTTTGATAGTCTGCTATTGTCAATTCATTGAACAGAATCTATTATTATTTAGGAAAATCCATGGAATACAATGATTCTTTGGATTACACCAAGTAATCCAAAGGCCTGCACTAATCATTATTCATATGATGCCTATTATTATTATTATTAGTAGTAGTAGTAGAAGAATTCGAAGTGTTCAAGATCTCCATGGCATCACAAGACTCAATAAGGGAGACTCGTCTTATGATATAAAATCCACTCTCCATGCAAAAAAATGCCACTTTTCATCCTCTTACCACTACTTCCTTTCAGAACTTCCAAGGACAGCCTCTGGTAGTACCATATAAAAAATTTCCTCAGTGTCAATACCTCTCAATAGGGTAAATATAATTTTCATGCTTTCAATTTATGCTTAAAACAAACATTGCACAGTCCACGTATCATTTTTGTCATCTACTTCTGTACCCTCTCCAAGGTTATTTCACCTGTGAAATAACCTTGTGAAATAATGTGAAATTCTTTAACAGAATCTAATTATTATTATTTAGGAAACTCCATGGGGTTCAAAGAATCATTGTGGAAGGCCCGCACTAATCATTATTCATACGATGCCTATTATTATTATTATTATTATTATTCAGGATCTCCATGGCATCAGAAGACTCATCTTACAACTGCAAAAAAGCCACTTCTCACTACTTTCTTCCTAAAAAAAACTGTCTTACTCACTACTTCATTTCATAACTTCCAGGAACAGCCTCTGATAGTATCATATGAAAAATCTCCTCAGTTCAATACTTCTCAATAGGTTAAATGTAGTTTTCATGCTTTCAGTTTATCCTTATGACAAACACCTCACAGTCCACATATCATTTTTGTTATCTACTTTTGTAACCCTCTGCAAGGTTATTTCATCCTCTTCAAATGACCAGATCTGACCACAGTAATTCACATGTAGTCTGATCAGTTTATACAACTTAATCACTACTCTTTTATTTCTGCTGGTTCATGTCCCTCTCAGCATTGAAGTAATTTTCCACATTACCTTTACCACCTTCATTGTTTAATCTAAGTCTCAGGTCTGGTTTAGTCCGAAGGTGTGGAAAGAGGGAAAAATAGTTCCACTGCATAAAGGAGAATCCAAGACTAAGGTTGCAAATTACCGACCGATCAGCATATCAGGAGTCATTGTCAAGGTCTCGGAGAAAGTAGTCAAGGGAAAAATACAGGAATGGATTGATGAAAATGAGATACTGTACAGGGGACAGCATGGCTTTGTGAAAGGTAGATCATGCCTCAGTAACTTGCTCCAGTTTTATAACACAGTGACGGCGGAACTGGATAAGGGTAATGGGTTTACAGTGATACTGCTGTACCTGGCTAAGGCATTTGATAGGATACCACATGGAATTCTAATCCATAAACTACAACATATGGGAATTGATATAGGGTTGGTGAGATGGATAGGTGGGTGGTTGATGGAGAGATATCAAAGAGTAGTTTATTCAGGTGTAGAGTCCAAAAGACGGCCTGTGACTAGTAGTGTGCCACAGGGTTCTGTTCTTGGACCACTGCTGTTTAATTTGTTCATTAACGATATAGGGAAGGATCTAAGAGGAACAGTTCATTTGTTCACTGATGACAAAAAGTTGGGTAGGGCAATAACGAATGCAGAAGATGTCAAAATCTTGCAGGACGACCTGGATAGATTGGAGTTCTGGGTTAAGGAGAATGGTTGTCAATTTAATGTGACAAAATGTAAGGTTATGTATTTTGGTGTGAAAACATTAGCAGCAGTATACCACATTAGTGAAACTGTACTCCAGGAGATTGATGAGGCCAGGGACTTGGGAGTGTTGGTGTATAGGGAGATGAAGTTTAGGGGGCACATTGCAAAAGTAGCTAAATCAGCTCATCAATTCACTTGATTGTTGAAAAATACCTTGACGAGCAGAGACAAGCAAGTTATTGTGCCTCTGTACCGAGCCTTGATAAGACCTCATCTCGACTACTGTGCCCAGATTTGGTCACCTAGGTTCCTTCTTGATGGGGAGGAGGTGAAGAGGATCCAGAGGCAAGTGACAAAGATGATAGCAGGTCTATGGAATGAACCATATGAGAACAGGTTGAAGATTTTTGGGTTGCAGAAATTAGTTGATAGGCAGAAAAGGGGAGATATGATTGAGACATTCAAATTGCTAAAGGGTTTCTATAGGATTAATTCAGAGGATAGTTTTAAGATCAGGACTGGTGGTGGGAGAACTAGGGGACACCTACGGAAGCTGGGCAAGAGTGTAGTTAGCAGGGGTGTTAGAACTGGGTTCTTTACTTTTAGAGTTGTAAATGAGTGGAATTAGCTGCCAGAGTCTGTTGTAGGTGCTATGACGGTGAGTGAGTTCAAGGCAAGGTATGATAAGATACTGTGAGAATGTCGTATAGTTGTGTGGACATGATGTTTAGGGCCTCCCTTGATGGGTCTAGGGACTCCCTGGAGTTGCGCGTAATAATAGTAATGATATACTCTAAACTTAAAATTTCATCAACCCCAAGATCCCTTGCTGCTACCACTATTTCCTTTAGTATAGTTCCACTCGACAAAGTATACAACCTCCCATCAGTGGATCAACCTTTTCAAGATCTTACTTTTAGTTCTATTGAACTGACATCCCCATTCATTTACCAACCTGTGATGACAGCACTGAGCACATAATCCAGATGTAGTCAGATCAGGGCTTTATACAATGGAATCATCACTTCTTTCATCTCTGCTAGTTAATGTCCTCAGTATTGCAGCAATCCTCTGAATTACTTTCACCATCTTCAAAATATGTTCCCTAACTTAAAATTTCTACTGACCATCACCATCAAATCCCTTGCATCCTCCACTTCTTCTAGTATAGTTTCACAAAAAGGGCATACAACCTCACATCAGTGAATCCCAAATTTCAAGACCTTGCATTTATTTGCATTAAACTGAATCTCCATTTATTCATCCACCAGTCCAACTATTAAAATCCTCCTGAATGATCACAAAATCAACACTATTACTAATAACGCTTCCAAGTTTTGAATCATCTGCAAACAACTGAATATTTCCCTGCAATAAAGTGAAAATATCATTGACATAAAGGTTAAATAGCAAAGGTCTCCATATTGAGCCTGAACCTTGTGAAACCACTTATGACTTCCTTTTTCTTGACACTACTTCCTCGTACACAATTCTCTGATTATTGTGGCAAGCTGTTAAGTATATGTCTTTCTTCATCAATAGCCTTTGCTACTTTATTATGAAAGTCAAAGAGATTATTCGAACAAGAGCACACCTTAATAAATCCATGCTGATACTCGCAGATAATATTATCCTTATCTTCCAAATTGTGTATACAATACAAGCACGTGACCAAAATGGTGAGAGGTCTCTAGAGTGTTTCCTATGAGAATAGCTTGATGGTTTGCAAGTTAGTTACAAAAATTAATTGATAGTCCATAAAAGGGAAGGGAGATATGACAGAAACATATAATCGAACAAAGAGATTTCATATAGAGAGTTTATGTAAAAACGTTTTTTCAACATGTTGGTAGACAGGAGAAAACAAGAGTTTTAGAAATCGAAGGATCTGGTTAACAGGGTATGAGAACCAGATTTTATATATCTAAAGTGAAGCTAGTTGCCAGAAATCATGGGTGTTTAGTCAATGAAGGAATTTAAGAAAAGGTATGTAAGTGCTGTGTGAATAATGGTTAATGTGGACTTTCAACAGCAAGTCTTCAGACTGCATGGTGATGTTCGTGTAATAATAATAATGATAATAACAACAATATTTGAAGAGTATTTATGCATTTTGCTGCCGATCATAACTTGGATAATTTGTTATGCTCAAGTGTACAGTTTATTTTTGCAGACTTGTATAAAATTTCTCGTTTTATAAAACTTCTGTCAGGCTAATTATATACAGCAAAAAAATTTTTATCTACCCACTCATTAATAACTTAATATTTGACTACAAATCAGTAATCCTAACTATTGATCCCACAATGATGATATTGTTACTGCCAGTCTTGCTAGCAAGAAAATATGACCAGTTTGCTATTCAAGCCAAATATTAAGTTGCTAATAAGTGGTGGGATAACATGTGATTGATTATTATTATGGCCAACTCCAAGGTGTCCTTAGACCCATCGAGGGAGGCCCTAAACATCATGTCAAGAACAACTATTCAACATCCACACAGTATCTATCATATTTTGCCTTGAACTCATTCAGAGTCATGGCACCCACAACAGACTCTGGCAGCTTATTCCACTCATTCACCACTCTCCAAGTAAAAAACCTAGTTCTAACACCCTTGTTAACCACACTCTTGCCCAGTTTCTATGGATGGCCCATAGTCCTCTCACCACCAGTCCTGTTCTGAAAAATATCCTCTGAATTAATCCTATAGAAATCCTTTAGCAATTTGAATGTCTCAATCATATCTCCCCTTTACCGCCTATCAACTCATTTCTGCAACCCACAAATCTTCAACCTGTTCTCATATGGTTCATTCGATAGACCTGCTATCACCTTTGTCACTCGCCTCTGGATCCTCTCCACCTCCTCCCCATCAAGAAGGAACCTAGGTGACCAAATCTGGGCACAGTAGTCGAGATGAGGTCTTACCAAGGCTCGGTACAGATGAACAATAACTTGCTTGTCTCTGCTTGTCAAAGTATTCTTCAGTAACCAAGTGATTTAATGAGCTGATTTAGCCACTTTTGCAATGTGCCCATTAAACATCAACTCCCTATCCACCAACATTCCCAAATTCCGGCCTCGTCAATCCCCTCGAGTATAGTTCCACCAATGTGATATACTGCTGCTAATCTTTTCACCCCAAAATGCATAACCTTACATTTTGCCACATTAAATTGACATCCATTCTCCTTAGCCCAGTCCTCCAATCTATCCAAATCATCCTGCAAAATTTTGACATCATGTGCATTCACTATTGCTCTATCCAACTTTGCATCATCAGCAAACAAATTAACAGTTCCTCTCAGATCCTTTCCTATATCGTCAATGAACAAATTAAATAGTAGTGGTCCAAGAATAGAACCTTGCGGCACACCATTAGTCACAGGCTTTCTTTTGGACTCTACTCCTGAATAAACTACTTTCTGATATCTCTCCATCAACTACCCTCCTATCCATCTCATCAACCCTATATCCATCCCCATATGCTGCAGTTTACTGATTAGAATTCCATGTGGTATCTGTCAAAGGCCTTAGCAAGGTCCAGCAGTATCACTGTAAACCCATTACCCTTGTCCAGTTCAGCCATCACTGTGTTATAAAACGTGACCAAGTTACTGAGGCATGATCAACCCTTCACAAAACGATGCTATCCCCCGTACAGTATCCCATTTTCATCTATCCATTCCTGTATTTTTCTCTTGACTACTTTTTCCAAAACCTTGACAACGACTCCTGATATGCTGATCGGTGGGTAATTTGCAACAGCAGTCTTGGAATCTCCTTTATGCAGTGGAACTATTTTCCCCTCTTTCCACCCCCTCGGGACTAACCCAGTCCCGAGACTCAAATTAAACAAAATGGTCAAGGGCATTGACAATTCTTTAGCCACTTCACATAAGACTCGAGCTGGTATACCATCCAATCCCACAGATGTATTCACATTAAGGTTTTGTAATATATTATTCACCTCTATTTCACTGACCTTAATTCCTGTATAAGCTATTGGTTCCTTCATTCCTGTAATATCACACCTGAATGATATACTCTTGCAAAGTGCTCGCTCAGTAATTCCACTATATCAACTGATTCAGTTACCTCCCTATCATCGGCAATCCTTAAAATCATTCTCCTGCATACATTTTTTCTTTTACTTGCAGCATATCGAAAAAAGACTCTGGCAGCTTGTTCCACTCATTCACCACTCTAAAGTAAAGAACCCAGCTCTAACACCCCTGCTAACCAAACTCTTGCCCAGCTTAAATAGATGTCCCCTAGTTCTCCCACCACCAGTCCTGATCTCAAAAATATCCTCTGAATTAATCCTATAGAAACCCTTCAGCAATTTGAATGTCTCAATCATATCTCCCCTTTTCCGCCTATCAACCAATTTCTGCAACCCACAAATCTTCAATCTGTTCTCATAAGGTTTATTCCACAGACCTGCTATCATCTTGGTCACTCGTCTCTGGATCCTCTCCACCTCCTCCCCATCAAGAAGAAACCCTGGCGTCCATATCAGGGCACAGAAGTCTAGATGGGGTCTTATCAAGGCTCGATATAGAGGAACAATAACTTGTTTGTCTCTGCTTGTTAAAGTATTTTTCAACAACCAAGTGATTTGATGAACTATTTTGGACACTTTTGCAATGTGGCCAATAGTTGAAATCCCCTTTAATAATAATTACCCTCCTTCCAATCATTGCATCTATTTGCTTATGCATACTATCCTTTAGCAGCACCCAACTGTATATTTTGTTCTGCTAGTCTCAATGCTCTTTTCACTATCCTGCAGTTCAACTTCTATTCTCCTTGGCTGCAGTTCATCAGCTATCATCGATAACACTCCTCCTCCCCCCATTTTTTTCTCTCTGTCCCTCCTGAACACACCATACCCTTCACATTCTATCCCACTGGCTATATCATCTTCTGTCAGTCATGTCTCATTAATGCCAATAACCTGTGGCCAGGAAGAGCCAACCAAGGCCAAAAATTCTTCCTTCTTGTTTCTAATACTCCTGGCATTAGTATACTGTTGTGTCCCAATTTACGATTATTAGGCTTTCAACTATCCTTACATGTGAAACTCTACTTGTCTTTATCCAAATCTTATCTATATACGAGATATCACACAAATACAAATATTCAAGCTTCTTCTCCCCTTAGTGTCCCTAAATATTTATTTTATACTGCGCCTTTCATGACATTTAGTTTAAGATATAAAATTCAAAAACAAGGAGCAATTACCAAAATATGTCTGAGTGTGAAACTAATATGCAGTCGTGACCTTTATCTCGTAACTTAACAAAATATCCCCCCGCGTGATTAGGTTCGTACGTTGTTACAAGTGGTGCATTGAGCGGCAATCTCAGACAACTGTATTTTCAAGGAACAAAAGTTTACTGAACTCTTAAACATGATACAATTCATTCTTTATCAAATAAAACTCAATTTAATACATAATACAAATTATGTATTAAATTTAATACATAATACGAATATATAATACAAATTAACACTAGCTAAACACAAGTATTAGGTTAAGATCCTATATAAGAATTGTGTTCAAATCGCCATAACAGATTCTATACATACAAACATGTATAATTCTCGAACTAGTTGACCTTTTTTGTCTAACCCCTTGCGGATCTGATCATGCTATAATTCAGTATTTTTTAGGACATATATATTCAGTTACTCAAATTTTCTTACTAAGACAATATGGATTAAATTTATCCTTTCGCTGAGCTAATACACACTTTGACCTTTAAAATTCTCTTAAATAAAATACAATGTACATGCATAAATCTCTAGGCACATGAATACTTATTAATGTATAGTAACAAGCTCATTTTCATTCTAGTCTGACATGTACTAAAGTCCTAGTATAATTCTCATTAATCCCTTCAACTGTTCAGTAATTGAGCAATGATTACAGTTACATATGATTTGAATTGACACGAGTTTTTACAGTACCTTTTGATTTGGGTCTTCTACACTGGTCTCTACCCTTTTCCGATTGTACCTTCCTAGGACGAACTCTTCTATAACTTATCACTCCTAAGTTCTTTTGGCACTAAGATGGGCTTTCACAATTTTTACCTTATATGCTTCAATTAAGGACATACATAGGATCATCTATTCTATGGCTGTGAAACTCACCATGTGGGCACTGACTTCGTTATAGATTTTTTCTTCTCTCATTATGATCACTGGATGATGAAATACTCTGACATTATCTTCTTTCCTTTTAACTAAACGGCGTCCCTCATTTCTTACAATAGGAACACAGAATCGAAATCCCGCACACTTTGTTTCCTTATTGTGTCGGACGGAGAAAACTCCTAACGAGACCTATACGAAGATTCGTGAAAAAAACTCTGAAGAAAAGTCTCGTGGGGGGGGCAAATGTAAATAAGCTTCTGCTTTTCCCAACCCACTATCCATACATGGGTAAGGTATGGAGATGTGGAAGTGGTGGAAATCTGCCACGTACTATAGGCTGATTAACCAACCTCTCATGTATGGGTTCAACATGAAAAAGTCAAGGTGTAAGTTAATAATTCATTTATTAATATGAATTATTAATAAATGCTGGTTTGTTTCCATTGTGTTCATTGATAATATTTCTCTAATTACAACAGCCGACATTGTATGCTTTACTGAATATTAATAAATGGCATGAGTACTCAAAATACCCATACTTCACATGTACCTAATTTCACAATTGGATAGATGTAATTTTTTTGTCCACAAGAGGTCAAACTAGGTAAGTTAACTGTTACTAGGCATGCTACAGCTTATAGCAATACAGTGTTCGAGTAGCTTTCGAGTAGTGTGTATATATGTATATACTCCTGTAGATGAATTTGACATAAAGGACAAAATTAGAGAGTTTAATTTTAATTAAAGGTATTTAGTATGAACTAATAGTCAGACCTATAAATGTCGTAATAGAAGTGCTGCTCACTATGCAGTTATGCTGAAAGAAACAATAAGAATTATTAATAGATTTTATTATCATTATTATTATTCAGCCCTCCATGGAGTTAAAAGACTCATCGTGGGAGGTCCTTCCTAAGAACATAAAGTCTGTCAAGACTCATCGAGGGGAGGTCCCTAAGAAATACAAAGTCTATCATACCACTCCTTAAGCTCATTGACCGTTCTCGCTCTCACCACTCCATCAGGCAATGCATTCCATGCTTCAACCACCCTCCATGCAAAGAAACCACTCCTTACCTTCTTATTATCGTCATCATTATTATTATTACAAGAGACCTCTCCATGGAGTCCAAAGACTCATCACGGAAGAGCCATATTATTCTCACAATGCCTATAATATCCATCCATCCACCACTTTCCTAATTGGGTTGTGAGGACAATAACTGCAAGAGAGACTTCCAATGGTCACAATCCTCTGCCATCAAGCTCAGGTGTTCTGATGGGACTCCCAGATGTGTTCACCCAGGGTTTTGGATATAATCTATCCAGCAAGTCCTTGGCCTTCCATGTGGCCTCCCACCCTCTGGCTTGGCAAAGAGGGCCTGCTGACAGAGCCTCTCTTGTACCATTCTGACCAGGTGCCCATACCAACGTAACTGTGATCTCTCAACACGGAGAAGCAGCAGTTGAGTATTGAGGGTTTCCCGGATTGCAGAGCTTCTGACCCTATCGAGTCTTGTCATTCCCGCAACACCTCGAAGGAACCTCATTTCAGCCGCTTGGAATCGTGTCCACATTCTTTTGGTCATTACCCAGCTCTCATGACCATAGGTGAGGATGGGGACATAGACTGTATTGGAAACAGCCAGCTTTGCCTTCTGCTTAACTCCTGCTTCAATACTACCGAACGGCCAAGCTCCCGCAACATTGCACTTACTGATCCAATTCGAGTATCTAGCTCTACGTCCCACTTTCCATTACTCGTGAATATGGATCCAAGGTATTTAAACTTCTCCACCTGCCTCAGTGGGACTCCACTCACATGTAGAGTGCACTGGGATGGTTGTCTTGAGACCACAAATGTTTCCATTTTGGCCACACTGATCTTCATCCCAGCTTCTGCATAAACAGCTACAAACCTATCCAGGGTCCACTGGAGGTCATTTGCAGCAGATGCCTATAATATCTCTCCTTAAATTCATTCACTAACAAAGCACATTTCTGACAACCTCTTCCGCTTATTTACCACTCTCCCAGTAAAAAAATCTATTCTTTACACCCATGCTAACCAAACAACTTTCAGGAGTGATCTCTTGTCCTCACCTTGTTTTCTTATATTGGAAAATTTATTTAGAATCTACTGTATAAAAACCTTTAGTAATTTATATATTTCTCTTATCCCCTTTTTTTTCTGCCTAAGAGTTAAACTTTGGAACACAAAAACAATCCTTCCAACATCGTGAGGAGCACTTCACAAGCCATTTTGATCACTTGCTTGGAATCCTCTCCACCACTTCCACATCTCCAAGAAAAATCAAATTCTGTCTGCTTTCACAATATGTATTCTGAACTTCATTATGTATTCTGTCCATCATTATGCTAACTCTTATAGTTAGCCTTATTAAGTGCAGAGCAGTTCCATCTATGCATTTCACAGCCTGAAGTTTTTGTCCTAAAGTGCATAACTTAACATCTTAACACAATGAAATGGCAACCATTATACTTTACCCAAACTGTCAGTCTATTTAGATCATTCTTTAGGATCTTGACATTACCTTCATTATTGCTCTCCCCATTTTAGCAATATCAGCAAACAAAACTGGATATTATCCTGAATTCATCTCAATATCATTCATATAAAAGTGAACAGCATCAGCTTTAGTACAAATGCCTTCTGACACACTACTGGTCACCTGTCTTCTGTTTGATACAATTCTCTGATGTTTGTTTATCAGCAACCGTTGTATCCATGTCATCACCAGTTTCACATCCATCTCCATTTTATAGAACGTATATAATATAGTTTTGTTCAGTATAGAGTCAAATACTTTTTCAAAGTTCAGCAATATCTTTGTATAGCCATTTCCCTTACTCAATTCAAGTGTTATTTTAATGCAGAAGTGAGTAAATTATTAAACCAAGACTTAGGGAACATCACAAACCTGTGCTGTTCCCTAGAGTATCTTATTCCTATCCATCCATTTCTGAATTTTGCCCTTTCCAATACCCAAACCACTCCTAAAATAATAATTCATTCTATAATTTGAAACATGCCATAAAGTCTCCTTTATATAATGGAAGTATCTTGTCCTCTTTCCATTTTTTTGGGACTCTACCAGTTCTAAGACTTCAACTAGTTAGGTGTAGTGCATTTGTCCTACACTTTTCCATAAAACACTAGCTAATATCCAATCCCATAGGTGTAATCCCACTGAAATATATAACTATATCACTGCATTATCTCCACTTGGATAATACATACTTGCAAAGCGATCATTCAGCAATACAACTATTTCTTCTAGTTCTGCCACCTCCTTATCACAGGCATCTGTTAAAGTTATGCTTCCATAATCATTCTTCCACTTACTTATCAGACAGAACTCTTTGGAATTTCCTTTAGTCAGCTCAGCTAATTTTTTCTCATATTCTGATTCTGCTTTCCTCACCATGACAGTTACTCTAAATTCTATGCTTTGTATTACTCATAAACCTGCTGATACTCTTTCTTCTTACATCCTCAGTAACATTTTCTTCTTTTGAAGCTGCAGCTTAATGATTTGTTTACAGTTTTAATTTAATATCTGAAAAAGCAACAAAATAATAACCTATTATGGTATGCAAGCGATAAACTCATAACCTATTACTATATACTGTAATAGGTTATCACTGCAATCACTTTTTCAACACATAACTTGTGTGAAAATTATCACACAAGTTATCAACTAATCCTAAAAAATTTGTGATTGTTAATATATTAATATAAATAATACCTTTTTCCCAAATAACTGATTCAATTGGATAACCAGCAACTGGACACTGAACGGTTATCACCTGTCCTGCAACAACAGTCATGTTCCTCATTGGACGTATTACAGGTGGTCCATGTACATTGATACGTGCAGCAAATGTAACATTACCAAGAATATTTGTTGCTGTACAGCTGTACTCTCCACCATCTTCTACTCTAATGTCAGTTATATTAACATAACTGACTACTTTGCCATCTGGTGTAACAAAATCACCAAGTCGATGACGATAGCTATCAGCAATCTGCCTATCATCCAGTTTCCATGTTATCTGAGGAAGGGGATTTCCAGAAGCAGAACATTTTAAAGAGATGAAAACTCCAGGTTGGACCATTTCTTCAGAAAATGAAGAATGAAGTATAGGAGCTACATCTGTAATAAAACAATTATAATGAATATTTTATAAAGTAATATTATAAAAAATACTATTATAAAATACACGTATTATATATATATATATACAGGTAACCCTCATATAACACGGATATTAGGTTCCACAGAAATGCCACGTTATATAAATCATGTTATGCAAGACTCAGATCACATAGAAAAAGTAGGGTTATGTTCCGAAATCGTTTTTTTTTTTTTTAAATTATATAACGACAATGACATATACAACAAAAAAAAAATATATATATTTATTTAATTCAGGTAATTCATGTGAGTTAAGAAAACATATAAACTATGAAACAAATACATAGAATAAACTTATAAAAATTACAGATTGTACGCAAACTTCCTTGAACATAACGCATATATGTTTTAGGCAAAATAAAATAAACTGCATATTTTAATCGTCATCGCTGTCTTCAAAACTAACATGCCGTAGATGTTCTTTATTTACGAGTGTCCAGATGTCGTCATCACTTGACATCAATTGGACAGCATTTGTATAATTCTCATTGCATACTTCGGCTGATTTAGTTTTCAAGAAGTCAGTAATAAGACCTTGCTTACCACCATGCTATAGTTTTTTTTTATTAAGTTCATAATATGGAGCTAAACAAATATTCACTTGTCTCGTGAATTTTCCGGAGCACTCCATTGAGAGATCATTATCCGTAAAATAAATTGCTAACTCTCTCTCTCTCTCTTACCAAGTCCAATCCTTCTGCTAATTTCTTTAAACTGAATTCTTTAACGGATTCATCACAATCAAAATCTTCAGCAGAACTTTCCCCGCCATTTGGTTCGCCATCTATTAATTCTACCAGTTCCTCCTCGTTTAAATGTTGTTTCTTCGTCAATTAATCCACTAATTTCATTTTCAACCATATCACCAAAACCCTCTAAGTGGCCATTACTATAAAAATACATTTTTTACATAAAAAAAAGCATTACATATTGTATGTAACTCAACAGAAAATAAAGTGCTCAGCTTGAGATGAACACACTTATGATTTTTAATGCGCTTTCCTGGCAGAAAATGAAGACAATTTTCAATAATAAAAACACTTTATACGGTAAACAATTGATGTACTTCTTCTTCATGTAGCTTCCTCGGTGAGAGGATGTAGTACCATGTCCTTCCAGTTCTCTCTCTCTGTGTCGGTGGCTTTCCTTTTTGTTTCTACATATCCATGTGATTTGTCTCTGCATGATCTTATATCTTCAAGCCATGTCCTTCGTTTTTTGCCTCTTGATCCTTTTCCCATAATTTTTCCTTCTAAAACTGTTAGGATCCCTTTTTCCCGCTTAACCTCTCAGTACATGTCCTGCCAATCTCATCTTTCTCTGGATCATTTCCTGTAATAAAGATCTCTGTGTTCTCATTCTCTGACACATTGACGGACATGCATGCTTTATTTCCCCTAATATAAATTCACTACTTATAACTACATGCGCGATATGGGCAGATGCAAATTTAACGAAAATAAAATTTGATTTTTAAGTCACAGTGAAAAATATATGAAAAGATAAATGCTTTCTACAATTTGTAGAAAGTTTTGTATCGAAACCATGTTGTACAAGGGTTACTGCAAATTTTAGACAGCGTTATATCGAAACCGTGTTATACGAGGGTTACCTATATATATATATTATTATTTATTGCAAACAACAAAAGGAAGCAAGTTATATCAGTGGCGTATTTAGGTATTTTCCGCCCCTAGGCCCGCAAAAAGTGCTGCCCCTCATATTTAATGAACCTGTTGATTTACTTGCACAACCTATTTATATCGTAAATTAGTAATATAAATAAATATATATATATATATATTATTATTATTATTATTGTTATTATTGTTCCAGGAAACTCCAATGAGTCGACAGACTCATCGAGGGAGGCCCTAAAATCATGTCAAGAACAACTATTCAACATTCACACAGTATCTATCATATCTTGCCTTGAACTCATTCATGGTCGAAGCACCCACAACAGACTCTGGAAGCTTATTCCACTCATTCACCACTCTCCAAGTAAAAAACCTAGCTCTAACACCCTTGTCAACCATGCTCTTGCCCAGCTTCAATGCATGGCCCCTAGTCCTCCCACCACCAGTCATATTTTCAAAAATATTTCTGTTAGGATCCTCAGTAATTCAAATATCTCAATCATATCATCCCTCCTTCGCCTATCGTCCAATTTCTGCAACCCACAAATCCTCAACCTATTCTCATAAGGTTCATTCCACAGACCTGCTATCATCTTGGTCACTCGTCTCTGGACCCTCTCCACTTCCTCCGCATCACGGAGGAAGTGGAGAGGGTCCAGATAGGAACAACAACTTGTTTGTCTCTGCATGTTAAAGTATTTTTCAGAAGCCAAGTGATTTGGTGAGCTGTTTTAGTCACTTTTGCAATGTGCCCCCTAAACTTCAACTCCCTATCCACCAACACTCCCAAATCCCTGGCCTCATCAATTTCCTGGAGTACAGTTCCACCAATGCGATATACTGCTGCTATTCTTTTCATCCCAAAGTGCATAACCTTACACTTTGCCACATTAAATTGACATCCATTTTCTCTAGCCGAGTACTCCAAATTATCCAAATCATCCTGTAAAATTTTGACATCCTGTGCACTCACAATTGCTCTACCCAACTTTGCATCATCAGCAAACAAGTGAACACTTCCTCTCAAATCCTTTCCAATATCATTGATGAACAAACTGAAAAGCAGTGGTCCAAGAACAGAGCCCTGCGGCACACCACTAGTCACAAGACGTCTTTTAGACTCCACTCCTGAATAAACCACTCTCTGATATCTCTCTTTCAACCACCCTCCTATCCATCTCACCAAGCCTATATCTATCCCCATCTGCTCCAGTTTACTGATTAGGGTTCCATGTGGTATCCTATCAAAGGCCTTGGCAAGGTCCAGTAGTATCACTGTAAACCCATTACCCCTATCCAGTTCAGCCGTCACTGTGTTATAAAACGTGAGCAAGTTACTGAGGCATGATCTACTCTTCACAAGACCATGTTGTCCCCCCCCATACGATATCCCATTTTCATCTATCCAATCCTGTATTCTTTTCTTGACTAATTTCTCTAAGACTTTGACAATGATTCCTGATATGCTAATCGGTCGGTAATTTACAACAGCAGTCTTGGAACCACCTTTATGCAGTGGAACTATTTTCCCCTCTTTCCACCCACTCGGGACTAACCCAGACCCGAGACTCAAATTAAACAAAATGGTCAAGGGTACTGACAATTCTTTAGCTGCTTCAATACGAGCTAGTATACCATCCAATCCCACAGATGTATTGACATTGAGGTTATGCAATAGACTACTCACCTCCACTTCATTCACCACAATTCCCGTATAATCTACTGGTTTATTCCTTTCTGCAATGTAACCACCTGGATGATATATTCTTGCAAAGTGCTCACTCAGTAACTCAACTATCTCAACTGATTCAGTTACCTCCCTACCTTCGGCATTCTTTAAAATCATTCTGCCATGTACATTTTTCCTTTTACTTGCTACATATCTAAAAAGCTGTTTAGGATTCTCTTTAGCCTGTATGGCCAATGTTCTTTCATAATCCTTTTCTGCTTTTCTTACCACACTCGTCACCCTTCTGGCCTGCGCTTTATACCGTTCATGTGCCTGCCGGTCACCTTTCTCCTTAAATTCCCTCCATAGTTGTTTCTTTTTTTGCAGCTCAAGCTTAATGGTGTTATTCATCCATTTAACCCCTACTTGATTTATTATTCGGACTCTAGGTATACAGTCAGCCACTGCTTCATGCAAGCACTTCTTAACTACCTTCATGCAAGCACTTCTTAACATGCACTATCAACTTCTAGTCCTTGCAGTTGTACATGCCATGGCACTGAACCAATCAAACTCCTAAGCTTGTCATACTTTCCAGCCCGATAATTCCACATGAACCCTGTCTTAATTGAAAATTCTACACCTTTAGCCACCTCCCAAATCAAGACCCTATGATCACTCTCACCAACTGGTGGCAATATGGTCATATTTGTTACAGCCAAATCCTCAGATGTAATTACTAGGTCAAGCACTCTCTTCCCCCTAGTATTTTCCATTACATGCTGTCGCAGATAGTTATCCCTTAATAACCGCATAAAATCCAATTCCTTCTTCCCGTGTGTCCTCTCCTCACTCCAATCAATGCGACCATAGTTGAAATCTCCCATAATAATCACCCTCTTTCCGCTAATTTTTCTATTTGCTTGTGCATACTGTCACCACCATCTTTTCCATCAACTGGTCTATAGCAGCACCCAATTGTATATTTATTTCTGCTAGCCACAATCTCACACCAAATGGCCCCAAATGTGCTCTTTTCACTATCCTGCAATTCAGCTTCTATTCTCCTTGGCTGTAGCTCATCAGCTATCATCAACAATACTCCCCCCCCCCCCCATTTTATTCTCCCTGTCATTCCAGAACACACTATACCCATCACATTCAATCCCACTAGCTATATCATCTACAGTCAGCCATGTTTTACTAATACCAATAACCTGTGGTCTGATAATACCAACCATGACCAAAAACTCTTCCTTCTTGTTCCTAATACTCCTAGTATTAGTGTACATGAATTTAAGACCCCCATTAGCCCCAACCCTACCTTGATGCCTTATATTAACTATCCCACTCTGATTTGTTGTCCTTATTTGCTCTGGCATATTATATTCATTCTTACATTCAACTGCCTCCCTAAGGACTGTATATCTACCCCCCCCTTAACAAATCTAGTTTCCCTGAATTGGCACATCCACTACATTCAGCAACACTTTCTCAAGTCTTCTTACACCGTAACCATTCAAATGCAAGCCATCCATCTTATACAGATCCTTTTGCCCATCAAACTCACTCCACATGTCCACAAATTCCACACCACTTGTCATACATAACCCACGCATAAAGTCATTCGCAATTAAGGCCCTCCTTTTAAACATTTCACTGTCATACCATGGCAAAAGACTAATCATTCTAACTCTCTCACGCTTTTCTTTTGCTACCTCAAACAATTCATTCAGGTCTTCTATCACTTCCATTTTATCTCCTTTCAAATCATTCGTACCTGCCACAACAATCATTTCTTTCACCCTTTCCTTTTGCTCTTTAATAGACTCGGTTACATCCTTTATGGTCGCACCAGGTTGGTACGATTTTGTCAAATCCTCTACTAACACACCTCGTACTAACGAGTCTCCATACAGCACTCTATCCTTCATTTTGTTCATGTTCACATTCATACGTCTATTTTTCCTGTCATACCTTTTATTATTGGCTGGTTCATTCAGTCGACTTTTGTTCATGCACTCCAGCTGCTGTTTTGCCCTTTCTATCGAACCTTTCAACAACGCAATCTCACTCAATGCATCTATCTCATCTTTTTTATTCTCTGAGAAATCATTAATACTATCATTTACACTTTCTATATTCACACTCTCACAATTCTCATGTACAACCCTGCCATCTCTTGTCATATCCCTATTTTCTTCATTCTGAAGTTTGACAAAAATATCACACTCACGATCCGAAATACATTTCAATTCCTCATTCTCCCTACATTTTCTACACACATTCAATCCTTTATTATCTTCTACCCATACTCTGACCGCACTCCGCAAAGCGTACATTTTACAGCTGATACACTGACTCATTTCTTTTATGCTACCGTTCTTTGATAAAGATGGCGAACCATCATTACTGGCCGCCATTTTCCTTCGTACAGGTGCCATACTTATTTGCAACGTATTTTATCAAATTATAGGTTATAACACACCAAAAACACACAAACAGACGCACTAAAATACGCAAGGCAAACAAAACTACACAATATTAAGTACTTTTATCAACGATAACTGAAAATAATACTTATCTTATCAGGAGCTTGCACGAACACTACTCACTACGATATAACCTCGAACTATGACACCCAAAATGTCTTAGAATATTCTACTCGCTCTGCGAAGGTCATTATCATGTCCTCGTAATCCAGTGCACTTGTAATATCACTCTCAATTTGTAGAACTGCCAAGTTGCTGAGCCTTTCTTCTGTCATAGTTGTTCTATGGTAGTCCTTCAACCTTATGAGGGCAGAAAACGATCATTCAGCTGAGCAATTTATTGCCATGTTACACAGAAAAATCATAACAGCAGTGTCCAGAGTGAGATATATACACTGTAGGGCTTCCTGTCAAATTTTCTGTGAAAGTTGTAGGAATGTATTTATTTCTAGGCCACCTGATTTCAGGTTAGCTCTGAAGGGCAGACATTTGTTTACATATTCAGGTTCGATATCAGTTGAAAAATGTTCTTGAAGTTTTTTTGCCCCTTTCACATATCACATGCATTGTTGTGAGAAACCGTAACTCCTTCGATAGGTTTTCATACGACACTTTTCTTCGATTCATTTCGAATGAAAGAATGTGCAAAATTGTGTCATAAGTATCAGTTTTGAAACTGACTGATGGATTATACTCATCTTCATTTTCGTTACTTTCATCTGCATTGTTGTCAAAAAACCTGGTGAGCTTTTTCTTCCTCTTTTTCTCTTCCTCATACAAGTGAACTCCACTAAGATTCTTGCCCTGTTCTTCATAGGATTTACAGAGTAACTCTAGTTCTTTGAAATATTCTTCGAAGGACTCGTACAGTTCACACACAGTTTCTATATCAGTGTTTACACTTTGTAATTTCTTGCGAGAATATCACCCCATAGGCAGGTCATGATCTCCACCTCCAGTGACTGAAGTTGCCATAGAATCCCACTTGCTTCACATTGTGTAACTTTCTTCTGGATGCTGTCATTTTCAATTTTGGACAAAGTGGAAATTATTTCCTTCCATTCCTCACGAAGACTCCGACAGGCATCATCACGAGCTGACCAATGAGTAGGCGAAGGACTTTTGATTATTTTTGCAGAAGTTTCCATCCTGGCGCTTTCTTAGAACACTCCACCGATGTGTTGAAGATGTGAAACATACGTACAGTTTCTGAAGGACATCAAAAAATGTGGAAGCGTACCGACAGGATTCAGCAGCGCAAGTACCAATTAAAGACAGAGAATGTCCAGCGCACAGCATGAATTCTGCCAATGAATTTATTTCAAGAATTCTTGCTTGCAGTCCTGTGTACTTGCCTGACACGTTACTAGCATTATCATATGCCTGCCCTCTGCAGTTGGCTACAACAATTCCTAGCTCGTTTAGTGAAGTCAAAACTGCCTCTTGTAACTCTTCAGATTTGTGACTTACGTTAGGAATGAAAAGCAAGAAACGCTCCACAGGAGTTCCATGTTCTTTCACATATCGTACAATGAAGAGGTGTTGAGTCAACACTTATGGAATAGTACTTAGCTATTTTAAGTTCTTCCACAATAAAGTTGATTACTTTCTCACCCATTATTTTAATAAATTCCTCATACGTGGCAAAGGAAAGATAGGAAACGAAACCTTTTCCTTTTTTCCCACTTTTGGAAATGTGCTCATCAAGAAAGGGATCAAATTCATTAATTAAATCTAGACACATCATTGTATTTCCATTATACACAGAACCGAAAATGTCATCCTTTCTGCACAGAGCAAGTCCTCTACTGGCCAATGTTTTTACAACTGCAACTACTTGTTTTAACACTGCCTTACAGTACTTAATTTCTTCTTCCAGTTGCTGAGTTATTTGTAAGTCATTTCTCCCTGCAAGATTTGCTCTTTGTTTCATAGCTATCAGACAGTTCATATGACAAGTTGCTTTCTCGTGATGACTCATTTGTGCTTCTGCATTTTTCTAGTCATTAAATCCACTGACAAAGTGACTATCATCAGCTCCCCCTCTACCAAAAAAGGCGACAAGGCACACATAAGATCTTTCCGGTACTAGGAGAGTAAACAAGAAAATCTCTTATTATTTTTTTGCCATTAATCAGATTCCTCTCAATGAGTTTCTTAGAAACATGTCTCACTTTATCAGGATAAGCTCTTTGTGATTTTGAAAGATCACTGTCTAAATTTTGTGGAAATCCGTTAACTGCGATATACTCGCGTGTTACATCATTTAGAATTTACTCAGCTGGGTCATTACTCACTATCACCTGTGCTGCCAAATTGTTGGGATTTGTTGTACGCACATCATTTGAAATAGAGATTCAATCTCCTCAACCACTTCTTGTTCTTTTTCCAAATCACAATTACTATTAGCAGATACCGACACAAAAAAACTGCCCAGTTTTCTTGTCTTTAATACTACTTTGTTAATTTTCGCCTCCTTTTCTTTTCTCCTCTTCTTATATTCATTACCACTACTACTGTCGCTTTCTACCATCCCTCATGTTTTAAAATTTAAAACACGCAGGAAGTATCGGAATGACTTACACAATTTATAACTTTTTAAAAGCAAAACAATAAAACAGTATTACCCGCAGCCTGATGACAACATATGACAATGGCACTGAAAACTCTAAAAATAATTTCAGATTTAGCACGTCTTAACTGCCACAAAGATATCAGGATACTGAACTAAAGAGTTGAAGGAAGGGGAACAATTAACAACCTTAATTTGAATTCAAAACAATAATGAAGGAAAAGTTGTTACAGTTAGTAAGAATAATACCAACACAAAATTAATTAGCATCAATCTCTCCCAATCGTGATCTCTATTGCTTTTGTATCAAGTTACCGACAACAATATAGCAGCTTTCTGTGCACGTGTCTCGGTGTGTATAGTTATGCAGAATCTGATTACATGTCAATATGCCTGCAAACACTAAACTTACAATGAGGAAAAGAAAAATATTTCTCTACTTGTGAGTAGATGTGGCATATAAGGAATATGTTATAATTACAAAAATGAGAGCCTGGAAATTTCCACCACCCCTCAAAATTTGCCGCTCTAGGCCCGGGCCTATACCTAAATATGCCACTGAGTTATATGCATAACACATGACAAAAACAAGTTACATTAAAAATTAATTTACTTTAAACAGAGAAATACTGTACTGATGGTCATCGATTATCAAAAAAATAAATATAAATAAATAAAATACATGTAATTCAAATTAAGGGTAAGACTCAATTCTGCTGTTGATATGTTCTGTAAATTAGTTTCATGGAATAGATAACTAATTACTTTTTAGCACACACGAACAGCTTAAATCCATATATGCAGTTAAATTTGGAGGAAGAAAATAAAATAAGCCATTTCTAACTAAATGGTGAAAAAGTGAAACAAATGTTTTCTCTCCTTAAAGTTTATCTGCAAGCAAATGAACAAACAAATGAACACATACATACTGCCACTATGTTAAAAACTTAGCATTATTAAAGCACTAGTGTTTTAATAATTTTGAATTTCTAACATGGGGATGTCTGTCAAGAACTGCAAAATTTTACCAATTATACTATCATTATAATTATCATCTGTGGCATATTAAAAATTCATTGAAAACTGGTCACAAAATTTAGGCAGATTACACAGGGTGATCAAAATTAAAGAATCCCTGTTTAAGGCTTGTGGAGTGCCATCCAGTGATCTAAATGCAGCGAAACTTTGCAGAAATACATTGTGCATCACATGAAAGCGATATTTGAGAAAAACAAAAGTAGTTCCAAAATTCACCTCCAGGGGCATTGTAAACACTAAATGCATGGAATTTGCAAATCACACAACTTGACATGTGCCAGAAGGTTTTAAAAAATGGACAGGGGATTTTTCCTTTCATTCTGGTTGTTACTACCATCCATAATGAAGGTACTAATCTTGTCCCAACGTGCTTTGCTTGTGAAGATGTACTATCTAAAGAATTGAAATGTGCTGCTGCACTCTGCCAATTTTGTATACAGAATGAATGTCAACAAGGTCCACTATCTCCATGTGCTTTGCGATGAATGGTTATTCATTTTGAAGAAATGGAATCATTGGGAGACTTGACAGAGGTCACAAACCAATCGATTCAAAACAAGTGAATAAAGTTGCTACCACTCTTGTGGAGCAGGCCATGAATAACAGCATTGATACATACAATGCATGTGCTGTATAAAGATACATGAATGCACCTTACACAATTGTCTGGAAAATTCTACAGAAGATTCTGCTTTTCTACTGACTCAACACTGTGCAAAGGACGCATTCTTGTGTAGAGGCTTAAGTGCTGTGAGGACATTATGTTGGAGGTTTAATGGATTTTTTACAACACTCAAAAAGAATTAAAATAGAATTTAATACTTCCTATATTTCGTCCTAGTCACTAGGACATCTATGGGGATTACAAAAACAATTAATGTAACATGCACACAAAAACTTACAATACTAAGCCCAACCACGTGGGTGACACTAGAGTCCTATCTAGGTGGAGCGCCCTCTAAGGGCGGTAGTAGGTGGCCTGGAATGTAAGGTGGGACCTCTGGTGATGAGTGTTTCCCAAATCTTCGGAAGCTTAATGCAACCGTATTTGTTAAGATTTGGTTGGTTTCTGAGAGCTGCTGCTGCTTCTAAGAAAAGTCTCTCTTTCTTGAATTTGCTGTGGTGGAGCATGCTGGTTTTCTTCCATGATACTCTGTGGGTGGTGTCCAAAACATGGTCAACCAAGCCTGAATGGCCATAGTTGTGTTTAACGATGTACGACTTGTGTTCCTCCAGGCGGATGGATGCTGATCTGCCTGTCTGTCCAAAGTACGCAAGCTTACAGGAACAGGGTACTTTGTAAACTCCAGGCAGAGAGAGAGGAGGGAGCTGATCTTTCGTAGAACGGATAAGGGTAGCAAGTTTGCAGTAGGGCTTATATGCTGTGTGTAGGTTATACTTTTTTAGTATCTTGGCTATTTTTTCCGAAGTGCCTCGGATGTAGGGTATGGTGATGGCATTTTTAAAATCTTGTTGACGAGAGGGACGGGGAATGGAGGAGGAATTGATTATTTTTTTGATACTGTGTTTGCTGTAGCCATTGGAGAGGAAAGTTCTGTGTATGTGGTTAAGCTCAGTAGTGAGGGCGGTTCCACTGGAACAAAGATTGTGGGTTCTCTTGGTAAAGGTTTTAATGATGCCATATTGTTGTGAGGGGTGGTGGTGGGAGAGTTTGTGAATGTATCTGCCTGTGTGTGTGTGGGTTTTCTGTATACAGTGAAGGCAAGTGTATCATTAGGCAGGCGCGTGACTAAGGTGTCTAGGAAGGGTAAACAAGGGTATACCACCTAGATAGGACTCTAGTGTCACCCACGTGGTTGGGCTTAGTATTGTAAGTTTTTGTGTGCATGTTACATTAATTGTTTTTGTAATCCACGTAGATGTCCTAGTGACTAGGATGAAATATAGGAAGTATTAAATTCTATTTTAATTCTTTTTGAGTGTTGTAAAAAATCCATTAAACCTCCAACATAATGTCCTCACAGCACTTAAGCCTCTACACAAGAATTCTAATCATCCATGGAGAAGATTTAGCACGTAAATCCAAGCAATACGATAAGTCAAAACTACGACTATCTAGACAACTAAATAGGCTGGCCTTTTTAAAAAGATGTCGGGATACAAGAGTGATACCAAAATGTGTTAAAATGAAGACCGATTTCCATTCCAAAAAAGCACTCCATATATATAAACGTGCCAGCCTAGCATTACTACACGAGCAAATAGCCTCTACTCGTGCCACCCTCGCAGTGACGAACGCCACCATTGACTCCTTACATTCAGAGCTCTCCACCGTTCTTAACCCTGAACTTTGGTCGATTCTCTCTGATATTTCGGAAACATCCGCACAGAGAGAATTTCAAAAAATAAAAAACAAACACGTCAAGAAATACAGCAACCAGGTTAAAGACAAACCACAACCACAAATTCAACCGCTCCAGACAGTAATAAACCTCTCTTCCAAAAGGCTCAACGAGGATGCCGTCAGCACCCTTTGCCTCGTCCGTAATTTTGACATTGCCCCGAAAGAAGTGCCGGTGCTCGATGTAATGATTAATGTCGAACGGGAGATCGGTCGCTTTCCGTCAGAGGTAGCCAACAACATCAGACTCGACGTAGCCAACATCCTCGCTCACTCTTCGCCTCCAAAAAGTAACTTATCTTATGCCCAACGCATGGCTCTCCAGAAACTACGGAAAGAAAAAAGTATAGTCATCACCAGAGCGGATAAGGGTAATGCCACAGTTGTTCTTAATACCAGCGAATACAATCGTAAAATGAACATTATGCTCCGCGATCGCGCTACCTACATCCTGCTAGAACACGATCCCACAAAAACACAAGTTAAGAAATTAAAAATCTTACTTAAAAAAGTAACCTCCTGGCCCCCTGACATCACGAAAAAACTTAAACCTTTCTGCTCCCGTCCCCCCCCCGAATATATGGTTTACCAAAAATCCACAAACCCAATTCCCCACTCAGACCTATAGTAGATGCCACCAATGCACCTTGTTACAGAATGTCTAAACAGCTGGCCAACTCTCTGTCCCCCCTCACCGGAAATTCAGCTTCCTATATAAAAAACTCGACCCACTTTAAAGCCCTCACAGAAAATTTAACCTGGAATAATACAGACATATTAGTAAGCTTTGATATCTCCTCTTTGTCTACCAATATTCCCTTAACTGACACTTTATCTCTCTTAGAAAACGTTTTCCCCTCTGACATCTTAGATCTCTTTTCCTTTGCCATCAACTCTGGGTATTTCTCTTGGAATAACAAAATCTACAAGCAGATAGAGGGAACCGCCATGGGTTCCCCCCTCTCACCCCCCTTGCCAATTTCTATATGGAAGATTTCGAAAAATGAGACACAGACTCAGCCCCACTCAAACCTTCTATCTGGCTAAGATATGTAGATGATGTGTTCTCTATTTGGCTTCATGGCCCAGACATGTTAGACTCCTTCCTCGGTCATCTCAATAGCCTACACCCAAGAAGCCAGTTTACTATGGAAAAGGAAAAGAACAATTGTTTACCCTTCCTAGACACCTTAGTCACGCGCCTGCCTAATGATACACTTGCCTTCACTGTATACGGAAAACCCACACAGACAGATACATTCACAAACTCTCCCACAATCACCCCTCACAACAATATGGCATCATTAAAACCCTTACCAAGAGAGCCCACAATCTTTGTTCCGGTGGAACCGCCCTCACTACTGAGCTTAACCACATACAGAGAACTTTCCTCTCCAATGGCTACAGAGAACACAGTATCAAAAAAATAATCAATTCCTCCCCCATTCCCCGTCCCTCTCGTCAACAAGATTTTAAAAATGCCATCACCATACCCTACATCCGAGGCACTTCGGAAAAAATAGCCAAGATACTAAAAAAGTATAACCTACACACAGCATATAAGCCCTACTGCAAACTTGCTACCCTTATCCGTTCTACGAAAGATCAGCTCCCTCCTCTCTCTCTGCCTGGAGTTTACAAAGTACCCTGTTCCTGTAAGCTTGCGTACTTTGGACAGACAGGCAGATCAGCATCCATCCGCCTGGAGGAACACAAGTCGTACATCGTTAAACACAACTATGGCCATTCAGGCTTGGCTGACCATGTTTTGGACACCACCAACAGAGTATCATGGAAGAAAACCACCATGCTCCACCACAGCAAATTCAAGAAAGAGAGACTTTTCTTAGAAGCAGCAGCAGCTCTCAGAAACCAACCAAATCTTAACAAATACGGTTGCATTAAGCTTCCGAAGATTTGGGAAACACTCATCACCAGAGGTCCCACCTTACATTCCAGGCCACCTACTACCGCCCTTAGAGGGCACTCCACCTAGATAGGACTCTAGTGTCACCCACGTGGTTGGGCTTAGTATTGTAAGTTTTTGTGCATGTTACATTAATTGTTTTTGTAATCCCCGTAGATGTCCTAGTGACTAGGACGAAATATAGGAAGTATTAAATTCTATTTTAATTCTTTTTTGAGTGTTGTAAAAAATCCATTAAACCTCCAACATAATGCAAAGGATGCAGTTTGTGACATACCAGGAAGGGGTGCACATTGAACAGTGCAGCCTATGAATGTGAATGCATAATGGAAGTGAATAAAACTGTGTTATTTGTGCTTGTGTCATTTTTCTCCTTCTTATACACAGAAAAATTACTACATCTACATTCAGTACATCATACAGCACCACCTAGTGATAAATTTTGAAATTACTTTTTTTATTTTCATGAGATATCGCTTCCACATGACACACAATGTATTCATGCTAAATTTTGCAGCATTTGGATCACTGCATGGTGCTCTACAAGGCTCATGCAGGTGTATCCGCCCACTACAGATGCAAGTGATTATTCTGTCAGACACTGGATTGTATTCCAAAATGTGTTTTCTGCATTCTCTTCTAACAATGACTGCTATGCCATTTCTTTGAAGATTTTCATTTCCAGAGTAATAAATTATCAGTATCAAAGTAACCCATTCCTGTCCATCTCAGTACAGGGATACTTTAATTTTGATCAACCTGTATATATGGAATGGAACTATTTCTTTGCTCTATTACTCTCTACCATCACTATACAGTAAAATGTGGATACCCTGCATCAGAAGATTAGCACAATGAGTGCAGGTCAAGTAATTATTATGGGGACTTCAACTATGGAGAATAGATTGGAGAGAGAAGAGGGTGCATGACAACATGGAAATGGGATTTATATAGCTACAAAAGGATAATTACTGGAAACAGCATGTGATTGCAGGGGATCAGGATTTGAGAGTGCTGGATCTGGTAATATCAGAAGATGTATCCATAACAAGTAGCTAGTTTGCCAATGACAGCAGAAAGTGACCATGCAGCATTGTTCTGAGAGATTGCTAAACATGTGGAATTCTCAGTGAAGAATAATTTTAGGTGGAACTACAATCTAGTGATAATGACAAACTTGGGGACAGTTGGGAACAGTGCCATGGCATAAGAAGCTGCATGAAAAGAATATTATTATTATTATCACGGGCAACTCCAAAGAGTCCTTAGACTCATCGAGGGAGGCCCTGAACATCATGTCCATCACAACTATTCGATACACACAGTATCTATCATACTTTGCCTTGAATTCATTCACAGTCATAGCACCCACAACAGACTCTGGCAGCTTATTCCACTCATTTACCACTCTAAAAGTAAAAAACCTAGCTCTAACACCCTTACTAACCACATTCTTGCCCAGCTTCCATGGATGACCCCTAGTCCTCCCACCACCAGTCCTGTTCTCAAAAATGTCCTCTGATTTGATGAGCTGATTGAGCCACATTTGCAATGTGCCCATAAATTTCAACTCCCTATCCACCAGCACTCCCAAATCTCTGGCCTCATCAATCTTCTGGAGTACAGTTCCACCAATGTGGAATAATCTTATAGAAACCCTTCAGTAATTTGAATGTCTCAATCATATCCCCCCCCCCTTTTCCACCTATCAACCAATTTCTGCAACCCACAAATCTTCAACCTGTTCTCATAAGGTTCATTCCATAGACCTGTTATCATCTTGGTCACTCGCCTCTGGATCCTATCCACATCCTCCAATCTAGAAGAAACCCTGGCGACCAAATCTGGGCACAGTAGTCGAGATGGGGTCTTATCAAGGCTCGATACAGAGGAACAATAACTTGCTTGTCTCTGCTCGTCAATGTATTCTTCAGCAACCAAGTGATTTGATGAGCTGATTCAGCCACTTTTGCAATGTGCCCCCTAAACTTCAACTCCCTATCCACCAGTACTCCCAAATCCCTGGCCTCATCAATCTCCTGGAGTACAGTTCCACCAATGTGGTATACTGCTGTTAATCATTTCACCCCAAAATGTATAACCTTACATTTTGCCACATTAAATTGACATCCTTAGCCCAATCCTCCAATCTATCCAAATCATCCTGCAAAATTTTGACATTCTGCATTCACTATTGCCCTGCCCAACTCTGCATCATCAGCAAACAAATGAACCATTCCTCTCAGATCCTTTCCTATATCATTAATGAACAAATTAAATAGTAGTGGTCCAAGAATAGAACCTTGCAGCACACCACCAGTCACAGGCCGTCTTTTGGACTCTACTTCTGAATAACTCTCTGATATCTCTCCATCAACCACCCACCTATTCATCGCGCCAACCCTATATCCATCCCCATATGCTGCAGTTTATGGATTAGAATTCCATGTGGAATCCTGTCAAAGGCCTTAGTATCACTGTAAGGTCCAGGTCCAGCAGTATCACTGTAAACCCATTACCCCTATCCAGTTCAGCCATCATTGTGTTATAAAACTTGAGCAAGTTACTGAGGCATGATCTATCCTTCACAAAACCATGCTGTCCCCCGTATAGTATCCCATTTTCATCTATCCATTCCTGTATTTTTCTCGACTGCTTTTTCCAAAATCTTGACAATGACTCCTGATATGTTGTTCGGTCGGTAATTTGCAACAGCAGTCTTGGACCCTCCTTTATGCAGTGGAACTATTTTCTCCTCAGTTGTGCATGGGCTGTGTCTGGAAATGTTTGAGGGAAGTAGTATTCACAATGCATACCCAAGATCAGGAAGTAAAACCCAAGTGGAAGTTAAATAGATGAGAGCAGTAGATGCAAAAAAAAAATATAATAAATAATATAAAATAATAATAATAAATAAATAAATAAAATAAAACATTTTGGAGGGAATATAAAGAAAAAGATGATAAGCAGTACAAAGCAAAGTCAAGAAGGGTGATCAATGTAGGGAGGGCAGCAGTTTGCAAACGTTAAGCAGCGTTTTTTGCTATGTAGTAAGACAAAGAATGATTAAGGAGGAATTGTAATCAATGATAGTGATGATAGTAAAGTGATAGAAACAGAAGAAACAGTTCACTTAATACTTGATCACTTTGAAAATGCCTATTATCCAGGTGGAGATGCTGCAGTTGACAGAGACAGATAAGAGAATGAAGATACATAAATGAAATGAAAGTGCTTAGCATACTGAAAAATTTCAATGTGAATACAGGAGTGGGATTAGATGGCAATGTCAGCCCATGTGTTATGAGAAGTGGCTCTGTCCAAGTTGTTTAATATACTTGAAACAGAGTCAGTTACACATAAATTGAGAGTTATATGCTAAGCAGAGTTAAACATTTGCAATGACTAAAATACAGATATTTCAGCACAAGTCTCATGAACCATCTTAAGTGGAGTATATTACAGTGGAAAATTCAAACCATCATACAACAATGAAAGTACATGTAGACTGGAAACTTTTTTGTATGCAGTCATAGACAGCCTGCTAAAAATATAATACCATTAGGATCAAATGACTTTAATCTAAACCTCAGCTCCAGCAAAGTGGAAAGAGAGCAAGATATTCCATTACTTAACAGAGGCTCTAAAACAGATGTAGCATATTGCAGACCAATTAGTATCTTAGGAATGGCAGATAAGGTATTGGAAAGGTTGGTTAAAGGTAGAAATCAGAAATGAGAAAATAGGAATATGATATCTTATGTGGGCAGCACAGCTTTATAAAAGGTCGGTCCTGACTAGTAAATTTCTCACTTTGTACAACAGAGTAAAAGTGGAAATGGATAGAGGGAAATGGCTACACCATGATACTGCTGGACATTGCAAAGGAATTTTAAGAATGCTGCACAGGAAACTATTAAATAAGTTTTTGAAATTTTTTCACTTCATTATACTATACTTAAAGATGCATACCAAGAAATTATGTTCTTAGTTTCATCCTTTATCCAAGTGTAAGTCAGGTTTCTTGGCATCTTTAATTTATAGCATAACCATGTGAAAAAACTTTCAATATCTGTCTCTAATCTAGAGTCAACTGAATAAATTTATATGGAATAAGAGAGAAATTAGGATCACTAGCTGTATACTAGGCAGTGTTCAAACCAATTTTAACTTATGGATCTGAGAGCTGGGTCAGAAGTAAAACACTTGACCAAAGACTAGAGACTGCAGATATGAGAGTCCTAAGAATGATTAGGGGCATGAACAGATGGCATCAATGGCAATATCATATTAAAAACGAGGATATTAGGAAAGAACTTGACATTGTCAGCATCCAGGAATACGTTAGCAGAGCTAATGCATTCCTGGATGGAATGTCACTTGTATTATTGTGGTATTGTCTTATTGTATTATGGTGGTATTGTCACTTAAACAGAATAGGAGAGGAAAGATTAGCAAAACAAGTGTTCTCTGTAAGGTTGGCAGGAAAAAGACCTAAGAGAAAGACCAAGACATACGTGGGTTGATACGGTAAAAAGTGCCTTAGAAGATAGAAATATAAGATCTGATAATGTTGAAGTTGTGAGAGGTAAAAGACTGATTTAGAGGAAAATTGTAGATAGGAAGTTATTAATGATGTAAATTTTTCATGTAGTACTATTATGTCCTGTACAACCCTTGAAGGTACATGGCAGGAATTTGATGATGATGATCATGATGACTAATATTCACTGAAATAAAATACTTATCTACAATTTATGTGTAGCACTGTTCTTTTAAAAATATTTTGAAATGCTATCAAAAGATTGTATTACTATTATTTATTTTTGTCCTAAAAATTCATATGATCAGTTAAAAAAAAAAATTATCACTACAGAGACTCCATGCCTGAAAAGATTCATAAATTTCCTACCTCCTAGTCTCAGTTCAGAAGTTCCTTGCACCGACTCCAGATCATTATATATAAAACACTGATACATTCCTTTATCTTCCTTTTCAACTGCCAGAATCCGAAGGATGTCTCTAGTTAAAAGCATCAGTCGTGCATCCCTGGGCAATGGTTTGTTGTCTTTCATCCATGATACGGACTTTACAGGATGGCCTGAGATAGTGCAGTTGAAGGTGGCTGGTTTTCCTACATCTACTACTTGACGTTGTGGATAAATATAGGCTGATAGAGGAGCTAAACATTAAATAATCAATATAAAGTATATTTAAATTAAATTAATTTTGAAGCATTATAACTTCTTAAGCTATGCTAAGAAATAGCTATAAAACATAGATCTAACAATAACAGTTAATTATTGCTTTTAACAGACAAAAATTCTGTGTATATAATCACACATGAATGTGATGAGTGCATACTGTGTATTACACTGATGGTACTGGATTGCAAGAAACCGATGAAGCTAGGGATACGGGGATAAAGATGGACAGAGAGTTGAAGATACTGCAAAAGTTCATTTGCACTAAGGATTACTTGGATGTTGAAAAACACACTAACAAATAAAGATAGGTAGGTTATTATCTCTCTTAATAAATAATGCTATGATTCGACTGCATCTTCAACATTGTTATGCATAGATTCAGTCACCTGGGTTTCTTTCTTGGTGATGAGGAGATGTATGAGATGTATCCTCACCTTCGGGGAAGAAACGTTCTTGATAAAGATTTCTTGCATCCTAGATGGGATTTGAACTCAGGTTTTTCTATCCAATGCAAATATCATGATATTTGATATAAGAATAAAAATATAAATTTAAATCTAAATATCATGATGATCTTGTGAATGCACTACAGAGCCAGTATGTCTTAGTAACATAGTAACGAAACATCTTGACCTTGGACATCTTTTATTACTAATATATTGTATATTTATTTTAAGCATCTTCTTTCTACCTAACCTTGGCCTACTCGTAATACTACACTACAGAAGATAAACTTACTGTCGGTATTAAAAATAAGCACAGAGATAGACAGCAAAACATAAATTGAAGTTATTTAGTATCATAAAGTTTACTGGAAAAGTAGTTGTGCATAATGGTTATTTTAATTATGATCGACATATTGAAAAGTAGCCTCACTAACCTAAAGGTCAAATGGGAGAAAAAAATGCAATAAATACAGATTATTTATTTAAAAATAACATGTTTTTCTTTATTCATAAGATTTTCATAAATGTGACACAGATATCTTCAGTATATGATCTGAAAGATGAAACAATAGCAAACATGAGAGAAGAACAATACAGATATGGGTGAACAAGAGTGGTAGAGCAGCACAGTTGAATTATAATTACTATCCAAGTTAGGTTGTAAAAATGATATAAGAGAAAAAATTAATACTGATCAGCAGCATTAAACAACACTACTTCACATAATAAAGATATATGTGGTCCACTGGCTCTTTTCCAATTATGATGAGTTAGTAATATTTCCCAACTTCCCTTACACAAACTTTCAAAAAGGAATCTGCTATTTTGTAGAACTTTATGGTCTTTTTCAGGTAAACCAAATGTATGGAGAAATGAGTAAACTCTGCAAGCCCAAACTGTTCCAGTTCATAATATTTATCACATTTCTTACATTCCTCAGAGCAAATCTCCTAGACTATATATATAATGAAGAAAGCTTTCAGACAGAATGAATCTGAACTTGAATGTCAAGAATTCTTAAGGATCAGCAATGTGCTCAAAGATTACTCAAATATAAAATATAGACTCATGGTTAAAGTATTCTTCAGCACATGAGGAAGGCATAGCTCTATATTTGTTTTACTGCCTTTATTAACATTTTAACCCTAAAACCACTAAAGAGAAAAATTGATGTTATTACTTCCATTTATTGTTATAACCATGTGTCTGTCGAACAAACATCTACTTTTCAAACAAAAGGAACTCATGGAGAGAATAAGTTCAGCAACTTTAAAAGTTTGCTACAGTTTTTAATTCCTACATGTAACAAAAAATGTCAGAATCTACCAACAAAAAATTTGCTAAAATGGCAAAGCTGTACATTCATTTCACACAAATGATGGACTCATTTTACACAAACTATGGTCTATATGGACGTATAGCGTCTAATGTCTGGCAGCCATGGGGCCAGATAGCGAAAACATTGTCAAAGTATCTAAGCCACTTTGAGTTTCAAAGGAGAGGAATGTAGAGCACGTTGCTCAAAATGTTCCATGTAAAAGTTAGCAATAGAGGGGAATAATTGTGAGTCCATGGATTTGCCTTCTTTTTGTAGGTAGAAAGTGTTTTGTCACACAAAATAGCCAGAATGCAGTACATGTGCAAAGAGCGCTGTGATATCGGGAGGGAATTTGTCCTGTAATAGAAGGCCTGTGTCATTGATTGGGACATTTGTGAAGAGAGCAGAGACATCAAAACTGATTAATAAATCATCTTTTTCCAGTGTGATGTCTCTGATTTTGTTTACAAAGTGTTTGTGTTTTTTTTTAATATAGGAGGGGGAATAACATACCAACTCCTTGAGTGTGAATGCTAGTTTCTTGGCTAGGTGATAATTGGGGCTGTCTATACCTTCGACTGTCAACTGGAGTAGTGAATCTTTGTTTTGTTTGTAAATCTTTGGTAGACTGTAAATTCTCGGGGAACGAGCGTAGTACGAAATTAATTTTTTAACGTATCTTCAGGCCATGCGGTGACTAATTTAAATAGTTTCTCCGTTTCCTTTTTTATTCGATTGGTAGGGTTATAGTTAACAAGCTGATAGGTACTGTTGTCCAAGACTATGAGATTCATTTTTTCCACATAAGTAGTGTGATTCCACATAAGTAGAATAACTGTGACACTGCCTTTATCAGCTCTGGTAATTACGACGTCCAGATTTAATTTTAGTGATTTCACAACTGTAAATTCCGATTTAGGTTGCTGATTATTGTTTTAGTATAATTTAAATTTAGAATGTTAGAGGTTTCCAAATGTACTTTATTTGCTATGGTGGTGGATAAATAATAAGCTTCTTTCTATATGATAAATAAAATCAAGTTTGTTAATCGTTCTGGGTACCACAGCAAAGTTTAAACCTTTGCTGAGTACATGAGTTCATCATTGTTCAGGACGTGGTTAGATTAGTTTACTATGTGACTGATCACTGAAGGCAGTTGGTGGCTCCTGTTGACACTTGCTTCTGGTTGGTTGTTGCTGTCACTGGCTTGTGGGTTGGCTGTTTTCATTCACTGCGGAGGAATTCAAATATGTTTGTTGGTTTTCTGAATGTTGTATCATTAAGTTGAAGAAATTTGGATACGAGTTTTGCTTTCTTTGTTTCCCGGATATGATTCACTGAGTTGTCCGTGATCCTCTCAAAGATATCCCAAATATCTAGGTTCAAATAACTTGAAAGTTCAGATTTTAAATTCCTGACTTGGTTTTGTGCATAAGCTAAGTTCTTTTGAGTAGCCTGGATCTGTTCTCTGAGCAACGCTTTCTACATATGGTAATATATTCATAGTGCTTTCATCAAGGCAAATTTTCTTTTCAGTTTGATGCAGTTTGGAATGATATTGTTGTCTCTACAATAAAAACAGAAACATGAATCTTCAACTTACCATAGCGATTGCATACTTGTGTGTCGAATCTCCATGAATTATCAGAATCCTTTTCTTTAGTGTTACGTGGTGATCAGCATTCATTTTACACAAATTATGGACTCTATAACTGTGTTATAAATAATTATTTCAATTTCCTGACATTTCGACCTTCATATTAAGGTCATCAATTGGAGTATACACATACATATACAAAGACAAGCTAAACATTTCACATAGTATGCTGAAGAGACAATAATTTGATCAACGGTTATTCTACTGAACTATCAAAAAATAAAATTACAATAAATAAATGAAATAAAATAAATTAACTACATCAAAGCTATATTCTATTTAAGACAAGATTAGAGAAACATTCTTACATATAGATAGTTTTGTTACAGTAAAAATGATGTCCTAATTTAACCTGACAATATTAGATTTAGGATCCTGGAGACTTAAAGACCACAATAAAACTGTAACCATTCCATACATTAAAGGGATATCAGATAAAATAAACAGAATACTACAAAAATACAACCTTAAAGCCACCAAATTACATCAAATCTAAAACATGGTATGAATGTAAATTTAAGGAGAAGCTTAAGGGTCAAAGTTGTATAACTGAGAGGAGACCTCCACATAGCCTTTAAAGGAATGCGGAGAACAGACCAGGGCTTCTGACGTAATGTCCAATCCTCACCTTCTCGTGGTGCACCCTGTTGGGTATCTACTTGGATACTGAACGGACGAGGATGGGCTAGCAATTTGGGATTTAGCCGACCAAATTGTATTCTTATTGGTTAAACCAAAATATAGAATGATGGTACAACATGACAAAATTTCATGCCGGCTGGGGCGTCGCCTGGTTAAACAAGGCCCCCGTTGTTTTCGCCAGGGAACCAGGGTGAACAGCGAAAATTCAGCTACTGGAAAAAATCTGAAAATAAACCCCAAATCAACATCACCAGAGTTAAAGATCGGTACTATTAATGTAAGAAGCCTGAATGGCAAAGAAATGGAGCTAGCTGAGGAATTAGATAAGTACCAGATCGACATAATAGGGGTGACTGAAACAAAAAAGACCAAAACTGGTGAGATCTTTCTGAGCAATAAATACAAAATGTTATATTCAGGCAATGACAATCAAGGAAAAGAAGGAGTAGCCATAGTATTCAACACAAAATACGAGGCTAATCTTCTTGAATGGCAGGCAGTCTCAAGTAGAGTAATGTGGGCAAATATGAGAATGGGGAACTGGACAATGAGACTTATTTGTGCCTATGGTCCCACAGAAGGTTCTACTAAGGTAGAAGTGGAGGAATTTTTTGATGCTTTATAAAAAGCAACTGACACATGAAAAATGAAAAGTTGGTCCTTGTTGGGGATCTAAATAGCAGAGTAGGAAATGATTGTGAGACATACAAAAATACTTTGGGAAAATTTGGAGAAAAGAGCAAAGCTAATAATAATGGCAAATATCTGTTGGATTTCTGCTCAGGACATGGACTGGTTATTACTAACACCATGTTCCAACATAAAAATGTGCACAAATTCACATGGAGAGAAGAGGCTAGGAATAAGAAAAGTCTCATTGACTATGTTATTGTTGATAGTGATGTTTTCTCCCTGGTGCAGGACACCAGAATGTACAGAGGATTTGAAATTGGAAGTGATCACTATTTAGGCTTGAGCAGGATAAAATTGAATTTCATTTTGAAAAGAATAACATGAAAGAAAGTTTTAAACCGACTAAAAGTTGAGCAGCTCTCAGATGTGAGCTGTAGACTAAAATACACAAAGATTATTGAAGAAAAAATGAAAGAGTTTGAGAACAGGAACCGAACCTTGGAGATTCAGTGGCAAGCCTTCAAGAAAACACTGATTGATTCAGCCAGAGAGGCATGTGGTGAGGTCGTCTGCAACGATAGAATAAATCAAAACTCCATGGTGGACACAGGAAGTTAAAGAGGCAGTGAAGGAAAAGAAGAAAGCATATCAAAAGTTCCTGTCAAATAAGTCAGCTTGTGCTCTTAGAGAATATAGAGACAAATGCAAGAATGCTAAACACTGTGTAAAACTAGCTAAACAAAAGTCATGGGAGGACTTTGGCAAGAATATAGAAAATAAATAATCAGAAGGTGGCAAAATATTCTGGAGGTTGTTGAAGAAGCTTAAGAATGGAGGAAAGAGTGCTGTAAAAGGAATTAGAGATGATAAAGGTGACATGAAAACGGGAGAAAAAGATATTGTTGAAGTATGGAGTAATTACTTTGAAAAACTGCTAAATGAAACAAGCAGTGACGACAGTACAGTGGTAAAAAAATGCTGACCAGGCATGCAGTCAGGAATACATATCCATACTTGAAGTAGAAAAAGCCATCAAAGGCTTGAAATGTGGAAAGGCAGCAGGAGTAGATGATATTCGACCAGAAATGCTGAAGTATGGTGGTATAAGAGTCTTACAGTGGCTGCACTGCATAGTTCAGAAAACCTGGACAGAGGGACGAATTCCCGATGATTGGAGTAGAACTCTCATAGTACCCATATATAAAAAGGGAAATAAAACTTCATGTGAGAATTACAGAGGTATTTCCCTACTGAGTGTTCCTGGCAAGATATATGCAAGTATACTTGTGAAACGGTTGAGAAGAATTGTGGAAGAAAAGCTTGGTGAAGAACAAGCTGGATTCAGGCCAAATAGAGGCTGTCAGGATCAGATCTTCACTTTACGACAAATAGTCGAGAAAGCACGGGAATATAACAAAGATCTGTATTTGAGTTTTGTCGATCTGGAAAAGGCATATGACAAGGTGCCAAGAGAGAAGCTATTCAATACGCTGCAGTTATATGGTGTCAATGGGGCATTATATCATGCAATACTTAGTCTTTATTTGAGTTGTAAGTCAGCAGTTAAAATTGAAGGAAGTACAGGAAGATGGTTTAATGTTAAATCTGGTGTGAGACAAGGATGTACATTATACCCTCTGTTATTCCTTATCTATATGGATCACATTATGAAGGAAAGTGGTATTAAACATGATATCAAAATTGGAGATGTTAATGTCAGCTCTTTGCTTTATGCGGATGATGTTATACTTCTAAATAAATCCACTACAAGTCTGCAAGATTCTCTGACTAAATTGAATAGCTGTTGTAATTGATATGGTATGAAGGTCAGCAATAAAAAGACAAAGACAATGAAAATAGGCAGAATCATTAAAAATGTCAACTGTGTTATGAATGGAGAACCTGTGGAACATGTAAAACATTTCAGCTATTTAGGCACGATTTTTACTGAAGATGGTAAATTAAATATAGAAATAGACAACAGAATCAGCAAAGCTGTTATGGTGGGAAGTCAATTGAATAAATTCATATGGAATAAGAGAGAAATTAGTCGGAACACTAAATTAGCTGTATACAAGACAGTGTTCAAACCAGTTTTAACTTATGGATTTGAGAGCTGGGTCAGAAGTAAAACACTGGACCAAAGTCTAGAGACCACAGATATGAGAGTCCTGAGAAAGATTATAGGCATGAACAGATGGCATCAATGGCAGTATCATATTAAAAACGAGGATATTAGGAAATAACCTGACAACTTGTCAGCATCCAGGAATGCGTTAGCAGAGCTAATCTCAGGTGGTATGGTCACTTAAACAGAATGGGCGAGGAAAGATTAGCAAAGCAAGTGTTCTCTGCCAGGTTGGCAGCAAAACGACCCAGAGGAAGACCAAGATATATGTGGATTGATACGGTACAAAGTGCTTTAGACGATAGAAATATAAGATCTGATAATGTTGGAGTGTTGACAAGTAACAGACTGATTTGGAGGAAAATTGTAGATCGGAAATTAATAATGATGTAGTTTTTTTCATGTAGTACTATCATATCCTGTACACCCCTTGAGGGTACATGGCAGGAATTTGATGATGATGATGATGATGATTGAAATTCTTATCAATCACCCTAATCTTAACAATAATGAAGGTCTAAAAATCCCAAGCACATGGAAGGCACATATTCTACCCACTTAACCTTTCTCCCTAAGAGTTAATTATAAATAGGACCATAGGTAATCCAGGATCCTAAATCTAATATAACAATTATCATGTTAAATTAAGACATCATTTTTACTGTAACAAAACTATCTATATGAAAGAATGTGTTCTCTGATGTTGTCTTAAATAGAATATAGCTTTGATGTTGTTAATTTATTTTATTTCATTTATTTATTGTAATTTTATTTTATTTTCACTAGAGGTCAGGCCAATAGAATAACTGTTAATCAAATCATTGTCTCTTCAGAATACTATGTGAATTGTAATTTAGCTTGTTTTTGTATATATATGTGTATACTCTGGATGATGACCTTAATATGAAGGTCAAAATGTCAGGAAATTAAAATAATTATTTATAACATGGTTGTAGAGTCCATAATTTGTGTAAAATGAATGCTAATCGGGGTGCTTAAGGGTCAAAGCTGTATAACTGAGAGGAGACCTCCACATAGCCTTTAAAGGAATGCGGAGAACCGACCAGGGCTTCTGACCTAATGTCCAATCCTCACCTTCTCGTGGTGCACCCTGTTGGGTATCTACTTGGATACTGAACGGACGAGGATGGGCTAGCAATTTGGGATTTAGCCGACCAAATTGTATTCTTATTGGTTAAACCAAAATATAGAATGATGGTACAACATGACAAAATTTCATGCCGGCTGGGGCGTCGCCTGGTTAAACAAGGCCCCCGTTGTTTTCGCCAGGGAACCAGGGCGAACAGCGAAAAGTCAGCTACTGGAACAAATCTGAAAATAAACCCCAACTCAACATCACCAGAGTTAAAGATCGGTACTATCAACGTAAGAAGCCTGAATGGCAAAGAAATGGAGCTAGCTGAGGAATTAGATAAGTACCAGATCGACATAATAGGGGTGACTGAAACGAAAAAGACCAAAACTGGTGAGCTCTTTCTGAGCAATAAATACAAAATGTTATATTCAGGCAATGACAACCAAGGAAAAGAAGGAGTAGCCATAGTATTCAACACAAAATACGAGGCTAATCTTCTTGAATGGCAGGCAGTCTCAAGTAGAGTAATGTGGGCAAATATGAGAATGGGGAACTGGACAATGAGACTTATTTGTGCCTATGGTCCCACAGAAGGTTCTACTAAGGTAGAAGTGGAGGAATTTTTTGATGCTTTATAAAAAGCAACTGACACATGAAAAATGAAAAGTTGGTCCTTGTTGGGGATCTAAATAGCAGAGTAGGAAATGATTGTCAGACATACAAAAATATTTTGGGAAAATTTGGAGAAAAGAGCAAAGCTAATAATAATGGCAAATATCTGTTGGATTTCTGCTCAGGACATGGACTGGTCATTACTAACACCATGTTCCAACATAAAAATGTGCACAAATTCACATGGAGAGAAGAGGCTAGGAATAAGAAAAGTCTCATTGACTATGTTATTGTTGATAGTGATGTTTTCTTCCTGGTGCAGGACACCAGAGTGTACAGAGGATTTGAAATTGGAAGTGATCACTATTTAGTCTTGAGCAGGATAAAATTGAATTTCATATTGAAAAGAATAACATGTAAGAAAGTTTTAAAGCGAATAAAAGTTGAGCAGCTCTCAGATGTGAACTGTAGACTAAAATACACAAAGATTATTGAAGAAAAAATGAAAGAGTTTGAGAACGGGAACCAAACCTTGGAGATTCAGTGGCAAACTCTGAAGAAAACATTGAGTGATTCTGCCAGAGAGGCATGTGGTGAGGTTGTTTGTAAGGATAAAAAAATCAGAACTCCCTGGTGGACACAGGAAGTTAAAGAGGCAGTGAAGGAAAAGAAGAAAGCATACCAAAAGTTCCTGGCAAATAAGTCAGCTTTTGCTCTTAGAGAATATAGAGACAAATGCAAGAATGCTAAACACTGTGTAAAACTAGCTAAACAAAAGTCATGGGAGGACTTTGGCAAGAATATAGAAAATAAATAATCAGAAGGTGGCAAAATATTCTGGAGGTTGTTGAAGAAACTTAAGAATGGAGGAAAGAGTGCTGTAAAAGGAATTAGAGATGATAAAGGTGACATGAAAACGGGAGAAAAAGATATCCTTGAAGTATGGAGTAATTACTTTGAAAAACTGCTAAATGAAACAAGCAGTGATGACAGCACAGTGGTAAAAAACACTGACCAGGCATGCAGTCAGGAATACATATCCATACTTGAAGTAGAAAAAGCCATCAAAGGCTTGAAATGTGGAAAGGCAGCAGGAGTAGATGATATTCGACCAGAAATGCTGAAGTATGGTGGTATAAGAGTATTACAGTGGCTGCACTGCATAGTTCAGAAAGCCTGGACAGAGGGACGAATTCCCGATGATTGGAGTAGAGCTCTCATAGTACCCATATATAAAAAGGGAAATAAAACTGAATGTGAGAATTACAGAGGTATTTCTCTACTGAGTGTTCCTGGCAAGATCTATGCAAGTATACTTGAGAAACGGTTGAGAATAATTGTGGAAGAAAAGCTTGGTGAAGAACAAGCTGGATTCAGGCCAAATAGAGGCTGTCAGGATCAGATCTTCACTTTACGACAAATAGTCGAGAAAGCATGGGAATATAACAAAGATCTGTATTTAAGTTTTGTCGATCTGGAAAAGGCATATGACAAGGTGCCAAGAGAGAAGCTATTCAATACGCTGCAGTTATATGGTGTGAATGGGGCATTATACCAAGCAATACTTAGTCTTTATTTGAGTTGTAAGTCAGCAGTCAGAATTGAAGGAAGTACAGGAAGATGGTTTAATGTTAAATCTGGTGTGAGACAAGGATGTACATTATCCCCTCTGTTATTCATTATCTATATGGATCACATTATGAAGGAAAGTGGTATTAAACCTGATATCAAAATTGGAGATGTTAATGTCAGCTCTTTGCTTTATGCGGATGATGTTATACTTCTAAATAAATCCGCTACAAGTCTGCAAGATTCTCTGACTAAATTGAATAGCTGTTGTAATAGATATGGTATGAAGGTCAGCAATAAAAAGACAAAGACAATGAAAATAGGCAGAATCATTGAAAATGTCAACTGTGTTGTGAATGGAGAACCTGTGGAACAAGGAAAACATTTCAGCTATTTAGGCACGATTTTTACTGAAGATGGTAAATTAAATATAGAAATAGACAACAGAATCAGCAAAGCTGGTATGGTGGGAAGTCAATTGAATAAATTCATATGGAATAAGAGAGAAATTAGTCGGAACACTAAATTAGCTGTATACAAGACAGTGTTCAAACCAGTTTTAACTTATGGATTTGAGAGCTGGGTCAGAAGTAAAACACTGGACCAAAGACTAGAGACCACAGATATGAGAGTCCTGAGAAAGATTATAGGCATGAACAGATGGCATCAATGGCAGTATCATATTAAAAACGAGGATATTAGGAAATAACCTGACAACTTGTCAGCATCCAGGAATGCGTTAGCAGAGCTAATCTCAGGTGGTATGGTCACTTAAACAGAATGGGCGAGGAAAGATTAGCAAAGCAAGTGTTCTCTGCCAGGTTGGCAGCAAAACGACCCAGAGGAAGACCAAGATATATGTGGATTGATACGGTACAAAGTGCTTTAGACGATAGAAATATAAGATCTGATAATGTTGGAGTGTTGACAAGTAACAGACTGATTTGGAGGAAAATTGTAGATAGGAAATTAATAATGATGTAATTTTTTTCATGTAGTACTATCATATCCTGTACACCCCTTGAGGGTACATGGCAGGAATTTGATGATGATGATGATGATGATGATGATGAATGCTAATCACCGTGTAAGAGTAAAGGAAAGTTGCATGTTTCATACTCTATCAGTTCAGTACTACAGTTTAAACCCTATGTTGTGAATTATCTCCTGCTAAATAAGTAGTTTGCTAGTGTTATTTTCTAAACACGTATATAATTAAGCCAAATTAAAAAAATTACTGTTATTGCCTCTTTTTAAAATAAGTGCAACTATAAACAGAATTTAGAGTTAGAATAGAGTTCAGTTGTAAGGATTACTCAAAGTTGTAAGGATTACCCAAAAAAATCACTGCTAAAATGCAAAGAATACTTACATGTAAGGATAAGGAGGTGATAGTTCCATTCTATAAGGTGCTAATTAGACCTCATTCAGATTTCTGCACACAGATCTGGTCACTGGCTATAATAGTGATAGGGAAACATTAGAGAGAGTGCAGAAGCAAATAACCAAGATATTGAGTATGAGGAAAGATTGAGGAAATGAGGTCTTCAGAGCTTCGCAGATAGGAGGAGGAGGTGGTGGGAAAATGATTGAGACATATAAGCTAGTGAGAGGAACCTACCAAATAGATACAGGGGAATTATTGCATAGGATAATGGAAGATGCAACTAGAGGTCATCCCTGGAGGCTGTACAAAGGTCATGTGAGTAAAGATGTGAAAAAAGAGATTTTTTGCTTGGAGGGTGGTGAAACAAGTGGAACATTGCCAGAATGGGTGGCTCCAATGTTGAATGTGTTCAAAGCATGGTATGATGTGGTCTGTGAATATGACCTCCTGCGAGACTCCATAGCAGCTTTAAAGTAATATTAATGCTAACTTGCATAGGAGAATGACTACCCAGTTTCAATGTCTATGTTTAATCTGATACTCGAATGATAATTAGTATCAAAATGAAGATTTTGATATTATTTAAATATCAGATTGGAAATAGAAAATAGTCACAGTAAAATAGTATGTTCATTCCTAGTGATACATATAAGATTCTCTTATATGTAGATACAAAAATAATTCACTTTTTTAACCCTGCAACTCAAATGAAATAAAGTAAGCAAAGGCCAAATTTCATTACATCTTGAAATGATAATTTTTATGAGCAAATAAAAATAACCTCATTATATACACCACTTATATTAATATTACAATGACTGTTTACATTATCTTACATCAAGGAAATCCCATGGATATATTAGATCAAATTAAAAATTTATCTGCACATTCCCTTTTTTAGAAGTTGTTAAGGATTGCAGAAGAATTAAAGAAAAAAAGAGTAGCAGTTCAGCAGGGAGGGAGGGGGGGGGGGCAAAGATGCAGAGGGTAGATCTTTGTTCAAAAGTGCATATAAAGCTATCCAGTGCAAGACAAAGGATAACAGGATGAAATATAGTTAGTTGCTACTGCAGGCCAAGTAGTACAAGGAAGAATGTCTATGGCATTCTTCCTAAGTAGCACAATGCATGCAAGGGTGCAAGTAATTATTATGGAGAACTTCAACTACAGAGAGAGATATATACTGGAAGGAAGAATGGTCACAGGGAAGGAAGGAAATGGAATTCATATGGTTACTTAGACATAATTAATTGACACAGCATGTAACAGAAGGGATTAAGTGTTCAAGAGTACTGTATCTGGTGATAGCATCGGAGAATGTGTAAGTAATAACCAAGATAGATACATCACTGCCTTCAAATGGGGGAGGGCAATCACAGTCTCAACTACAAAGATTACCAGACATGCAGAATTTTCAGTTAAGAAAAGGTATATGTAGAATTACAGAGTGAATGATTATAGCAGTCTGAGGAGTCAGCTTAGAGCAGTGCCATGGCGTCTGGAGAGGAAAGATATTAACTGTGCAAGGGAGTGTCTGAAGAATGCAGCATCAGACATCCATACTAAGAGTCAGAAGGATAAAATTAGATGAGAGTTAGATTAATGAGCAGTAACATTAAGCAGGGTGTAGAAAAGAAAGAAAGAGAAGGCAACATAATGAGCAGCACAAAGCACCAGGCATGAAGAATGATCAACATAAGGAAAGTAAAAGCAGATGATGAGAGGAGGCTACCCAAGCAAAACAATGAAAATCCCAAATTCTTGCACTAGATTATTATTATGATTATTATTATTATCATTATTATTATTATACACCTCCAGGGAGTCCAAAGACTCATCAAGAGAGGGCACCTGCTCTACAACTCTCTCTCCACCACTCAATCCACCAACTGACCACAACTACAACAACGCCATCTACCACCGACCATTACTATGTGAGTATGGGTATGGATGTTTGTGATTGTCTGTTTCCACAGACAATCACAAACATCCATACCCACGGCAGGATTCGAACCCGCAGCCTTTTGGCTAGAGAGCAGATATGCTAACCACTTGGCCAACCAGGCTGGCAGTGGCAGGTTAAGGGAAGCATGACAATGAAAGAATGACTTTACTGTGTAGGGAGGTAACAGAAGCTACCAAAATTGGTTCAGTTACTGAGTTATCATTCACAACCATGTACCATTCAGTTGGATATATTACAGTGCCACATGTGACAAAGACTGATATGTAAACAGAAGTAGATGAATTGAAGACATGCTTAGGATACTACAGATTCTGAATGTAAATACAGTCATAGAATTAGATTATATAACATTATATAACAAGAAATTGGCAGCTAGCCTGATCAGATGTTTAAATGTATCAAAACTTTCTGAAGAAGGTGCTTAATTTAATTCAATTTCAGCTCTGTCGAGAGAGTGGAAAGAAGACAAAACAGTTCCATTGTTACAGGCCAATTGGTATCTCAGGAATGATGGTTGAGGTACTAGAGAAGTTGGAAACCAAGTCTATCCCTTAGTGGTTTATGAAGGGATAGGCTTATATTTCTGCACCTTGCATTTATTAATATTAAAACTATAACCCCACTCATCTGTCCAAGCTAAAAGTCTATTCAAATCTTGTCAAATCAGTTGTGGTTCAGTCAATCAACATGAAATATCATTAACAAATAAGTTAAAGAGTTGGGCCAAAGAACAGAACACCAAGGCATGCCACTGGTTGCCTTCCTTTCCTGAGACACTGCTCTATCATACACAACTTGTTCTTGTTAGTATCATTTAGAAAGCCAATGTTCAATCCATCTAATCAATCTGTTATCCAATCTCATCTTCTGCAGCTTATACACCAATCTGTCATGTGTCGTCAGATTCGTCAACTTATTATATCTCTTATTATAAAATATAAGTAGATTGTTAAACCAAGACATGATCTTCACGAACCCATGCTGACCATCATATAGAATCGTATGTCCTTCACCTGAATCCTGCATTCTATTCCTAATTAGTTTCTCGAATACTTTGACCACAACTGCATATATATAGACTGGTATCTAATTGAAAACTCTGTCCTAGCACCATGCTTGAGGAGAGGTATTGTCTGACCACAGATGTGAGAACCCTGGATGGCACAGTGCCAAGAAGGGTTAATTCATGTTGAAGGGAAGAAAGGAATAGAGAGATGTACGAATTCATCACCAACATGCAAAATCACATGCTTTATACATAAAATATTTCAGCTGTTATACAAGAAAAATAGTTAATTTAAAAATTAGAATTTTCATAAAAGAAAAGCTAATTTTCCAACATATAATATAAACACTCATCCTATGAAACACATCAATCACCCTATTGTCGGAATGGATTCGCCTTCTTCTGTCATGCCACAAGTTGCACCACCTTGCTACAGTCCTGAAGATATTTTCAGGTGAAAACTTTGTTTACTCATACTTGGATAAAGGATTAAACTAAATTTATTATAGTCTAACCAAGTGCAAAATAAACTTCCAGCATCTTTCTCTAAATCCAGAGTAATTTAATAATAAGTGGTACACTGGTTGGCAACTCATATAGGTAAATATGACCTCTCTATTGCTTCTGCCTTAGTGTCACCACCTCTGGGTCTGCCTCCCACTGACGAGACCTTAATAAAGGTCGAAACCGGTCTGGGTAGTGGTCCTCCCCTCAATGTGTAGCATTACACATTTCCGCAAGGACATGTGCTTTGCATGCTGGGAGATACTGAGACAAGAAGTGATGAGAGCTTGATCTACCTCTGCTCCGAGTTGCCACAAGTTGCACCACCTTGCTACAGTCCTGAAGATATTTTCAGGCACAAATTTTGTTTGCTCACACTTGGATAAAGGATTAAACTAAATTTATTATAAACTTCCAATGCGCATAAGTGTTGAGAGGTGTCACATCTTTGGTCAGGCAGTACTATTCTATCTTCTTTCCACTCCTTAGGAACCTTTCCCACTATAAGACTTGCATTAAATAGCCAGGTCAAGGGCATACCTAACTCTTTTACACATTCTTTAAAATTACATGATGACATTATCCATTACCACAGACTGATTAACATCAAACACAAGCAACCTGTGTTTGATGTTAATCTTGATACATCTCTTTCCTAATACTTGCCTACCTTTTACATGTTACACAGCATCATTTATACTAGTATGATATACACTGATGAAGAGTTCAATAAATAATTCCATTATATCATTTGCAATGGTCACTCTGCTACCATAACTATCCACCAGTATCAACCTACAATAATTATTTTTCCTCTTGCTTGTCACATAGCAGAAAATTTCACTTGGATTACCTTTGATCTGACTGACTAGACTCCTCTCATATTCTACTTTTTCTTTTTTAATCACGCTTGTCACTTTTCTGGCCTGCAGTTTATATTCTTCATGCATCTGTTCACTGCAAACTGTTTGGTGCTTTTTCCATAACTTCTTTTGAAACACTGCTTGCTTGATTTCACTGTTCAGCAATCTCACGCCTACTCTGTTTATTTGCATAACTCTTAGTATAGAGTTATGCATTGCTTATGTTAGATACAGCCTTATCATTTCCTGTGCACTGTCAACTAATTTTCTGAACAGTTCATCAACCCAATGTGTTCATTAGTATTACAGGAAATCATTTAGGGATAAATATTCAATTGTTTGTTGATGATGCAAAACTGCAGGCCAGAAAAGTGACAAGCATAGTTAATGAATATGATGTGCAGATGGTGCTCTCCTTCAATGAGTTTTTGGATTCCTTGGAGGTGTCACAAAATCATCATCATCATCATCATTAAATTCCTGACATGTACCCTCAAGGGGTGGAGAAAATATGATAGTACTACATGAAAAATTTATATCATTACTAACTTCCTATGTACAATTTTCCTCCACAGTCTGTTACTTGTCAAGACTAAAACATTATCAGATCTTATATTTCTATCATCTAAGGCACTTTGTAACATATCAATCCACCTATATCTTGGTCTTCCTCTGGGTCGTCTGCCAGCCAACCTGGCAGAGAACACTTGTTTTTCTAATCTTTCCTCCCCCATTCTGTTTAAGTGACCATACAACCTGAGATTAGCTCTGCTAACGCATTCCTGGATGCTGACAATGTCAAGTTCTTTCCTAATATTCTTGTTTTTAATATGATATTGCCATAGATGCCATATGGTCATGCCTCTAATCTTTCCCAGGTCCCATATCTGCAGTCTCTAGTCTTTGGTCAAGTGTTTTACTTCTGACCCAGCTCTCAGATCCATAAGTTAAAACTCGTTTGAACACTGTCTTGTATACAGCTAATTTAGTATTCTGACCAATTTCTCTCTTATTCAATATAAATTTTTTCTTACATCAAGTGTTTTACTTCTGACCCAGCTCTCAGATCCATAAGTTAAAACTCGTTTGAACACTGTCTTGTATACAGCTAATTTAGTGTTCTGACTAATTTCTCTCTTATTCCATATAAATTTATTCAGTTGACTTCCTACCATACCATCTTTGTTGATTCTGTTGTCTATTTCCATATTTAATTTACCACCTTCACTAAAAATTGTGCCCAAGTAGCTGAAATGTTTTACTTGTTTCACAGGTTCTCCATTCACAACGCAGTTGACATTTTCAATGATTCTACCTATTTTCATTGTCTTTGTCTTTTTATTGCTGACCTTCATGCCATATCTATTACAATAGTTATTCAATTTAGTCAGGGAATCTTGCAAGCTAGCAGATTTATTTAGAAGTATAACATCATCCACATAAAGCAAAGAGCTGACATTAACATCTCCAATTCTGATAACATGTTTAATACCACGTTCCTTCATAATGTGATCCATATAGATAATGAATAACAGAGAGGATAATATACATCCTTGTTTCACACCAGATTTAACATTAAACCACCTTCCTGTACTTCAATTCTAATTGCTGCCTTGCTACTCAAATAAAGAATAAATATTGCTTGATATAATGTTCCATTGACACCATATAACTGTAGTGTGTTGAATAGCTTCTCTCTTGGGACCTTGTCATATGCCTTTTCCAGATCGACAAAACTTAAATACAGATCTTTGTTATATTCCCATGCTTTCTCAAATATTTGTCGTAAAGTGAAGATCTGATCCTGACAGCTTCTCTTTGGCCTGAATCCAGGTTGTTCTTCACCAAGCTTTTCTTCCACAATTCTTGTCAACCATTTCTCAAGTATGCTTCCATAGACCTTGCCAGGAACACTCAGTAGGGAAATACCTCTGTAATTCTCACATTCAGTTTTATTTCCCTTTTTATATATGGATACTATTAGAGTTCTACTCCAATCATCGGGAATTCGTCCCTCTGTCCAGGCTTTCTGAAATATGCAGTGAAGCCACTGTAAAAATTTTATACCACCATATTTCAGCATTTCTGGTCGAATATCATCTACTCCTGATGCCTTTCCACATTTCAAGCCTTTGATGGCTTTTTCTACTTGAAGTAGAAAAAGCCATCAAGTATGGATACGTATTCCTGACTGTATGTCTGTTGAGTGTTTTTTATCACTGTGTTTCATCACTGCTTGTTTCATTTAGCAATTTTTCGAAGTAATTACTCCATACTTCAAGGATATCTTTTTCTTCCATTTCCATGTCACCTTTATCATCTCTAACTCCTTTTATAGCACTCTTTCCTCCATTTCTAAGCTTCTTCAACAACCTCCAGAATATTTTGCCACCTTCTTGATATTTATTTTCTATGTTCTTGCCAACGTCCTCCCATATCTTTTGTTTAGCTAGTTTTATGCAGTGTGTAGCTTTCTTACATTTGTCTCTGTATTCTCTAAGAGCACAAGCTGACTTATTTGACAGGAACTTTTGATATGCTTTCTTCTTTTCCTTCACTGCCTCTTTAACTTCCTGTGTCCACCATGGAGTTTTGATTTATTCTATCGTTGCAGACGACCTCACCACATGCCTCTCTGGCTGAATCAATTAGTGTTTTCTTGAAGGCTTGCCACTGAATCTCCAAGGTTCGGTTCCTGTTCTCAAACTCTTTCATTTTTTCTTCAATAATCTTTGTGAATTTTAGTCTACAGTTTACATCTGAGAGCTGCTCAACTTTTATTCGCTTTAAAACTTTCTTACATGTTATTCTTTTCAAAATGAAATTCAATTTTATTCTGCTGAAGAGTAAATAGTGATGGCTTCCAATTTCAAATCCTCTGTACACTCTGGTGTCCTGCACCAGAGAGAAAACATCACTATCAACAATAACATAGTCTATGAGACTTTTCTTATTCCTTGCTTCTTCTCTCCATGTGAATTTGTGCACATTTTTATGTTGGAACATACTGTTAGTAATAACCAGCCCATCTCCTGAGCAGAAATCTAACAGGTATTTGCTATTATTAGCTTTGCTCTTTTCTCCAAATTTTTCCAAAATATTTTTGTCTCTGACAATCATTTCCTACTCTGCTATTTAGATCATCAACAAGGACCAAGTTTTCCTTTTTCATTGTATCAGATGCTTTCTCTAAAGCATCAAAAAATTCCCCCACTTCTACCTTAGTAGAACCTTCTTGGGACCATAGACGCAAATATGTCTCATTGTCCAATTCCCCATTCTGATATTTGCCCACATCACTCTGCTTGAGACGGCCTGCCATTCAAGAAGATTAGCCTTGTATTTTGTGTTGAATACTATGGCTACTCCTTCTTTTCTTTGATTGTCATTGTCTGAATGTAACATTTTGTATTTATTGCTCAAAAAAGATCTCAGTTTTTGTCTTTTTTGTTTCAGTCACCACTATTATGTTGATCTTGTACTTATTTAATTCTTCAGCTAGCTCCATTTCTTTGCCATTCAGGCTTCTTATGTTGATAGTACCGATCTTTAACTCTGGTGATGTTGAGTTGGGGTGTGCTTTCAGATTTGTTCCAGTAGCTGACTTTTGCTGTTCACCCTGGTGAAAACAACTGTGGGGAAGCCTTGTTTAACTGGGTGATGATGCCCCAGCCAGCATGAAATTTTGTCATGTTGTATCATCATTTTGTATGTTGGTTTAAGCCAATAAGAATACAATTTGGTTGGCTAAATCCCAAATTGCCAGACCTTCTTCATTTGTTCAGTATCCAGGTAGATACTCAACAGGGTACACCACGAGAAGGTGAGGATTGGACATTAGGTCAGAAGCCCTGGTCGGTTGTCCGCATTCCTTTAAAGGCTATGTGGAGGTCCCCTCTCAGTTATACAGCTTTGACCCTTAATTTATATTTACTGGCAGTAGGAGTAAAGGATAGTGGATACCAGTTCAGTGTAAGGACTTGCACTTTAGGATGAAAAGATCAAAACTGTGATAGAAGTGGACTGCAGGAAACTGATGAGATCAGTTTCCTGCAATTGAGTTCCACTAATAAGCAATTTGAATGTGACTGTAGACTAGGGATTTGAGGATCATTATGGACAAGGATTTGGAAGCAACTGTGAATATGCAAAGATGGCCCAAATAGCACATCAGATTACTTGGAATTTGAAAAATGCAGTGAAAATCAGGGATAAGGAAGTTATTATTCTCCTTTATAAGGCTTTAATAAGGTGACATCTGGACTACTGCATGCAGATCGGGTTGCCTGGATTCCTTGGGAATGAGGAAGTGGTAGAGAGTAATGAGAGGCAAGTGACCAACACTGCAACAGATCATTTTGGCTTAAGGATAGTGAATAGTTGGAATGGGTTGCCAGAAGAGGTTATGAGTGCTTCACTGTTGAATGATTTAAAGAGAAATACAATAGGTAATGCATGAATAATGGTAAGTATGGGTCTTATGCAACAAGTTTTCAACACTATGGAGATGCCCAGAAAAAATAATATTAGTTGAAGAGAACACTAACATAAAAGAAAAGGGTAGCTATTCTCCCAATTTATAAAGATTGGATGAAATGACATTTGGACTTCTGCAACAATACTGAAAAGATTCAGCCACAAGTAACCAAGATGATAACTGGCCTGCAAAATTGCACATATCAGGACAGATTGAAGAAGTGTGGTGTTCAGAGTTTGAGGAATAGATTGAGGAGATGAAAGGAGAAATGATAGAAAAAGACTACATATAGATACAAGTGTAAGCTGGGCTGGCCGAGTGGTTAGCGTATCTGCTCTCCAGCCAAAAGGCTACGAGTTTGAATCCCACTGTGGGCATGGATGTTTCTGAGTGTCTGTGGAAATACTAGTGGTGATGGTTGGCAGTAGATGGCATTGGTGTAGTTGTGGTCAGTTGATGGATTGAATAGTAGAGAGTAGTAGAGCACATGCCCTCCTTCGATGATTATTTGACTCTGGAGGTCAAATAATAATATAATAAGTGATAATATAATAAAAATAATAAGTGAAATTTTGCAATCGGATTCCTATGGAAGTAGAAAGTGAAATGCTTACTTTCCAGAGCTTGATTTTGAAAGTTACAATTGTAAGTCATTCTAAACATAGGCACAGCAATCCCTCAATCATCCAGATACAGCAGGAAAGTCATTTGTTGGTTAGATAACTGAAGGTGCAGTTACATGGTGACTGACAAAGTGATCAATTCTAGGGTTGATTAACTGAAGGTTGGATACACACACACACACACACATGTTACAGTTAAAGTGATAAATCCGGTTATTATTAATAATTACCGGTTAAAGTGAATAATTAAAATTAATCACTTTAACCGGTTCAAGTGAATAATTTCTAGAGGAGTCTGGGAAATGTAATAAAAACATGTTTATAGGTTTTATATATAGGTTTTCATTCTCAATAGAAATTATAACAGCTTAGGTTAGGTTAGTTTATAGTGATTTCTGATTTCATTGAGTGCAAAGGAAGTACTTTCCTTACTTTTTTTTAATTATAAACTAACTTAACCTAACCTAAACTAACCTAACCAATACAGGTTAGGTTAAGTTAGTTTATAATGATTTCCCACCGATGAAGGTTAGGTTAGGTTCAGGGCTGGCCATCTCGGGGGTGCATTGGGTGCAATGCACCCAATGTACCCTCATGACCGAGTGGGCACAGTCAGTACACATTTGCGGAAACGTATTATATTTCGAATGCGTTTTTTTTTTTTTTTTTTTGTTTTCCTGTGCCAAAATCATTTGCAGGTAAGAAGTTTTACAATATGTTTATTTCGAATCCTTTAATTTTTACCTTTAAAAAATATTTTAGGGTCCCAAAAGGTTTCTTGCACCCGGGCCCCTTTATAGGGAAGGCCGGCCCTGGTTAGGTTAGGTTAGTTTATAATGATTTCCAACTGATAAATGTTAGGTTAGATTATAATGATTTCTGATTTCACTGAGTGCAAAAGAAGTACTTTCCTTACTTTTTTCATTATAAACTAACCTAACCTAAGCTGTTATAATGTCTATTGAGAATGAAAACATATATATAAAACCTATAAACATGTTTTTATTACATTTACCAGACTCCTCTAGGAATTATTCACTTTAAAATGATTAATTTTCGTAAATTATTCACTTTGACCGGTAATTATTAACCGGATTTATCACTTTAACCGTAACATATATATATATATATATAGTCATCCCTCGACTTCCATCCGCTCGGGTTACGTCCGTTCGCAGATATGTCCATGATCCCATAAGGGAATAAATAACATTTTTGACTATACTTTAGAATAAGACACAAGTGAATGTATAGTAAAAAGGTTTCTATTTAGCAACAATGCATCATGCGCAGTGGCAAGAGCATTCAGCAACCTTCCTCAGCAATCGGCACATGTCTTTAACAGTTCCTCTGTTGATTTTGTATTTGAGAAATAGGTTATTTCTGTATTTATTGTTAAATATTTCATGATATTTTCTGCAACATGGACCCTACATGCCTGATCAAAAAACCTAGTTAAGAATGACAGAAAACGAGGTGAGCATTTCATCTTGAAACAAAGTTTCCAGTTATAAGGCAACATGAAGCTGATTCAATGTGATCACACATGACTTCGGATGGTCTCATTCTACAGTGACGACCATTTTAAAAATAAGATAAAAATCGAGAGGCTGTGAAAAGATCTGCTTCCCTTAAATCAATGATAGTGATGAAACAACAAGATCCTATGGGTGATATCGAAAAGCTACTTGCATCATAGATAGAGGACCTGAACCAAAGGCGCATATCCCCTTATCACTAGGACCATAACTACTAAAGCACTAAGTCTCTCCAACATGTTGAAGAAGAATGCTGGGCCTGATTATATCTAAGAATTCAACACTTCTTCGGGTTGGTTTATGATATTCAAGCAGCGTTTTGCCTTGCATAATGTGAAAATGTATGGTGAATCTGCAAGTGCCGATGAGAAGGCTACCAAGGAGTTTGTGGAGAAATTGGATAAAATTATTACGGAGCAAAATTATTTGCCACAGCAAATATTTAATATGGATGAGACCTCTTTGTTTTGGAAAAAAATTCCAGAGTAGACATTCATCCGTAAAAAGCTAAAATCTATGCCTGGTTTCAAAGCTCTTAAAGACCTGATTAGAGCTTAAAGCTCTTATTATGTTTCTGTTAGGGGTAAGGTGGCTAGATATAAACTGAAACCATTTGTGATATGAGAATCCACAGTGAGAATCCATGAACCTTCAAAAATAATAGGAGGAATGCTCTTTCAGTTCATTATCTGAGCAATAAGAAGTCATGGATGGCTCAAAAATTGTTTAAGGATGCCTTAATCAAGTGTTATGCAAGTGAAATAGAAAACTAATGTGTGAAAGAAAATGTAAAATTTAAAATTTTATTATTATTATTATTAAAACAAGACCTCATGGAGTCAAAGACTCATCTAGGAGGTCCTTTTATCTTACACACACATCTCATCATACCGTGTCTTAAACACATTCAAACTACTTGCAGACACCACGCTCTCAGGCAGGGCATTCCAATCACTCACAACTCTGCACGAAAAAAACCTGCCTCTCACTCCCTTACTCACACCCTCCTTATACAGTTTCCAGGGATGACCTCTGGTTCTCCCCTGATCTCCCACTATTCTCTGTAGAACTTCTCCACCATTGATCCTATAACAACCCCTTACCAACTTGTAGGTCTCTATCATATCTCCCCTCTTCCTTCTCTCCACGAGACTCTGCAAATTACATCTTCTCAATCTTTCCTCATACTCAACATTCCAGAGGTCAGAAACTACCTTAGTCATTCGCCTTTGGACCCTTTCCAACATCTCTTCATCCTTCTGAAAACCCGGTGACCAAATCTGGGCACAATAGTCCAAGTGTGGCCTAATCAAAGCCTTATACATTGGAACAAGTATCTCCCTACTTCTACATGTCAGTGTCCTCCGCATCATTCCCAGAAGTCTTTGTGCCGTCTTCACAATTTTGGCGATGTGTCCCCTAAATTTTAGATCCTTATCCACTATCACCCCCAGATCTCTTATCTCCTCTACTTCCAACAATATATTCTCACCAAGCATAAATTCTGCATCCCATCTTTGTTTTCCAAATTTTAAAACCTTACATTTTGCAACATTGAACTCACATCCCCATTTGCTTGCCCAATCACTCAATTTATTCAAGTCTTCTTGCAAGGCCACAACATCTTCACTACTCTTTATGGTTCGTCCCAACTTTGCATCATCTGCAAACAACTGAATATCTCCATCCAAATCTTCACCAATATCATTAATATATAAGTTAAATAGTAATGGCCCTAAAACAGACCCCTGAGGCACTCCACTAGTGACTTTCCTTTTTCTGGATATTGCACCCCCATACACAACTTGTTGATACCTATCAGATAGCCAGTCTCCAATCCAATGCACTAATCTAATATCCAACCCCATCTGCTCTAGTTTGACTGTCAACTTATCATGAGGTACTCTATCAAAAGCTTTTGCGAAATCCAAGTATATTACTGTGTATCCTTCTCCTCTGTCCAAGGAAGCAGTCACTTTATTGTAATAAGTAAGTAGATTACTAAAACATGACCTCCCTTTAGCAAATCCATGCTGTCCATCAAAAATTATACCATTGTTGTCAACCCAACTCTGGATCCTAGTTCTCACAAGCTTCTCCAACAACTTAACCACAACACCTGACACACAGATAGGCCTATAGTTTGATGCTTGAGTTCGATCACCTCCTTTATGAAGTGGCACAATCTTGCCCTCCTTCCACTCTTTAGGAACTTGACCAAGTGCAAGACTCGTATTAAAAAAATATGTCAAGGCAGGTGTCAACTCTCTAGCACACTCCTTCGGAATACGTGGTGATATATTATCAAGTCCCACAGCCTTATTTACATCTAGTTTACTCAACTCCCCAAACACCTCTTGCTCACTTACAGTCAGTCTCTCCTCCCCATCATCAACTGCTCTTAATCTCTCCATGAAGTCACATTCACAAGATTGAAAGATCTTTATGAATTGCTCATTAAGTATCTCCACAACACATTCTGCAACAGCTGTCTTTATACCATTTCCTCCAATCAATGTCATCCTTCCATAATCATTCTTTCTTTTGCTGGCTACATATCAAAAGAACTCCCTAGGATTCTTTTTGGCTTCATTAGCTAACTGCTGTTCATACCTCTCTTTAGCTACTCTCACCAACCAAGTCACCCTCCTTGCCTGGTCTTTGTAGACCTCATGAAATTGGTTACTTCCACTTCTCTTATGCTGTCTCCACAATGCCTTTTTTTTCTGTATTGCATGCTTAATCTCTTTATTCATCCATCTCACACCTACCTTATTTAACCTTCTCACCCATGGTATACATTTAGACATTGCATCTACTAAATAGTTTTTGAAAATCCCCCAAGCTGCATTGATCTCTTTTCCAGCTAACTCCTCATTCCATGCTACATCTGCAAGCTGTCTCCTGAGCTCTACCCAGGTAATCACCTCATGGTCACTTTCACCACACATTAATTTTAGATAATGCTCTAAGTCATCCGCCTTACATCGATGATCTTCACCCCAAGATCAAGGTCATGTTTCTCCCTCCAAGCACTACTTCATTGATCCAACTAATGAATCAGGGAGTTCTTGCAGTGTTTAAGGCTATTATCTACAGAGAGCTTTTTCACAAGTCATTTCTGCCACTGAAGGAAATTATCAGACTGTCGTGTAATTCTGGAAAGCATTCAATATTTATCATGCTATTAAAAATATTGCTGTGGCTTAGGATGAAGTAACCTCTCAATGTATGAGTGGCATATGGAAAAAGACATTAAAAAGTTTTTTTTCGCAAGTTTTGAAAAAAAATGAAGACCTTTTAAATTGAGGGAAGAAATAGTGGGCCTAGCAAACAATCTGAATCTCAAAGTGAATGATGACGACATAGTTCAACTCATAGAAAGTGCCACTGAATAGTTGACCAACAAATAATTGGTCAAACTGGAGGAACAACATGTTGCAGCAGCAGAAGAACGAAAAAAGGAAGAGGGGGAAAAGAGAAGTAAGAAGAGGTAGTTAAACAATTCACGGTAAAGGGTCTTGCAGAAACGTTCTCGGCAGTTAGTGATGTTTTCAAAATGACTGAAGACATGGATCCCAATGTTGAACGCTACTTATTAGTAGAAACAAAAGTATGTGATGCATTTGCTTGCTATAAACAAATTTATGATGAAAAAAAGAGGAATAAGCAAAACACATTGGACATGTTCATCAAAAAAAAAAAAAAAAAAAAGTTACACCAGAAGAGCCACAGCCTCTCCTTCACATAACGAAGGTAATGAAGATTTTGTATAGTTGAGAAATCATGGGAATATAACAAAGATCTGTATTTAAGTTTTGTAGATCTGGAAAAGGTATATGACAAGGTGCCAAGAGAGAGGCTATTCAAAACTCTACAGTTATATGGTGTCAATGAGGCATTATATCAAGCAATAGATAGTCTTTATTTGAGTTGTAAGTCAGCAGTTGGAATTGAAGGAAGTAGATTGTTTAATGTTAAATCTGTTGTCAGACAAGGACATACATTATCCCCTCTGTTATTCATTATGTATATGGATCATATTATGAATCAAAGTGGTATTAAACCTGATATCAAAATTGGAGATGTTAATGTCAGCTCTTTGCTTTATGTGGACGATGTTATACTTCTAAATAAATCTGCTACAAGTCTGCAAGATTCCCTGACTAAATTGAATAACTGGTTTAATAGATATGGTATGAACATCAACAATAACAAGACAAAGACAATGAAAACAGGCAGAAGCACTGAAAATATCAACTGCCTTGTGAATGGAGAATCTATAGAACAAGTAAAACATTTCAGCTACTCAGGCACGAATTTTAGTGAAGATGGTAAATTGAATATGGAAATAGACAACATAATCAATAAAGCTGGTATGATAGGAAGTCAATTGAATAAATTTATATGGAATAAGAGAGAAATTAGTGAAAACAGTAAATTAACTGCATACCAGACAGTGTTCAAACCAATTTTAACTGATAGATCTGAGAGCTGGATCAGAAGTAAAACACTTGACCAAAGACTAGAGACCACAGATATGAGAGTCCTGAGAAAGATTAGGGACATGAACAGATAGCATCAATGGCAATATCATATTAAAAATGAGGATATTAGGAAAGAACTTGACATTGTTAGCATCTCGGAATGCATTACCAGAGCAAATCTCATGTGGTGTGGTCACTTAAATAGAATGGGAGAGGAAAAATTAGCAAAAGAAGTATTCTCTGCCAAGTTGGCAGGAAAAAGACACAGAGGAAGACCAAGATATAAGTGGATTGATATGGTAAAAAGTGCCTTAGGAGATGGAAATATAAGATCTGATAATGTTTGAGTCGTTACAGGTAACAGACTGATTTGGAGAAAAATTGTATATAGGAAGTTAGTAATGATGTAAATTTTTCATGTAGTACTATCATATCATATACACCTCTTGAGGGTACATAGCAAGAATTTGATGATTATGATGTTTGATGTAGTTAATCTGTTTACCAATGTTTCTACTGATGATCTACATATATTGCTACAAGAAGGTTTCTAAGAAGGTTATGGCACTCCTCAACCATTGTTTTTCATCTAAAGATTTCAAATATAAAAATAGAATATAAAAACAACACTCTGGTGTAGTCCACTTTTCTAGTTTGTTTTAACAAATCTTTATATGGAAACATTTGAAAACAGGTCCTAGAAGAATACCATCATGAACCAAAATTATGGAAAAGGTATGTTGAAGATATATTCTTAGTTTGGAACCAAGGACTAACTTCGCTTCTGCTTTTTCATAACTATCTGAATCGTCAACACCCTAACATTAAATTCTCCTATGAATTAGAATCTAATGGACTCCCATTTCTGGACCTTCTACTAACTAAGGAACCAGGTAAATTAAGTCTCTATATTTCGAAAGTTTACACATACCGACAAATATCTACATGCCTCTTCCCATCATTATAGACCTCAAAAATTGGGTTATTTCCACACTAGGAGCAAGTGCCCACCAACTCATCACTGACAAGGATAAACTAGCTAAATAACTACAACATTTAAGAAATACTTTCCTTCAAAATGGCTATAATGACCACATCATCTCCAGACTTCTCAACCAAAATAAGACCAAAGAAATTTCTCGTGAAGAAGAAAACAGAGGATTCATCATGCTTCCATATGTTAGCTCTATTTCCATAAAACTAGCAAAAATACTTCAGAAATATAAAATCAAAGCAGTATTTATCCCCTTTATCAAGATGAGATCACTACTCTGATCCACAAAACCTCAAAGAGTCCACTTCAATACTGATTGTCAATCATCTTACTATGGGCAGACAAAAAAATCATCTGAACAACGTATTAAAGAACATGTTCGAGATATTAAATACCACAGGAGTGAAGCCTCAGCTTTGTCATAGCTGATCCACAAGAGGCTTTGCAAATGAGACATCAAGTTTTAGAGATAAATTGAAACTATTGCACCATTGTTGTGATACAACAGAGAGAGAAATCTGGGAGTCTTTGGAAATGGCATTAAATCCTAAACATCTAAATATTAAGTATTTAGATGTTTAGGATGTTTAGATGTTAAAACCTAAGTATTAACTTGTCTGAGTACATCTTAGCTTTCATTAGCTAATGTACACATGAATGCATAAACATGCACAACATTCCGAACAATTAGAAATATTTTAAAATAACATCAGTCTCTTCTATAACTGCACAACAGTTGTCACCTTTGTTAGTCCTTACTGTTTTGTTGACTAGTTTACTAGTTTGTATGCTTACAAATGAAGAAATCCTGTGCCATTAGGATGAAACATTGTGTTGCCAATTAAAATAAATATTAGTATCTTATTCCAGTGTTCTGCCTCATAAATTCTTAGTCATATATATATATATTATGCCATGTGTGGGCAGGAATCAGGAGAAGAGAGTGATCTGCTGATATTCTTCTTGACCTTCTGCAGGTTGTAATCCTTTGGAAATGCTTCATGGAGGAAGCTATTCTGCTGAATTGAGGTGGATGGAATGAAAGATGAGTGGGAGTAGCAAGTTCAATGAGTATACGCTGAATTGTAAAGGGATAGTGAGCAGCTGTTGTTCAAGTTCCTGTATATCTGTCAGAAATGGGAATGCAATAACAGATTCTAGTTCTGCTGAACAGTGTTCATAGAAATATCTGTAGAAGAGACACAATGCAGAAACTGCTCTATAACAAAGTGGCTGAAGAGAGTCTGTAGGAGTGTGTCATTAATCAACAGAACTGTCCTTTTCTGAACAGCATCAAGAATTATTATGAAGTTCTTAGGTACACCACCCCCCAAACATGAGAGAAGTACTCCAAGGTTGACTAAATTTGGGATTTATACAGAATAAGTAATTGTTCAGAAGAGAAGACAAGAGATGATGCTATATAAGTGATATGATTACGCCAGGAAAGGTTTTGAGTAAGAGTCAGTCTGAGAAGAGAGTTTGGTCTTGACTATTGAGCTGAGTATTATCAAAAGTAAATGGAGAAATGTAAAAATGGAGTAAGTAAAAAAAAAAAAGTTGATTAGGTTGTTTACACCCAAATCAATAATGTGAAGATCAGGGTGATCTTGGAGCTTGATATATTTGAGCATGCAAGGCTTGTCATATGAGTAAAGAATGCTATCATGCTATGAATAAGGTTTGCAGTCAATGAGAGCATGTCATTTATATAAATCAGGAAGAGGGTAGGTGAAATAACAGAGCCTTGAAGGACACCAGTATTAACAGGAAAATCTGAAGAGAGAACAACATCCACCATTATACATGCCGATTGATCTAAGAGAAAACTGGCAATCCAATCACACAAGAAAAAAGGCAGGTCATATGATGGCAATTTGTTGAAAAGTCCTTGATGCCAGACCCTAGTAAAAGCCTTGGAAATGTCAAGTGCCATGGCACGTTTCTCTAAACCATTCCATAGAATGAATCCAGAGGTACATAATGTAGGCCAGGAAATCTTCTGTGAGATACTATATGGTAGGAGTTCTATATTACACTTACCTGTCACAATTAATGTAGTTCTGCTTTTTTCCTCTCCAACAGAATTGTTCACACTACAAACATATCTTCCTCCATCCTGCACCACAACATACTGAATCACCAAGGTTCCATCTAGTTGAGTTATTCGATTATCAGTTGGTACAGGAATTAGTTGGCCTTCCTCTTCTTTAAACCATCTGGGAGAGAAATAACATAATTTTAATGAAGACAAACATTGCTTTTTAGACTGGAAATTTATTTCTGCAATAGCCTACTAGAAATTTTCGGTTTTATTCATTAGAATGTTCTATATTGGATTCAATTTGATCCTATATTTGAAAAACATCAAATATATAATGGCTACAGCTGAAAGGAAATGATAGCATGCCGATAAAAAGTTGTAATATAAACTTACTTATACACAGGAACTGGAAAAGCATGAGCAGCACATGCCAGTTCCACTGTTTCACCTTCTTTTGCTGAGATAGTTGAGTGACTCTGAGAGATCTTGGGAGCTGAATTTCCATGTGGTTCTAATAAATAATAATCACAATCTGGTCACTCTTATATAATAATAACCCTGCACTACTATGTCTGAAACAGTGCTAAACATTTTTAAACAAATTAACTGTAATATTGGTCAATAATAGTACTGAATGGAAACATTTATTCATTATCCATCCTAATCTGCTATGAATACTTAATGTCGATTATCACTCATGTTGATGTTTAATAGAATAAATGCACATCTACAGGTAATAAATACTAACTAAATTTATTTAGTCGATAAATTATTATGCTAATATTTAGCCTTGGTTCAACTAGGCATCTTTATGGGCACAAATGAAGTGTTGTTTGCATTATGCAATACCGAGACAATTGATGTGAAGTCAACAACCTCTGTATTCAAGTACACTGTCATGAATTTACTTCACACACAAACTTTGTCTGCTTACACTTGAGCAAAAGATTAAAACAAGAATATGATTTGTTATTAAGTATAATATACGAGGGTGTGCTGAGGAGTTGTGATAATTACCATGAAGGAATTGAGGTAGAACCATGTAACTTACACATTATTCTACATATTCCCCACAAAGTGTTATACACTTGTTATAATGCTGCTGCATAATTTGCAATCCTCTCAGAAAAATATCTTTCTCTTGTTGCACAAACCAGTCCTCACTTGCAGATATGACTTCATCATCATCTGTGGTAAATTTTGTTCCTTTTCAAAGTATTTCTTTAAATTTGGGAATAGGAAATAGTCAGATAGGGCCAGTTCAGGCAAACAGGGCAGGTGAGGCAGACATTGAAAGTCTAAGTTGTATATTGTTTGTTGGGTTTCATGAGCAGTGTGAGCAGGTGCATTGTCCTGCAAAAACAACATGCATCTGTTCAGTTTCCTGCAGCTTTTTCCTTCTGCACCTCCTTCAGAGCTGTTGAATAAACTGCTGCTGTAACTGTTTCAACTTTTTTCTGAGGTACTTGGTAAGGATTACACCATTTATATCCCAAAAGACAATGGCAAGAACCTTCCCTGCTGGGTTCAGAACTTCTTTGGCCATGAAGAACCTTTGTGTCTTCACTCCATTGACTGTTGTTTGGTCTCTGGGTCATAATGATGAACCACTGCTTCATCTGTCACAATACGATCCCAAAATGTGCACCTGATTTCTCAAAATGACCCAAAATCACTTGAGATGACAGCACACATTTTCTCTTTTGGCATTCAAACATTTGGGAGACCCACTTTGCTGAAAGCTTCTGCATGTCCAGACTTTGTGGATAATGACTTCCAACTCATTCCCTGGATATCCCCAGAATCTTTGCAACGTTTTGGGCTAGTATTCTTCTATCATCAAGGATTATGGTATGTACTGCATGATGTTTTCAGGTGTGATTGCTGTGGAAGGTCTTCCCCAGTTTTAAACTTGGCCACCCATGTGACAATTGTTGGATATGGTGGGGTGCAATCTCCTAAAATCTTGCACAAAGTTTGGTGAATTTCAGTTGTGGACTTTTATTGCAGCACAAAAAAAATTTGAGACGGTCCACACCTCTTTGTCTTCAAATTTCTTCAAAACCTCTGACATGTCTTCTTATATATCCTAATTTACAATTTGATGAAATGTGGGAGTTAAAGGGTTTTAAGATATGTTCTTTCTTGTGGTTATATCAGGCTTGCCCTGCGTATTTGTAACAGATTATGTAATGTGTTGGGCAATCCATCACTTACAACAGAACAGGTTATTTTTTTGCAATACCCATCACTTGTCAGCAATGGGAAGAGAATTTTGATTTTTATAATTAATGAATTAAAATACCATTTATGGAAGGTTAGAAAAAAACATGGATTTGAAAATCAGCAATATGAACCAAATGCTTTATAATATTGTATTGTGGAAATTTTATTGTTCAGTCAGACAATTTTTGTATTTAGAAAGACGCATTCTAGGAAATATCAAATTTTTGACTACTTGGTGTTTACCACCCACATTATACAATAATCACCAGGGAGGAGATAAACTTCTGTCTATTCTTGCTATGAGAGAATTTTTAAATAGTTCCATCCTCTTGATTCAATGTGGTCTTATAGTCAATTGCAGGGATGACTGGAGAGCAATCCCAGGGAGAGAAGGCCAACTCCAAGCAGTTAATTCAAATAAGGCTACCCACCTGAGTATCAGTCATCTTTGTGCTTTAGTTTCAATTGGTCTTTTGGTTGTTCATCTATGTGAGATTGGTGAAAAAGGAAAACTGACAACCTTTGGCTATATGATCATATAAAAATATATATGAGAGAATTTTTAAATAGTTCCATCCTCTTGATTCAATGTGGTCTTATAGTCAATTGCAGGAATGACTGGAGAGCAATCCCAGGGAGAGAAGGCCAACTCAAAGCAGTTAATTCAAATAAGGCTACCCACCTGAGTATCAGTCATCTTTGTGCTTTAGTTTCAATTGGTCTTTTGGTTGTTCATCTATGTGAGATTGGTGAAAAAGGAAAACTGACAACCTTTGGCTATATGATCATATAAAAGAGCCGAGGCCTTTTCTCTATCTCTCATGCTATCTATCTGTCTTTTCTTTCTTCTAATACTATTAGGCTCTCTTGCAACCCTATACTAACTACTCTAGTCCTATGATAAGCACTCCTTTACTTTTCACCTCAATAAAGGTCGAAACTGGTTTGGGTAGTGACCCTTTCCATAATTGCATAGCATTATACATGCCTATAAGGATATGTGCTTTTATATGTGCTTTTGCATTAAGGGATGCTAAGGCAAGTGATGTGAAGTTGTGGCCTCTATATGAGTTACACAATTGTGAAGTTATTTCACATTCAAACTTTGTTTGCTTATGCTTGGATAAAGTATTAAACCAAGAATACAATTTCTTGGTATCTTTAATTTATAAAAATTAAGATATTATGAAGGATCTCAATATTGTTAAAATTCACAAACGTCTGACAAATCTAATTCATGTGTGCTCATCTGAACAGCATGCAAGAATTTAATTCATTTTAAGACATTATCTATAAATGATCTTTCTTGTCTGAAACTGCTTTGTTGTTCTGACAGTAAAGCATCTGCAGTATTTTTAAGGAATTTGTCCATAATTTTACTATATATTTTGTAACCTGTATTTCTTAAACTTATTCCTGTGTAACTGTTATAGTCACCACCTTATTTGGTAATATAGCTATAATCTTAACTATTAACCAATCTAATGATAGTTCACATTCCTTCCTATAATTTAATTTATTTAGCAACCTTTATATATTATATAGCAACCTTTATAGTGTTTAATATGTTATATTATGTAGTTTATTTTATTTCTATAGTCTATTTAGTTTATATAGCAACACTGCAAAGAGAGAGAGAGATAGATTCACAGGATGCAAGATTTGATAAACAAGTTGCTTAGAATGAAAAATGAGATGAAGAATATGTGCAGTGATTAGAAGTTTGGAATATAAGAATGAACACGTGCAAAAAGAGGACAGATTGAGGGAATGTTCGGAGCTTGGCAGGTAGGAGAAGGGGTGATATTATTGAAACATAAAAGTTGATGAAATTTCAAGCTGCTTCAGACCTGCAATCAGCAGAAAAGTGCTCTCCCATTAAAAGATGAAAATTACACACACAGAAGAAATTACATATTTCTTCTGGTAATAGTTACGGCAGCACTGGATTAATCATCAAACAAAACAAGCACGTGCTTAGGGCACCACAGAGCTTTTTTTCTCTGGCTGCCATGCCTTTAACTCTCAACTCTTTCACTGATGACTTTAATCTTTTTTTTTTTAAATTATCCTTATCAAGTTTAATCTGAATTGTTAAAACAATGTTTTCTGTGGTATGTAAGTGACTAAAGACTAAGTGTTGGGCATAGATCTAGAGTTCAGATAATATCAGATCTTATTTTGCCTTTGAGAGGATGATTAAAAATAGTTTTCAATACATTTTTGTATTTGCATTTTTTCCCTTATAACAATTTTATTAAGAAATGAAAACGGTTGAAAATTTACATTTTTTTTCTGTTGTCCTAGTTATAAGTAAATAATTTACTTATATTGCACAAAAAACAAAAAGTTTTTATTTAATATAGTTTGGCCTGGAAAAAGACGGAATTTTCAATTTTATTTCACCTTCAGCACTTATTGGGTCTGAATGTGTCAGTTAAGCAATGGAAGAGCGGAAAGAGAGGACACCATTGTTGGGCTGTGCTCAGGGCATCAGTTGGCATTAATGCGGCACTGGGTTAAGAATAAAATGCGTTTCGAGTTGTATAATGCAGCAAAAATAATGACTCGCGTAATTCTTTACCACAAACGGAACTGGTAAGGCTGCTATTCACCTAAAGTTGTAGTTTGGACTAACGACCAATTACAGCTGACGCAAGAGCATTATATAAGGTAATTGTGTGAAATCTTCTAGCCAGTATACATACTTTGCGGCAAGATAAACTTTCGCTTTCCTGTGAGACCAGATAACTCACCTTCAGTTGAAATTCTTTTATAAAATTTCTTAGCGTCCTAAATGATTCATCTTAGGTTTACTTGTGATGAAAACGACTCCACAAGAATAAAATAAATAATATATTTATTTAGTTACTAATATTTCGCTGGATTTCATACCAGCATAAACAGAGCTCAAACTTGTCAGTAGAAAAGCACTTAGAAACAAGTGGTAAAAAAATAATTAAAAATTTTAATGATCATAAGAGCGAGAACCTAACATCCTCTTTTAGCGCCCTCTAATGTTGAGGAATGCTATATCTGGTCAAGCCTTCTCCACAACAGTGAAACTTGGTCTCTAAATAAAGAAGCAAAAAAAAAAAAAAATAGACGCTTTCGAAATGTGGACTATCAGAAGAATGTTGAAAATATCATGGACAGAGAAAATGAAAAACGAAGATGTTTTGAAGAAAGCAAAAATGAAAAGAACATTAATGAAAATAATTAAAGAACGAAAACTTAAAAATATTTTGAGCATCTAACTAGACAAGAAGGCATTCAGAAATTAATATTAGAAGGGAAACAGAAATTCATATTAGAAGGCAAAATATCTTCAAACCACAGGTTTGAAGAATGTGGTTTGAAGATATTAAGAATTGGACTGGCTCAAATTACCATAAATGTTCCAGAGCAGTAAAAGAAAGAAAAAAGTTCCGTGACACAGTTGCCAACCTCCTTCTAGGGGATGACACTTGAAGAAGAAAAATGTTGGGGACTCTTTTTTTTTTTTTTTACAACATATTTGATTCGCAGTGCGTTTTTGCTCTTCAACGAACAGGCTGCGGGTACTGTCGGTGCCAGGTTATTTTGCGCCCTAAGCAAAGTTTACAAGTGCGCCTTATTTCATAAACTAACATTAAACAAAATGAAATTGTCTTTCAGGTTAAATTAATAGGGCTTTTTTATTTTCTTTTTTTAATTAATTTAAAAATTCTCTGTTATAATTCATTTACAAAAAAAAAAGTTATAAAATACCGAAATTTAATATTTTAAAATGTTAACGTTTTAAAATATTTATCCTGAATTTTAAATAGAGGTAAGATCAAATCATTTAGGTAAGGAACAAAAAAGAACCAAGCGTTAAATATTAAAATAGTGTGATGTGTGAGGGATAAGGAAAAATAATCGATACCTAAATCATATATCACTATTTAATTTTTATATTTTAGTAAAGTATGAATAAAACATAGCGTGAAGTTTTGCGCTCCTTCATGCCTTCCCCCTAGGGGTTTGCCTAAATGGCAGCTCGGGCTCTGGCTGTGGGTTCAAATCCGCACGGGTGTAGATGATAGTGATTGTGTTTTTCATTATTATTATTACGTGACACTTCCAAGGATTCATCGGGGAAGAGCACACTACAGCCCACTTCCTCCCTCACTTAATCCTTCAATTACCTGACACCACGACCACGACACAGCACAGTCAACTGCCCACAACTCCAAAAATAAACACTGTCTATAAATTTTGTGTGTTCTCATGGCCAATTTTCTGTACATGGGATGAAAAAAAAAGTTTCTGGAGGAACAAACTTGCCACTTTTGTATGAGATCAGCTAACGCACTTTCAACTGAGACAGCCAATATGAACATTTCTCTCCAGAAGACGAGAATCGAACTCAGCACTTTATCAGTCGAAGGGGATACAACGTACCGTCTTTCTTTCAGTTGCACTAAGTGGTAATTTTAAGACGCGAGAGCAATTAGATTGATAAATGACCCATCTCTTACCAACTCATTCCCTTCACTTTCACACAGACGTTTGGTCTCTGCAGTTTGTGTAATCTATAAATATTTCCAATGCAAATGTTCATCTGAAATAGCATCAATAATTTCCATGCTCAGTACTAAGCCCATTGGAACACGTACAGCTGCCACCCAACATCCTTTCACAATACACCTTGAAACCTACAGAATAAGTTTCTTTTCCTCCTCCTTCATTCCTGCTACTGCTGTACTGTGGAACAGTCTTCCTCTGATATATTTCCCAAGGAATACAAAATATATAGAAGGCCTGTATAGTTCAGTGGAAGTGGTGCTTGCGTCCTCTATGCTTGGTCACTCGAAATCAGACTTAAGTTCAAGCCTAGTCGCTGCCTGGAGGGCTTGTTTTTCTAAGCCTTTCTTCGCCCGGTTCCCGAGTTAGTCGATCTCTGGCACGGGCAAGCGAGTTTTTCCTCCAGAGAAAACTCAGGAAAACAGTAGCATGTCTTTTGATCAAGTGTAACCGATAAGTATTTTAATACCGACTAGTTTCACCAAACTTAAGCTGTTGGCAACGTCAGGGTACAAGCACTGAGGTTAAAACATATCACAAAATAGATCTTAACTGTAAATTCTAAAAATTCTAGTTTACAAACTGAAATAGCATTGAGCGTGAATAATACGCATATCGCGTGTACATGATTTACTAGTTCTATAGTTCTAAAGGAACGTACTATAGTTAGCATTAAAGTTCATTTCTTGTGTGTTCCGAGATCTAATTAGGGTTTTCCATATCTCTGGAAGTATTAAACCATGGTTCCTGTTAAGGTTATCTGTAGTGCGTGCAACTGTGGCTTCTTTTTTAAACATCAAGAGAGAGGGGTCGTCTTTCTCTATGTAAGGGGTAAACTTTTGTCCAACTCAATGATATGGTTTGTTGTGGAGAAATGTGATGACAGGCCTGATATATCTTATCTGTTATTTTTAACATAACCAATATGTTCCTTCTGCCTAATCTCGATGCTTCTCAAAGTCTGGCCGATGTAACTTGAACCACACAAGCATGGGATATTATAGACTCCAGCATACTTATAGAAAGGATGGGTATTTTTTGGAGATCGTAGTAGTTTACAAATTGTTTCTATAGGTTTGAATGTCACGCTTATTTTGTGTGGTTTGAGGAGATTAGCGAGCTTGTTAGAGATACTGCACACATACGGAAATGCGATTGTTGTAATATAGTGAGTGTCTTCTCGTTCTCTTTGTGATGGCTCAGAGAAAGGGATTTTGTTGACGAGTCTTCGTGGGTAGCCATTCAAGGCGAGGTTATTAGATATCAATGTTAATTCATCTTGGAGGTCCTTTTCATCTGTTGTAATGTGGACAGCTCTTTTCTTTAGTATGTGTACTATGCTGAGTTTGTAAGAAATGTGTGAGGAGCTGAAATGTAGATAACGTCCTGTATTCGTAGGCTTCCTGTAGACTGATAGGTTCAAAAGGCCATTAACTTGCTTCTTAATTAAGATTGGACATCTCAATTAATTAATGGACATCTCAGTTAATTAATATTATTTGATATAATTCCATTATGTCAAATAATATTATATGACATGACATATTTCCATAATATTGGACATAATATTATTTCCAATATTATGGAAATAATATTTCCATAATAGTTGAAAGGGGTGTGTGCCTACCGATTTCCAGAAATTAGGGATAAATTGTTTCACCTACAGCCAATGGTGAATAAACGAAATGACTTTATTTATTTCATTGATTTACTTAAAAAAAATTGCGATATTGTTCCTCGTCGATTTCTTAAGAGACATGCGATCTTGCTATTAATGTGCACAAAGGATTAAAATAAAAACACCTAAATTCAGAATCAACAGAGAGGCATGTGACCCTGTGATATAAAGTCCCAGTGTATTAGCATTATAATTATAATAAACGCCACAAACCCCCATAACCTTCTATTGAAATGTTACCCAATACAGCATCATAAACAGTATCGTCTTATAGTCACTGTAATGGAATAGCTCTAAATAGGGGCCAAGGAAAGCTTTCAGATATAGGTGACTACCAGTGCTCTAAAAAGTCCACTACGGAATACTTGCTGAATTGCAATATTCAGAAACAGCACTGCAAATGGAATGTATAAAATTTTCCATGTGTAGTTTTAAAGGATTCTTATCCTACAGATGACCAGTTCTTTATAATGCAGAAATATTGCATGTATACGAAAATTAAAAAAAAAATAAAGAAACAAAACTGAAAACAGCTAACGCCTTTTATTCCCTTATAGGGAGCAGGCGAGGCCTTTATACCCTATCTAGCTTTTGGAGACTGAGTGGGCAGTTCAATCTCCACTGGTAGCAAATCAGAGATAGCTGGCCCATGTCTATCACTAATTATAGCAGCCACCGATGAAGAGGCTGGCAAACAAGTGCTGCCATCTCTTGGTACCTAACCCTAACAAGATATGTCACTGTCTGAAATAATGTGGGTACTACGGTCCATTTTCTTGAGTTTACGGGATGAAAAACCCACTTTCCTGTGCCAGAGACCGACTAACTCGGGAACCGGTCGAAGAAAGGCTTAGAAAATGTTTCTCCAGTCGGCGACTAGACTTGAACTTAAGTCAAACTTCGAGCGACCTTGCGCCACTTCCACTGAGCTACACAGGCTTCCTTAAAAAAGTAAGGAAGAAAGAAATAAACTTAATCTATAATTCTCTATATTTTTAAATGACTCCCATCTAAGGAAAAGTTTATAAGTTATCCACATGAATACTGTGAGTGGACTATTGTACTCAGATTTGATCTCCCAGGTTCCAAGGGGATAAAGAAGCATTAGAAAATCCCTGAAGCCTGCTCTAGAGACCAAACGTAGAAATTTTTTCAAGCTTTTAAAATGCATGGGGGGGAAGGTCTTATTAAAGATCCGCGCCGGAGATCGACTAACTCAGGAACCGGTTGAAGAAAGGCTTAGAAAAAAGTTCCTCCACTCGGCGAATAGACTAGAACTTAAGCCTATCTTTGGGTGGGCTAGCTCACAGGATGCAAATGACATTTCCACTGAGCTACACAAACCTTTTAGAAAATGAAAAATAATTTATTTCAATTTTTTTACAAAATGTGAGAGCCGTATACATAGCATCACCGATTGGTTTCTGCCATTTCAATTCTGGTCACGACCAGAGGAATCTTTATATGTTTTTATTTATATATATGTTTTTTTTTTGTTTTTTTTTTCAAACGAAGGGCAGTTAGCAGATCTCATTCAGAGATAGTACTCCCTTCCGAAAAATGGGACTTTCCTCTCACATACAGGCCACTCGAACAGAGAAAAAAACGTAATTTACATTCAAAAATAATATTAGTGGGCGATAGATGGCGTTGTAAGTAGATGGAGGATTTAGGTAGAGGTGGACGGTGTAGAGTAGAGTGTCTTCCCGCTAGGAGTTCTTGTACCCATTCTAAATGTCACGTAATAATAATAATAATAATAATAATAATAATAATAATAATAATAATAATAATAATAATAATAATAATCATTTAATGCATTTACAATATATTATCAAACAAAGTATTGGTGTTATAATTAATGTATAGCTTTCCAACTTCTCTTGGATAATGTTTCTTCTGTGTAAATTACATTTAATGTATTTGCATATTTAAGCTGCAGCAAACTGCTACAAAATCATCAAGTAATGTATAGAAAAATACATAATTAAGGTTTTCTAAGCTATGGATTTCTTGAGGGAGGATGATTAATAGTTTAGCATTATCGATAATAGATGGCAGCACTAAATTACAAATGTTTCTCCGATATTTATGACCTAAAATAAGTATGGATTGATAAGTTTAAAGGCGTTGGAGAAGATTGATTTCGTTTAATTAATCAGTTTAAATGCAATAAAAATCTAAAAGAAAATATCTGTAATATTTTAATAATATCATAATCAAAGACCCATTATTTTAAATTTTTGCAAACATCCAAATTATGATGTTTATTTAGATACCTTTAAGTTTTCTATTTTATTTACTGTATAATAATTGATGAAATGGTAGAATATCACTGGATTTTAATTTTAAAAACAGTGTTGTGCATCATAGACAAATAACATTCGTTGCAGTCGTAGAGTTTTATAAACTAATCATATTTTAATGTATGCAATGCAAAATGTTATTCCTAACGTAATCTTCAAAATTTTCAAGACGATGGTTTTTAAAATATTCGTAACTTTAAGCTCAATACTTTGTCTTAGATTTTTTGTTGTTTAGAAATCATTTAAAAGTTTATTGAGGCATGAAATCGTGTTTACAGGGAATTATTCAATATAGTGTATCGCAGCACAATATCAATTTATTAAAATCTAATAGTTTCGCAAATCTGATCCTTCAAGATTAGATTTACGTATCCTTTCACATCGAATCCTTTCAAAGACAGGCCTTAGGAGGAAAATATCGAAGGGAAAATACCAAAAAGAAAAACAACAGCAAAGAATGGTATCTAATATGTTGATGGCCGAAATATAATGAAAAGATGTGGAATTTAGATCCTATTTAAACAGATTATCTCCTTATACTGTTGCATATTTTAAATGGGAGACAATAGTAAGTTTCTGGAAGTATTAATCTCCATAATCATTATACTTATGCTATATGCATTTCATCATCTTGAAGAAATGAATACAGTAATTAAAATGGCCATAAATAATTATTAATATATTGGACTAGTAAAGAGCAACTCATCCATTATTCGATGAAATCATAGCCGCAGAAGTGCTGTCACTTTACCTTACATAGATAAAATGAAATAAAAAGCCACCCGCTGATTAGTTCTGTTCTTGAAAACAACAGTTGTCTTTATCCCACTAAATAAACTATCCAAAGAATTCTTCAGTCATAGAAGCCATTAAAAGGGTAAGGAGTTTACACAATATACTCTGCTTACAGAATTTGTTAAGTAGGCCACACGAGTTGCACGGGAGAAAAGTGAATGGATGAACATATCAGATATGTTCAGAAGAAGGAATCATATAAACGGGGAAAAGGTTTAGCCTTCCACATAACTTGAGAGAAGCATAAGTTCAAGTGGTGAGCTATAAGGGGCTCGCCTTAGCCCTTTGTTAAATTTTTCTCAAATTTGAGAGCCCCTTGTTCTTCTTGTTTACGTTTTTATTTTTTCAAAAAAAAAAAAAAGAAAAAAAACCATAATCTTTTGAAATATATGAAGCGACAAACTCATACGGTAAACCTAACAACGTGATTTGATTAAATAAAATATTATAGTTACTGTTACTACCATTTCACAAATAAGAATTCACTTTTGGTAATCGCATATAAATAAATAGGATTATAAAATAATGCCCCTTGATTGGTACCGTTGATTATCACTTGAAGTATAAAAACAAAGAGAAATATAACGTGCTTCAATATTATTGTATTTAGATAATATTTATTTATTATTTATAGATTATTCGTCATAAAAACTTCTATCGCAAACAAAAGAAATTTATTTTGTTTATAAAAAATGAGGACTATATCATATGTGCGATTATAAAAGATTTTATTCTTGTTATATTTTGATAGTAAAAAAATGTTTTCTTATGTAAGATAAATTAACACAGATGATTGTGTGCAAATATTTCACGTTTAGATCATGAAAGATTTGTTTAAAAATTATAGCATTTTACAGGTTGATTGTCCCCTCATACTTTTTGATTGGCATTTGTACACAAGCTGTATTAATAAACGTTTTTGTGTGAAATACGACTTCTTTTTTTTTTTTTTTTTTTTTTTTGCTCGACGATGCGAGCCCTTTGTTAAAATTTCCATAGTTCACCACTGAGCATAACCCTATTTGGCAACAAACCAAAATCCCTTACATCACATTAAGTACATCCGGAAGTTTGCATGCAGAAGGATCGGAAATGGATCGTTCATCCATACCGTGCAACAATAACCCAAGGTCTCATACTCCACCACACGTGATCCTCGCTTATGAAACAAGGCACATCTTAAAGCAGAATGAGGTAGGAATCAGCAAGTTAGCGAGATCAGAAAGAAGCGATCACGTTTGTCATTTGCTAATACGAAGGTTGCTGTTTTACAGGTAGCTATTTTTTAGCCTGTGTGTGACTGATGTAGTTAGCGCTCTGTATATTTGTTTCTTCAGCGTTCTGTTGTAAACTGAATCCCGAAAAAACAGACAAAAGGGACTACGAAAATTAATAGATGTAAATTCATGTTGTTACGAGTAATTTCACAGAATGCCAAATTCTGTGTTGAAAACAAGAAGCTCTTTCAGAATCTTACAAACGATTGTATAAGGAAAGCCAATGCGCTTTCTATTATTCCTTTATACCCAGATTCTTGTATGTATGTTAAATATTTTAAATTAAAAACATTTCTAAGAAACGTTTTTAATTTAATTAACAAAAAATATTCAGTAAATGTTTTGTTGAAATATTTGTTCTTAAATATTGTTTTGAAGATACATTTGAAGATGAAAAAACAACTAAACAACCGACTAACAACATATCTTTTATGAAACACAGCAGGATAAAATCTCTAAAGCGTTTCAGAATCGTTAATCATCATCATCATCATCATTGAATTTCTGATATGTACACCGTTAAGGTTAAGGATGATATATGAAGAATTGTTCATTCCATATTTTGTTCAGATGGATGAAACTAACGCAAAGTTTTCATTATCGATACCAGATGGCAGCACAATATCCCGAGAAGAAAAGAGGACGTGTTTTACTGAGTTTGCTACTTCGTACTTCCCTGGTATAATGCAAGTCGTATAAAGCCAAAATTGTAAGCACTTCTGATACTAGGAAGTGGACTGCCAGATTTTGTCTCTTTCTTTCATTCTTTTGCAAATATTTTTGACATGTTTAGAATGTCTCCAAGATAGCCTTGAGATCTCACTTTATCCGAAAGTTACGATTCTTGATATAGTTTCGTTAGCTGAAATTTTTCTTGTAATTTTTGTGATTAGTTCTTTGTACGAAATGTTTGTCTACGGTCTAAGTGTTAATTAACTTATTAGAAGAGACTCTTTATATGGGATTTTTTTCCAATTGAAGATGGGGTTAGCCCAGAGGCGTAGCTAGAGGGGGGGGGGGCGGAAGGGGCTGTCCGCCCCGGGCGGCACTTTGAACATTTTTGAACTTTTGCAGTTAATTCTAAAATACAGTCTCGAGAACTCATTTCCAAAGATTGTAAATACTACTGCGAATTTTCCTCACAACTGCTGTAAGTGTTGCTAGTTGTGAGAGGAGTTTTTCTAAATAAAATTGATTAAGAATCACCTACTATGAAATAGACTTCGCCAATGTCATCGACGATTTTGCTAACAGAAAAGCAAGAAAAATAACATTTTAGAATGTTGAAATTAAAGTTTTACTTCAAAAATAAACATAGTGTTTTAATTTCTTTCCCTAAACGTCGTTTTGACTTTTTGTAGTATTTTTGGTGTGTATTGAGAGGGGCTGCAAACTCAGGGACTGCCCCTGGCGGCAAAAGCTCTAGCTACACCACTCGGTTAGTCCATCTCATATACAGGGTTTTCCTTCTCCAAGAAACTCGTTTTTGTTTTTTTTTTCCATACCACATACTGACAAAATGGCCAAGAGAACACACGCAAATTACACACAGCAATACTATTGGTGGTTGATGGTAGATGGCATTGTGTATACTTCGAGGATTAAATAAGCAGTGGAAACGATGGGTTGCATGTGTGTAGTAGAGTAGAATACCCTTCCTTAATCAGTCCTTTGATTCCTTGGAGATGGGACATGATTAGTACTAATACGTTTCCTCGATAATTTTCATGAAAGGTAGTTAGTACAATCTATAGCTAAGGGTGCATATACAAAGGTTGTTAAAAAAGCTTCATACATGTTTCTGTAAAAATTCTCCAAGGTTGGTTATTTCAACTTTATTTTAAATAAGCACATGCAAGAAATCAATCGCCTTTCAGTTTCTATTGCAATAGCTGAAATATTAATTCATTAGGACAGTTAAATTGTTCGTGCACATCTTTCTCGTCGCCTATACACACCTAATTCTCATCGAAACTCATAAGATGCTTCGGAGTCGTGGAATAGCTCTAATTTTTCTCGGTAATCATTTGAATTGCCAATACCACATTTGGAATATGCATAAGCAATAGTTGGAAAAAATGGGTTTTGGATCTTTTACTTTTCAGCTGATGGTGCATTTTAATATTTGAATATTATCCTAAAATTCAGATGGAAATCTCGAATATAACTATTTTATCTACAATAAAAGTCATTTCAAAATTTTCTCAATGCAGAAGTTTATTTATCTTTGGATGGTAAACCAGTTTTTCTTTTTGACATTATATGATATTATATGAGATTAATTTTGACATTATTGAAGATTATATGAGAGGAATCTGTTTGTCTTGTTCATGACAAAGTAGATAATTATTGTGTTTTGAGGCGAGAATGGTGATACGAAGCAACAATTATAGTGATATTCGATGCAAACATTAAAGTGTGTGTGTGTGTGTGTGTGTGTGTGTGTGTGTGTGTGTGTGTGTGTGTGTGTGTGTGTGTGTGTGTGTGTGTGTGTGTGTGCGCGTGCGTGCGTGCGTGCGTGTGCGCGCGCGCACTTGTATGATTAAACTCCTTAATTTTAACAGTACGACGTGAGAATAAAAAGAAAAGCTTAATGAGCTATCTTTACACAAAATATGATCCGATGTGGATCATATACCATCTTATATATGATCCACATCGGAAGAGTACGCCTTCATTTTTTTTATAAAAGTACTTTGCAAGGATTAATATTTTGCTAGCAGCAAAATTACTCTAGTCATCCTTTGCATGCATTATATTTTTATATTTTATCTATTTTCAATATTAATGTGGAACAGCAACGGACAAATAGCAGATGAAAGTCCTAAAATTAGATAATAACAGCGTGATAGCGGTCAAGTCAATTTCGCAACAATCAGAAGGGAGGGAGAAAATATTCAAAAATCTACAAAAAGACAGCCCAAAAGAAATCTTTAGTGAACCATAATTGCCACCATCCGATTAATATACTAAGAATTTCCAATATTAATAAAGCTAAATGCAACCTTCATATACAAGTAAGATACTGTTAGGATAGCTTGAAGATCATGCACACTTATACAAGGTTCTTCAAAATGAAGGAGCAGATTCGAGTTGTTCATGAATTCTTTATTTCCAGAAATATAAACATGAGTTATACGTAACCTGACAGAAAAATTGTCAGTTGTTCAGGCACTCTGTGTGCACTTGCTGTAGTGCGACACCCACCAAAACGATAGTCCATTTCTTGCAAGACTATAACTGTCGACAGTTATTGAATTCACTGCTGCTACAATTCAATGCCGAAGTTCTTTCAGTATGGTGGCTAGGGGTGATATGTAAATAAAGGGGTGATAACTATAACGAATCCCCAAAGATCTTCTAATATATCAACTGTTTTGTCTGCATTAATTGACTCGTATAAACACCGAAGTTTTAGTGTAATATATGATGATACATCTGGTTTGTCTAATGTCCCAAGTTTAAGTGATCATCAAGACTTCACACTTAGGTGCCATCAGACTCATAGGAAACAGCCTTTTTTATACAGCCATATCCCAATGTATCTGATGGAAGCATGAGGAGTAAAATTTTGTTGTGAAAGTTTTCCTGAGACAAAGGACCTGCCATTTTTAAATGACTGTAATATATTTCATAATTCTGATATGACCAAATTGTATAGTATATCTTGCAGTATTCCAATAAGTTCTAATGTTTTTAATGGAATAGAAAGTATGGGGGGATTAAGAATGACAAGGAATGAGAATGACAGATTATTTATTAACGGATTAAGTGAGTGTGTGCATGGAATAAATGCTGCAGAAATACATAAACAGAGATTGCTGAGCGATATGCAAAAGAATGCGGGAGAAGATCAGGGACAAAAACAAGCATCAGTGGGGGTAAAGGTTGTCAAGTCAAAAAAGGCGCAGAAAAGATATTGTGCTGTATGGGGATTCTATAATTAAGGGTGTGAAGGATGGTAGAGTAAGTAAAGCATGTTATCCAGGGTCAAAGATTAAGGATATAATTGAGGCTGTGAAATTGCAGGAAAGACAGAGCGTGCGAGATTATTGCAGTTATAGGGACGAATGATCTAGGTAGCGAAAGATTTTCTGTGAAACAGGCTTTAAAGGATTTAATGATAGCAATGAATGCAAAGAGCGAGAGTGGAAAGATCATGAGTGTGCTACCAAGATTTGATAGTGATGAATTAAACAGAAGAGCAATTATAATAAATGGAATGATGTCAAGATTGTGTAAAAGCTTTTGCAAAGAAATGAAACTGAATATTCATTTTATGAATGTCTGGGATGAGTTTGATAAAATTGATGAAAAGAAGAAGTATTATAAGAGAGATGGTTTGCACTTAAATGGATTGGACGCTTGGCATCCAGAACATTTATTGATAAAGGATAGAGTGAATGGTCAAAACAGGGAAATGAGATTTGCTAGGGAGGTATGTGATAGAGTCAGCTGTAAATATACTAAGGTCATTAATCGCTGTGAATTTGGGATTAATTGTTCGCAGAAAATTAACAGTATACAAAGTAGGCTAACTCACACACAGGGAGATTATGGGAGGAAGGGAGTATTGCAGTTTATGTATACCAATGCCCGAAGTATTCGGAATAAGTGCGAAGAATTTTGTCATAACTTAGTACAACTTTGGTCAAAAATTATAGTAATTAGAATTAGTGAGACTTGGTTAACTAAGAATGATATAATTATTAGGGATTGAATGTAAGAGGTACAAAATTTTCAGGCAGGACAGGTATGACAGAATGGGGGGTTACTAATGATAGACGAAGGGTTAAAGCCAATAAAGGTAGAGGTTCCTCAAGGTGACAGGTATGTAGAGGGCAGTTCATTCGAGGCTGTTTGGTGTGAGATAGAGATCAACAGGGCGAAATATGTAATCGGTTGTTGTAGTTATAATAATTCAAAGGGGTATAAGAGAGAATGTAGATAGTATGCATTAGCAAATTAGCACGATGAGTGAACGTTGAGTAATCATTATGGGGAATTTGGGGACATAAATTGGGAGAAGGAAGGAAATGGAGTTTGTACAGCTGTTAAGAGATGCCTACCCGAGACAACATGTAATGGACGGGACAAGAGATTCGACAGTGTTAGATCTGGTCATAACATCGTAGAAACATATCAATAAGTAATTCAGTTACACTGTCTCCACTTGGAGAAAGCGATCATTTGGTCTTGATTGACCTGGGAGATTGTAAGATATGCTGAATATTCTGTTAAGAAGGAGTATATATGGAATTACAAGGCTGGTGGTTATGACTAGCTGAGAAGTCAGCTTTCAGCAGTGCCATGGCATGAAAATTTGTTCATTGAATAATATTATTAAGAAGGAGTTGCAGATAAAGAAAATGTTGTGGAGGAAGTATAAAGAAAAAGGAGATGATCGTTCCCTTGAGTAGTACAAGGTACAGACAAAGAGAGCAACCTGTATGGCAAGGAAAGCCAAAGATAATTATGAGAGGAAGCTAGCTGATGAATCCAAAAGAAACCCTTTCGCTATGTGGCAAGTAAAAGGAACAATAACCATGGAAAGATTACTTTAAAAAAGTGTTGATGACAGGGAAATTACAGAAGCAAATCAAATAGTTGAGTTAATTAGTGATCATTTTGCAAAAAGATACCATCTTGGTCGTGATATTGCAATGTCGAATGTATCATTGACTGATGAGCGTCTAGAGATAGACGAAATAGAGGTGCTTAATATATTACAGAACCTTAATGCTAACACTGCCATTGGGTTAGATGGCATATCGGCCCATGTGGTACGAGAATGTGCAAGAGAATTAGCACCTCCTCTAACCAGGCTATTTAATTTAAGCTTCAGTTCTGGTAAAGTACCAATAGAGTGGAAAGAGGGGAAAATAATTCCACTGCACAAGGGAGGCTCTAAGACAGAGGTTGCAAATTATAGACTAATCAATATATCTGGAGTGGTGATTAAGGTTTTGGAGAAATTGGTAAAAATTAGAATTGAGGACTGGATGGACAGCAGTATGATACTTTATGAAGGGCCAGGTGGTTTTGTGAAGGGTAGGTCTTGCCTCAGTAACTTGCTTACTTTCTATAATAAAGTAACATTGGAGTTGGATACAGGAAATCCTTACTCACTAATACTGCTGGCCTTTGCAAAAGCATTTGAAAGGATTCCACACTGAACTCTGTTGCATAAATTAGAGCAAATGGGTATGGATTCGAAGCTGGTGATTTGGATTAGAGGGCTGCTGGTGGACAGATATCAGAGAGTGGTTTATGGAGGATCTGAGTCCTGGAGAAGGCAGGTGAATGGTGGTGTACCTCAGGGCTTAGTACTTTGTCCTCTGTTGTTTAATTTGTACATTAATGATATTGGAAATAATTTGAAAGGAAATATCCGCTTGTTTGCTGATGATGCAAAACTGGGAAGAGCGATAGTCAATTCAAATTATGTAGATATCTGCAGGATTACTTAAATAGGCTGTCGGTATTGGCTAAGGTAAATGGCTGTCAGATTAACGTCTCTAAGTGTAAGGTGACGCACTTCGGGAGGATGAGATCACATGCTGTGCACTCTATTAATGGAACTGAAGTTGACGAGGATATGGACTTGGGGATTACTGTGGACAGAGAACTTAAGTTTAAAGGGCATATTCCAAAGATTGGCAAAACATCACATCAAATTACAGAGTTGTTGAAGAACACTCTAACAAACAGGGATAAGGACGTTATTGTTCCACTTAATAAGACCACATTTGGAGTATTGCGCACAGATCTGATCACCTGGATTTTTTGTGATGAAAAAATGGTGGATAGAATTCAGAGGTGAATTAAAGATTGTTGCAGGTCTGTGGTTTGTTCCCTACAAGGATAGACTGAAGATCTGTAGGCTCCAAAAACTAGTTGATAGATGTAAGAGAGAGGAGATATGATAGAGCCATATAAATTATTAAAGGGATTTTATGGTATTGATACTGATGACATATTTAAGATCAGTGAAGGAAGGGTGAGAACGAGGGGCATCCCTGGAGATTATGTAACAGTGTGGTTAACAAGGGTGCTAGGACTAGATTTTTTGCTTAGAGGGTTGTGAATGGGTGGAATGCGTTGCCAGAGGTGGTTGTGAATGCTTCGTCTGTGAATGAATTTAAGGAGAAGTATGATAGGTATTGTGTAAATAATGGTTAGGGTCTCCAGCGATGAGTCTTTTAACTCCATATAGACACCGTTATAATAATAATAATAATAACCGCAAAATATCAGGTCCTGAAACCTGGGCAGCCTCTTGCAGAGCACAAGATCATCCAACCCACCCAACGGTTAGGAAGAGTAGTGCTGAGATAATTATGGACAATTACGGAGAAAGTGAGGTACACCACTAGTCACCTGTGACTAGTGGTGTAAATAGTTGCTGTTTAAATGATATCTTGTTTTGATTGTGTATCAATTATGTGAATAAAATAATAATAAAATAATAAAATGTATGGTAGTTCACCTCCTGACTCATAGGTGGCGATGATGTTTTTGCTGAGCGAGTTCCTATTTAATTATAAACAAAAAAGTCTCTGTTTATGGAATAATACTATGACATACGTTGTTGTTAGTGACGTCACATAATTCGGATGTAGATTAACATGCAAATTACATGCAAATTATTACATAAGCTGAATTGTGTAATACTATAGCGTACATAATTTAGTTTCATTTTATATTCTTGTGCTTACAAAGTTTTCCCCTTTAAATCGAAATTAAAATGGATTGCCATATTTTAGTAAAATTCTCGATAAGTCTCATCAGACTTCAAAAGTAATCCAGCTATCTTGGTTTTGTCGAACTGACGGACAACATACTCCTAACTACAGAGTTATTCAAAATAAAAAAGCAAATTGTACTTGTTTGTGAAATCTTTATTACCAACGATACAAACAAGTGTTATACATCACCTGATAGGAAAACTATGAGAGTTTACTTTTCCCCATATTCTAGTAGCAGGCTCTGCTACTAAAGTGCGCTGTAAGCGCTTGAAACCAAAAGATCCTTCAGTCGCTTGCTCAAAGAGTTAACAAAAATGGTGTCTCCGCAGAAGGAAGCATTTTGTGTTATCGAATTTGCAAAGTGCAATCCAGTAATTATGGTTCAACGTAAATTTCCTACTGAATTTAAGAAAGACCCTCCTCGTTATAAGCAGATTTACTCATTGTGCAAAATTTCAAGGAGAGGAATGCATCTGTGAAGGAAAAAGTCCGGGTTGCCCACGTGCTTCCGAAGTTAATGTTGAAAGTATTCAAAAAAATATTCGTACGCAACCCAAGAAAATCCACAAACCGTGCAAGCAAGGTAATGGTGTGATGATACAACAGTATGATGTGTTTTCAGGAAACGACTGCATATGAAAGGCTACAAGTTGCAGTTAATGCAGGCACTACATCCCGGGGACAAAGAAAAATGGTTAGATTTTTGATTTGAAAAATGTTGGATGACATGGAAGACGACGCCTTCGCAGCACGACTAATTTTTTCTGTTCAATCAACTTTTCGCTTAAGTGGTGAAGTGAATCGTCATAATGTGAGACTATGAAGGACAGAACATCCACTTGCAAACGTTGAACATGAAAGAAAGTCATCAAAAGTGAACGTGCTTTGTGCACTTTCTCGCAAGAAAATTTACGAGCTTTTTTTTTCTTTGCCGAGGCAACAGTAACTGGGATGCCATATCTCGATATGTTACAAATTTGGTTGTTCCCTCAACTCGAAGACGACTCCACTGACTTGCACAGATAACTATTAGGATGACTTTGGTGTGTTTAAGCCACAGCCCACCAACTTCGATTGCCAGATCTCGATATTTAGTAATTGTTTCCAGTTCTTAGTTGTTAATGTTGTTATCACTTGGCACCTGCGATATTAATAATCCAAATCTGTCGATATTCGATAATTGTGATGTCAGGTCTATTGGGTTCCAAATGCCGTTCAGTTTGTATTCTAAAGTTCCAGAGAATTTTTGCTGTTTCATTTTTCAATACTGTCTCTATTTTATGCTGCCACCATAATAATAACATTATTATTATTATTATTATTATTATTATTATTATTATTATTATTATTATTATTATTATTATTATTTTAATATGCTGAATTGCGGGAAATTGACTAACAAGGATAGGATCCCAATTAAAATTTTTCTAATATTCAACAGGTTTGCAAATTATGCTACAGTCACTAGTTGCATTACTATGCCATGGATTATACGCCATGTCAGTCGGTTGTGTAATTCCTATTCACGCTAACAATGTGAAGGCAGCAAACGACTTGAGACAGGAATAGATAAAAAAAAAATGGATCGAAAGGCACATAAAGACACCCGATCAGTTCCGTTGTTATTTTTTTTACAAAAATGCAAAACACAGCGTACAAATTACTGCTCACTCTATCCAGGAATTTTTGCCTGCTGATGCAAACAATATTGAATCGATTTCTACATCAACTGGGTACTAGAAAAAATAAAACCTCATAGAATAAAAAAAGAAGAATGAAAGAGAAACATTTAATATTTAAAGAGTACGGGCGAAGACTAGTTTCATATCTGACAACATACATCACGATAAAGAGAGTTGATATACGAATATAAAAGACAACCAACCTTCCTCCTCTCCAGATAACTAGTACTATAACTCTTACAGGTTATTGGCCGAAGAAAGCACTCGACAAAACAAGAATACCCTTCAATAAGAAAGTGATCAGATATTTATCGATTTCTTAAAACATTTCAGCTAATTAGAATGATTTTTTTATTTGCAAACCACACATGTAGTAAACCGAACATTGTATTGTTGATAAATAAATTATCTGTATTATTTTTTCCTCTCAGAGTATCGAACTGTGTATTGAAATGTAGTATACGAATATCGGTAAGATATTCGTATACTACATTTCAATACACAGTTCGATACTCTGAGAGGGAAAAATAATACACAGTTCGATTCCCGGTGAGAAACAGTAAGGTATGAAATCCATTAGGAACTTTAAAAATAAAAAAAAAATAAAATAAACACAAAAATAAATAAAATAAAAGAGGTAAAACGAAAGAAAAAAATAACAAAAAGTGGGAACTGACTATTGATAAGGGTTATAAAGAAAACATTCAACGCTCTGATTTCCTTAGCTCGTAATATAGTTAAGAGAGCATTCACGACATCTCTTTATTGCTTTATCATTTGTTTACATAGTAAAGAAATCAATGTTTACATAGTTTGAAGTGTCGTGTACAGATTTTCAAAGCGCAACGCAGACAGTTTTTATTTTAAATTTGGAATTTGAATGAGGTTATTTCTGGATAGCATTCGAGCAAACAATACATGAAATACTTGGCTGTTTCAGGTTGAAAAGCAACTGTCAGGTTGTCAAATAAAGGCGAAAATACTCATTTTGCAGTCAATGATACAAGTATCCTTCAACAGTATTAAAATTCCTAGGAATTTCGACAATGGTTTGAAAAAAAAAAAAAAAATTAAATGAGGCCATTGCACTCTACAACTGCATTCTCACCAAATTCTTGTTAATTAGACACCCAAGAATTATGCACAATCCTTCTTTTTCTTTTAAGGAATTCCAGCATAGGAATACCGAAATTAACTTCAGAGATTCCATGCAGTATACCTAATGAGCCTGGATTCAATGATTCTTAATTTGTTCTTATTATTATTGCCTGACATTTGTATTGAATCCAAGGACTCATCGTAGAAGAGCAGTTTGCATCACACAACCCACTGTCTACATTTCTTTATTCACTTACCTTCACAGTACATAAACACCATTCACTCACGGCGCCATATACTGCCCACTAACAGTGTTTTTGTCTTTTACTGTGTGTGTGTGTGTGTGTGTGTGTGTGTGTGTGTGTGTGTGTGTGTGTGTGTGTGTGTGTGTGTGTTCTCTGGCCGGTTTCCCTCTATGTGCGATAAAAAAAAAAAAAAAGTCGAGATTCCGAGAGAAAAACTCTGCTGTCTGTGTATGAAATCGGCTCACTCTACTCAAATCGAAAAAAAGTCCATATAAAGATCCCCATTTTCATAACAAGAAGCGAACAAAATGACAATGACAAGGAAGGGTGCAATTGTCATGTTGTTCTTTTGGCTACACTACTGGAAAAATGATGCGTTTATTTGAACATGCATTAGATTATAATAATTATCTATAAAGAATATATATTTGGCTTGTATAAATAAAATCAAAATGTATTTATTTATGTTTTATAGAAAGTAAAATTTAGAAGTTTTCGGCATTTTAATAGATTCTGATAATTTTTCCTCATTTATAATTTTAGGCGCAGTCTGTGATCATTGAAAATATTTACAGTGAAATATTGACAGTGATTCAAAACGTATGTTTAATTAAGACATTTTATTGCTATTCATACTTATTCAACATAGGATCCGAACGCCCTCTAGGAAAATAGCGCGAAATAATCTAGTAACGTCATGCGCAATTAAAAGGTAACACGAATTAACTGTCAATTTTGCCTATATTAATTCTGTGATTTCGTTTTCCGTTTTATTATTTTAGTTTGCAATAAAACGTAAAAATTTTGAAAACAAACACATTTAAAAAATATATAAATATATATTTTTTAATTTGAGGTCTGTATGTGATGACTTTAAGTCTTATTCTGATATTAAGGTGATAATTGTTTTGATTAGAATTAATAACTTTAATATCGTTTAATATTTTAATTTTAATATTAAACATAGGTTTACTAATATTAGCTGGTAGGTGGCTTATTCGCGAATCCACTAGTTTATCGTAATCTTCGTTAGGGTAAAAGATCCTGAAATTTCAATTATTATTATTATTAAGTGACACTCATGTATTAACTAAATTAATATTAATAATACTTCAAGTGAAAAATTAATTAATTTGATTAAAAAAGTATGCGGTCATTATAAATTGGCACATTAACATTAAATTCTCTTCGCTAACAGTAGGAGATTAACTTCCTGTTGTCTTTGTCCAATCGCAGCAGAGAATGTAAGTTCTCTCTTAGCGACGGTGCTTATAATGTAGACGTAAATAAAAATTTACACATTAACAGTTGTAAATTCTTTATTTAAACGGGAAAAGGCAAAATTAAGCTTCAGGATAATAACAATAAGAAGAAAGAGAGTGGTTATAGTGAATAACAATGAATAAAATGCCTTATTATCAAACATACTTTTTTAAAATATTTAACTTAATACTTTTTAAGAATATTTTAATATAAGTCTACTGCATTCTGCTTCCATTTGGCCAGATCTTAGTTCGTTCCCAAGAGAGAGAGAGAGAGAGAGAAGAGCAAAGTAAAAAAAAAAAAAACTCTTTTCAACGCTCAAGAGGGTTGCGTAGTTTTTTTTTTTTGGGGGGGGGGGGGGAGAAATCAGCAAGAAAGCTACCCAAGATATGTTTTTAAGAAAGTGGAACGTTCATTTTTAGGTAAAGTCTGCACACTTAGAGTAGAAATATAGTTTTTTTTTTTTTTTTTTTTTTTTTTTTTTGTAACGTAGAGTACATTTATACATGTCTGCTTACTTCAGTGCATGAGGCACATTAGCTGCGTTTCGGTTAGTTCACGCCGTAACTTCTAACATGTTTATCTTTATGTTCGATGCTCAGAATAAGCATTTTTTCATAAATGAGAAGTGGATAAGAAGTTGTCGTAAAAACTTATATACTTGTTTAGACAAAACCTATTTTTCGCCAAGAATTCTTTGCCGTAAACTTAACCATGTGAAACAGCTCAACGTCTTAATATAGTCCAAACCAAACTTCATTTGTGGAAGCAAATGCAGTCTTGATGATAATATTCTGTGGATATACATCATTTCTAAGTGGCTTCATGAAATGCATTAACGACCGGAAGTCTGTTGCTTTCCCTCTTTTCACTACATCAGTTAATATGAAATTTTGTAGGGAGTAGGGTCCTGCGTCTGCAAACATCTTTATGGAGAAGATATTACGACTTATGATTTTTTTTATTTTGTTTATTTTGATTTTTTTTAAGTCCTTGGGGAATTGACTATTCACTTTCTTTCAGCAGACGTCTGTGTGATCTTAAGAGCATTGCCTTCTCTCTCTCTCTTCTCCTCTCTCTCTCTCTCTCTCTCTCCTTCTCTCTCTCTCTCCTCTCTCTCTCCTCCACCCGCCAAGCGTCAAGCGTACAGTATTTCCAACGATTGAGAATGAGTATCCTAAGTGAAGAGTTAGTGAGATTTATCTAATTGACCATTGAACACCCTCTACAAATGACAAATTAATTCTGCAATCTATAGTGTCTAGAAGTGACATTTAAAAAAAAGTAATTGCAAGCGAATGAGTCCAAACTTTTCCGTGCTGAGGAGCATTTTTTATGTTCGGCTAATCTTGTGTCATCTCCATTCTCTGATAAATATTGAGGACCTTCAGAATTGATTGGAATAATGGCCATAACTCTCCTTCACTTGAAAAGTCATTATAAAGTTTTTCTTTGTGTTCATTGATGGTATTCCATCAATGAACACAAAGACTTCCTAAAAGTCTTTGTGTTCATTGATGGAATACCATCAATGACTTCCTAAAAGAAGAGCAAATATCGTGATCATATTGAGGAGGCACTGGTTGAATTGTGAAAGCAAGTTCGAATAAATATTGGCTGCTTGGAAGAGGCGAATGATTTAGGTGTGTGTGTGTGTGTGTGTGTGTGTGTGTGTGTGTGTGTGTGTGTGTGTGTGTGTGTGTGTGTGTGTGTGTGGATTTTTAAAAGAAATTTTTCCGCAAATACGTGTACATAACCCAAAATATTTCACAGGTATGCATATTTGTTTTTCTTGTATAATGGCTATAATTTAAGATATTTTAATAAAAATGTTTTAATCTATCCACGATTGTGTTATTTATCTCTGTTTGTTCGAACGAACGAACATTTTATTGTTCGTTCTCTTTGACTACGTCCCATTTCAAACAGTTTTGGATGGTGGACTCTGGAATTGTAGATTTGGTCTACATGTAGATTTTCTTCTTCTTCTTCTTCTTCTTCTTCTTCTTCTTCTTCTTCTTCTTATTATTATTATTATAATTATCATCATCATCATCATCATCTTGGGTCTCTTCTTTCAAACAAACTACTATATTGCATCATTCAACTGGTTTTGTTATTGCCGACATTTTGCCTAATTTATCTAAAAATAAATAAGTGAGATCTTATAAAAATTGAGCCAAGTAACTCTGGAAAGCATTGGAAACAAATGGCGAAAACGAACATTGAAGTTGCTGGCGATGGACATTTTTGAAATATATTGGAATGCTTAATATGCAAATGAAAAAGAGGTGTGTAGGATATTATTGCTTTCGTACAAGTTGTTGCCACATTGAAGGAAGAGTGCAGGTGAAAAAAGAACTTCGAGCCACTTCGGATTAGTTACGCAACTACAGAATCAAGTTCCGTCTGCCGTTACGCTCAGTGAGCAAAAAAAAAAAAAAAAAAAAAAAAAATCTGAAAACCGAATTGCAAAAGTCAAATAACAGACCATAAGTCATAAGTCGAAAACATTAAGGGCAACTGTCTGAGTTTCTCCCAATGTTTCCATGGCAACTGCCCAAAGCGAGCGGAAAAGGCAAAAAGATTCTCTTTGGATCAACGGTGGTGAAATCCATACTGGTGGTCAATAATGAGCACGGAGGTTTATCGGAAGCGAAGACGATAATGATTTCTTTATTGTTTTGGGAATGATTAGTGTAAATGCAATGAGATAACTACTGGGTGATAGAGCTGCCTTCCCATTTCGAATTTGGACATAACCCGATTTTTTAACTTATAGGAAAATATCCGAATTCATGTACATAAAGAGTTAATGTACATGAATGTACAAAGAGCCTTTATTCAGGGTTTTTCAATAGAAGGTGAGTTAGCCAGTCTCATGCTGGGGTCGCAGGATTTTTCTTTCCCCGAAAGTCGGATTTTTCATCCCATAATCAGCGAACCAGCTGATTATGGGATGAAATTGATTTGTGGGTTTATGGCGCAAGGACAACGAAGGTCATACTGCGCCAAGACATAGGTTACAGCAATACACAGCGTACCAATGACAATCATAACCAGATAAATTAGAGTTGTGAGTATATTGCATCGATGGTAATTGCGTGTCTAACGGTTAATGTCCTTGGCTAGAATGTTTCTCTATTGCTTGAAGTATTTAGGCGATAGGTGATATCTCTTGCGGTATTTCATTTTTTTTTTATTATTCACTTAAATGGATTAGGTTGGGAAATATGTTTTATTTAATGAGAAATCAATGAATCTAACCATTAAAATCAGGTAATTTTTCCCATTTTTCATTTATGCGAAATGTTGCAAAATCTAAAGCACATTAGCACTGTGTGTGTGAAAGTTGTTTTTTTTTTTAACTGTTTTTAATCATTTTTCATTTATAATTTTTATATTATGCAGTTTCTATAATAATCTCGAAGCCTTGTTTTAGAACCTCAACATAGAACTTTTCACTTCTCTCATAAACGAGGAGTAATTGTGGTCTCACTGCCACCTAAAGACATTCACAACGCATCCATGTCCACGGAATGGATTCGAACCCGTATGCTATCAGATGGAGGAGGAGGATACGCTACTCATTCGGCCAACCAGGCTGCGAATTGTTTATTTACCTGAAGTGATGATATGCGTGATGGTAATCTAACACAATATTTCTCATGATGAACTTATAACAATTTAACATAGAGGAAATTAATTATATATTTAAAGTTCATTAAAATCGGATTAGATAATCGAAAACTTATAACTTCAATTGATTATAACGAAAACGAAATCAAGTTAATATTTGCAATTTCAGTGAAAATACCAAGTTCCATAAACGATTGGCATGCATATATATAAAGTAAGATTTATTGTTCAATATCTAATCTCATTCACTTACCTGTGACAATTAGCCTTCCTGCTGTAGCACTAGTTACTGTATCACCAGTCACCCGGTGACGTGTTTGACATCGGTAGCTATGCGAGCTATCTGCTTGGTTCACATTCCGGACATAGAGTTCTCCAGTCGGTAGAATGCTGTATTTTCCACCTATACGAAAATTAAGCAACTTATTAAAATAACTTACGTACGTGACTGACATACGAGGTAGATTAAATCAGGAATAGTGAATTTTTTTTTTTTTTTTTGCTGTTAAAAGAACGTATATTTTTGCTCGTATAGCTTAATAATAGTTAAAGTTCTTGGTAAACATAGAGGAAATTAATTATATATTTAAAGTTCATTAAAATCGGATTAGATAATCGAAAACCACTGAAATCTATTGTATGATTTTAATATATGAAAAGAATTGATTTAAACTACTTTGATGAAGCTAACAATATTTCTCTACTCAAACAGCATTACAAATTAAATCCATAGCTGATTCACCAATTGTAGAAGCGCTCATAAACAAATAAGTCAGATATACGAATAGTGTCTACACACACACACACACACACACACACACACACACACACACACACACACACACACACACACACACACACACACACACACACACACACACACACACACACACACACACACACACACACACACACACACACATATATATGTAAACTTTTATGAGCAGTTTGCTCGCCCTGAATGGGCAAGAAGATTATGCATCGCTACAGGAAGCTAAAATGGCTTTTGGTCTTTTATGTTTGAATATATCCATTAGCTCGCAGGCTACAGTTGCTGAACTAGATCTTTGGGGTGCATGAACGTTTGTAAGAAAAACTTTGTTGCTAAAGATTGTAGGAAAGAGAAGAGATAAGGAATATTTGTATCTCGATGAAGTTGATTGTTTCTGATGAACCATGGGGGGTTTAGAATCATTCGCAAGCACTTGTTTTGTATACGTTGCAGTTCGAGAAGGTCAGTATTGGAGGTATGGCTTCAGGCTGGAGAAGCATAAGTGACTATGGGACGAATCGTCAGCTGGTATAAAAGCAATTTGATTCTGATGTTAGCTTGCTGTTACTCTTAATTAGGGGGATAGATCTGGGCGATGGATTTAGATGCCTTTGCACACGTAGTCTTGATGTGTTAGTTAAAAGTTAATTTTTTGTCGAGCACGACACCAAGGTATTTTGTTTCTGTCTGCTAGGGAATTTTAGTATTGAATAGTAAGACGTCTGCTGCAGGAGATATCGACCTTTTCTTGAAGAGAATGGCTGCGCTTTTTTGGGGATTCACTTGTAGTCTCCATTCGGAGAACCATCTCTCTAACTTTAGAAAGTTTTCTTGAAGCATTTTAGTAATGAGGTGTGGCCGAAGAGATCTGGCTAATAATGCTGTATCATCTGCATATAGGGCCATGATTGATAATATTGGGTTGTGCATGATGTCTGACATGTACAGCAGGGATCCCTGCGGTACTCCGGCCAAGATATGGTGCTGGGGAGGTAGTAACATTGATCTTGACATGCATGCTTCTATTCTGTAGATATGATCTAATTAGTTGTACCATTTTCAGTGAGATACCCGCTGAGATAAGTTTATGTAGCAATCCGAAGTGCCGTATTTTGTTAAATGCTTTGGATAGATCTAGAAAAACAGCTCCAGTGTATTGACGCCATTTGTAGCTTGTGGTAATATATTCAAGTATTCTGAGGATTTGTTGGGTAGTACTATTGTGTTGCCGAAAATCGAATTGTTCTTTAGGGAGGATGTTTAGTTCATTTACTGAAGTTTGAAGTCTTGAGAGGATGACCTTCTCTGCAGTCTTATCCAAATTGGAGATTAGGCTGATAGGACGATAATTGTGAGGCAGGTGCGAGTCCTTGTCTGGCTTATGAATTGGAATTACATCAGTCAATTTCCAAGTGGGAGGAAAATAGTCAAACCTTAAGATTGCATTTATTATTATGGTCAGGTGCACTGCAGCTTTTCTGGACAGCAGCTTGATCACCCTATTTGTAATGCCATCTGGACCAGGTGCGTTTTTTTTTTTTTTGTTCTTTAAATTTTTTATAATATCATATATTTCAGCAGGTAATGTGGGTGCAATATGGTCAGCATCGGTATGGGAGTTTTAATGATTGTCTGACCTGTCTGTGAAGTTTACACAAGTGATCGAAGTCTAAGTTTTCATACGAAGGTTTGCACTGCTTTTCTAAATTTTTTGCTATGGCTTCTTCCTTTTCTACGTCTGTGTGAACAAGGCCCTGGTCAGAAAGTATAGGGGGAAGGGATCTGCCTTTGTTTCTGATATTCCTCAGTAGTCCCCAGATAGAGTGCTCAGTAAGTGAGATAGAAGCTAACTTTTCTTCCCCACACTTGGTCTCTGTGAGCTTTGAGTGCATCTCTCACTTGCCCATTTAGTCTGTTAAGAACTGTTTTTCTTCTCTGATCAAATTCATAATGTCTTCAGGCAGATGATCAGGCTTGGGGACAGATTTGTAGGAGATGGCTGCCATTATAGCGGAGTTAATTTGTTGGATGAGGCTTGTGACTGCGGTTTCAACATCTTCTTTTGAACGTATATGAGGAATGAACAGGTCCAATGCAATCCTGGAGTACTTTTGACAATCTTTCCCACGACATAAATGAGTGAGAGGGAGGAGACAGGTATTCTTGTTTTCCCAGCTGTAGTTGAATTGGGTAATGATCAGATGACAACTCGTTCAATGATTTTAGGCTTTAGTGAAGTTTAATATCTTGCAGGATAGCTACATCCAGGATGTCAGCAGTGCCAAACGTACTGAGATGAGTTGATTCGGTGGAGCCTGCCACAACAGCATAGTTTGATCCTATGTAGTTGGAATGGATGCAGCCATTCTTGTTGGTGGTTCTACAATTCCAGGAAGGGTGCTTGGAGTTTAAGTGTCCGGCAATAATGATGGACTCTCTGATGCCTAAGATGGCATTTAGATCATAATCCAGCAGTGTTTTTAAAGGTGGGTTGTAAACTGAGTAGATTATCAGTCTGGCAGCCGAGCTAATGAATTCCTCCACGCCTGTGATTTCAAGGTTAGTGGTTGGAGGATTGTTTACAGAATGGTGTGTGATATAATTTTTAATGAAGATGGCAGTGCCGCCGCCTCTATAGTTTAACCTGTCGGTTCTGTATAGGAGATAACCCCTTATTTTAGGGCTGTCCGAGGGTCTTCGATATGTCTCGCTTATTAGAACAACATCTGGCTGATATCTCTGAGTAAAGTGTTGGAGCTCTAAAATTTTGTTTCTAAGGCCATTTGCATTCCATGCAACAATCTGAAGTGAGGCTGGAATTAGTTTGTTTCTGTTCATCTATAAGTGCTGTGAGGATGGCCTGTGTTTCGCATAGGAATCTTTTAGTGGATGTTGCTGAATGGTATGACATCTTGTAGCATATTTTATAGAGAGGCCGTAAAAATAGTTGTCAGGTTTGTAGATACTGTTGTGGTGTTGATATGTTTGTACGGACCACATCTGCATAACTTTTTGTTTGCCTTTGGCACCCTGTATCTTTGAAGGCCTCCGACTCTGGCCGCCGAGCCTCCGGCTGTGGTGCAGGTGCCTCTGGTATTCTTGTAGAGGAGGGGAACTGTTTAGCTGTCTCCAACCGCCTGTTCTTTGGGTGCTGAGTACGTCCCTTATAGTTGGCAGGATGAGGGCCACCGCAGTTGGCACATTTATCCGAGATGGTTTTCGGCTTTGTACAGATATTGTTTGGATGGCTATGCTCACATTTCAGACATTTAAATTCAGCTTTACACAGTTTTTGGGCGTCGCTATACTTTTGGCACCTGTGGCATTACCCAGAAGATGCCCTTTTCCGGAGTGACTCTGGTGTGATGATGAGCCCTCAGATTGATTTTAAGTTGCAAATAGGTTTGGATATGTTATGGATCTCTACGAGGACTAACAGCATGGAAGTCTTGTCAGATCTATACTTTCTGCTGACCTTAGTAGGAGGCAGATCCTGTAAGTTAAGATCAGCAGCTATTTCTTCTGGATCAATGTCTTCACAGAAGCCACGGAGGACCACTTTTAATTTTTTTTCTGAACTGAGTGAGAATGTATGGTACTGAATACCTCTGACGTCCATTTCCTTTGTTAATTTTCTATAATCTGACACTGTGGCGGGTTGTATCTTGATACCCTCATCCACATTTTTGGCCATTGTATAACCAATGTGTAAACTGGGCATTGTAGATCTTAGAGTTGACCATCTGTGTTTTTCTCTTAGTATGATCGGAGGCACCTTTTCTTTGGGAGAAGCAGTGGAGTCCGAAACTGGACCGTTTTGTTCCATTTCTTTATCTATGGGTGGTTCTACGGTTGTTTTGCGCTTCTTGCGTGCGCGAACATCTTCAAAATCTTAGGGAGTAGAGACCACCAATTCCAACTGTTCCTCCATTTCAGCGGCGTCATCGCCTGTGACTCTTGGGGAGGAAAACGTATCATAAAGTTTCACCTTTTCCAGCCTGCTTAAGCAGCTCGCCTTATCGTGATGAATTCATGATATACTTCCTCAGATATCGTCTCATCTGTTTTTCCATGTCTATCAATGTGAAGTGTCAGAAGCTGGGGAGGGGGGGACGCTTACCGTGCGGCTGTAGCCTGGCAGGAACTTCTGCAAAACTCCGAATTTTTTTAGATAAAAGCACTGGCATAAAATGGCAACATCTTCTGAACTCATCTGCACCAAGTATCACTTACAAAAGTCATTCCACAATTCAATTCATGGCTACCAATTCAATCGAAAACCAACACCATCCGAATTCTTCTCTTCACGGAATTGGATATAGATAGCACCTATATAAAAGTATCACTACAAGTACAACAACAACAACGTTACTGGCTTGCTGGGTGAAGCATAAAATGATTTTTATTTTCCCCTTTATCTGTGTGGAGAAGCTTGATGGGGGAGGTTGTGAGACTTATGCTCGCACTTTGTGAACTATGGAGTTAGCTTTGTTCTGCTGAAAGCAGGATTGCCTTGGGTCTTTTGTGTTTTTGATAGTCATGTTCACTATAACTGGAAGCTTGTCTGATTAGTGGATTGGGATGAGAATGTGCCTTGCTGAAGAACTTTTCCGCATGGTCATGAAGGAGAGAACGGATGTCAGGGGTTCCGGTCTCTCTGTGGATCTGCGTGTTTCTGACGAACCATGGGGCGTCTAAGATCATCCGCAGGTATTTGTTTTGTATCCTCTGTAGTTTCTGGATGTTAGATTTGGATGTGTGACTCCATGCCGGGGATGCATATGTGATTACTGGTTGAATTACCATCTTATATAATAACAGCTTGTTGAGTTTATCCAATTTGCTGTTGCGATTGATCAGGGGATAGAGTTGGGCTATGGTTCTGGATGTCTTTGTGCCTATGAGCTTGATGTGGCTGTTGAAATTTAGCTTTTTGTCTAGCTGTACTCCAAGGTATTTGGCTTCTGTCTGCCATGGTATCTTTTTTCCGAGAAGTTCAATATCATCTTGGATGAAGGCTTTGCGTCTGGTGAACAGTATAGCTGAGCTTTTGACGGGGTTTACTTGTATCCTCCAGTCGGATAACCATTTCTCTAGCTTTGTGATAGTATCCTGGAGACGACTGATCGACAGGTGTGGGCGGAGAGATCTTGTCATTATGGCTGTGTCGTCAGCATATAGGGCTGTGATGGTAGTCCTCAGGTTCTGTGGAATGTCAGCCACGTAGATTGTGAAAAGTAAAGGAGCCAAAATAGATCCCTGTGGTACTCCTGCCAGGATTTTGCGCCTAGTTGAGATGGTGCCATTTATTTTTATCTGCATGGATAATCTGTCAGTGAGGTATGATTTTATTAGACGGGTAAGGTTTGTTGGAATGTTGGCCTGAATGAGTTTATAGAGTAATCCTTGATGCCATACCTTATCAAAGGCCTTCGCAATATCCAGAAAAACTGCAGCTGTGTGAAGGTTCCAGTTGTAGCCTTGAGTGATATGCTCCACTAGTCGGTGTATTTGTTGCACCGTGCTGTGCATACGGCGGAAGCCGAATTGTTCGTTTGGAATTATTCCTAATTGGTCGGATTTTTCTTGTAGTCTTGAAAGGATAATTTTTTCAGCAATCTTTCCCAGGTTGGAAAGTAGGCTTATTGGACGGTAGCTTTGCAGGAGTTGCGGATTGTTTCCTGGCTTTTTTATTGGTATGATGTCTGCTGTTTTCCATGCAGAGGGGAAGTGTTGTATCCTCAATATTGCATTGGTTATGTTAACCAGGTGCATAATAGCCTTTCTAGGAAGTAATTTGATGATTCTGTTAGTAATTCCATCTGGCCCTGGAGCTTTTTTGTTGTTTAGATGTTTTATGATGTTGGTTATTTCAACTGGAGTAGTGGGGGGGGGGGTGATGCTGGCTGGTTTGTCTTCGGACTGACTTAAGGTACGCTTGACCTGCTGGTGGACTTTATATATGTGGGTGATGTTTATATTATCATATGATGGGCTGCATTGTTTTTCTAGGTTTTCTGCTATTGCTTCTGCTTTTTCTTTATCAGTGTGCGCCGTTCCATGAGTAGTTTGCATGGGCGGTAGGGGATTGTGTTTAGTGCGCAGAATCTTCAGAAATTTCCATATTGTGTGATCTTCTGGGTTGAGTGATGATAGTTTATTGTCCCAATCCTGGTTCCTGTGGATTTGAAGTGCTTTTCTGACTTGGTTGTTCAACTTGTTCAGAGTTTTCTTGTCCTGTGGGGCTCTTGTGTTGTGGTATCTTTTCCTGGCTTTGTTTTTTGTTCTGATGAGGTCCATTATGTTTTCTGGGAGCCGACCGGATGGGTGGTTGGTTGTGGTTTTGGTGACTGCTTCTAGTGCTTTTTTAATTTGGCTTGTTAAATTGCTTATTGCTTCATCTATGTCTTCTTTTTTGTGGATGATTGGTACAGGACCAATGTATTCTGGTAGGATTTTAGCTAGCCTATCCCACGATATGAAGGTGTGCTGGTGGGCCAGTTGGTCTAGCCTGCCAAGTTTGATCAGGATTGGGTTGTGGTCGGATGATAGTGCACTGAGCGTCTCTAGTTTGTATTGATAACTGTTGTTTCTAAGGATAGCTATATCAAGTACATCTGATCTGCCATGAGGGCTGTAATGAGTGTGCTCAGTGGGTCCTGCTACCACAACTGAGTTAAGTGTTGAATAGTTGTGTAGTATGCGACCACTTCTGTTGTTGGTGGTGCTGAACCATGCTGTGTGTTTGGCGTTCAAGTCACCTACTATGATGGTGGGGTCTGTGGTGCCGAGGACTGCATCCAGGTCTGTTGCCAGTAGAGGATTGCTTGGTGAGTTGTAGGCAGCAAATATCTTGAGGCTTCCAGCATTGTTTGTGTGGACTTGTATTCCTGTGGTTTGCAGGTCTGTAGTCTGTGGGTTGGATATGGCATTGTGGTGGAGGTATGGTTTGATGTAGATGGCAATGCCTCCCCCTCTGGAGCTGAGTCTATCCGTTCGGTATATTGTGTATCCTCTCACTTTTGGGTTGTTGGCGGTCTTAGGTGGGTCTCGTTGATCAGCATTATGTCCGGGTTGTGTCTTTGTGCGAATTCCTGTAGTTCTAATGTTTTGTTGGTGAGGCCATTGGCATTCCAGGCTGCAATTAGAAGCGAGTTAGGTTTTACTTTTGTTTTATTCATAGATGAGTGCTGTGAGTATGGAATGGGTTCCTTGCAGGAATCTCTTTGTGGAGGATGGAGTTGGGTTTGTTCTGCTGAATTCCTGCAGCATAGTGGCTAGCGAAGCAGTCAGTATTGCTGTGATGTTGGAGCCTATTTGATTGCTTTGTATTGTGTCCTTTGGGCGGGCTGCTTCTGCATAGGTCTTGGTGGAAGGTTGAGCCCTTTCCTGACTTTTATGGATTGGGTTTTGAAGGTTTGATGACTGTGCAGCAGAGATGCTTTGAGTGGTGATCCAGATTGGGGGAGTTTGGACGGGTCTTGTAGTTCCGTGATTTCTGGGATGGTGGCTGCATCCTTTGTAGTTTGCTGGGTGGGGACCTCCACAGTTGGCACATTTGGCTGGTGTGGTTCTTGCTTTTGTGCATGTAATGGTTTGATGCTTCTCGCCACACTTCAGGCATCTGAACTCGGCTTTACAGAGTCTTTGGGCATGGCCAAACTTTTGGCAACGATGGCATTGCCCTGCTGATGCCCTTTTCCTGAGTGGCTCTGTTGATATTTTAAGTCCACAGACCGCAGTTATGTCATAAATTTGTCTTTGTGTGTTCTGTATCTCAACCAATACTAATGGCATCGGTTGTTTATCGGATCTGTACATCCGGCTGACTTTGATAGGTGTTAGGCCCTGCTGGGTAAGGTCAGCCGCAATCTCCTCGGAGGTAATGCCTTCGGTGACACCTCGCAGTAGAACCTTTAGATTTCTTTCGCTGCTTAGTGCGAAGGTGTGGTACTGTAGTTTGTTGTTATCCATCATTTTTGTTATTCCTCTGTAGTCTGTGACTGTTGTTGGTTGAATTTTTACACCTTCGTCGGTGTTTCTGGCCCAGGAGTATCCAATTTGATGTTCTCTTAGGTTTCTTGCAACTGTGGTCCATTTTTCCTTTTCTCGGAGAATTACCGGAGGGACCTTTTCCCTTTTTTCCGGGACTATTTGTGAGGGTGTTTCGTTTTCCACATGATCATCCTCGATTCTACGTCTCTTGCCCGTCTGTTCTCCTGTGAAGACCGTCTGACTGAGGCTCTCGGGCAGGGAGATGGATGTGTCATTAATCTCTTCCACTTCGCTCTCCATATCATCGGATTCTTCCGGCTGTGTGTACAGGTTTAGGAAACCTGGCCATTCAGTATCAAATTTTTAAAGCAGTAATTTAAACAATTTTAATGCTTGCTCTTTGTTTAGATGCTCTAGCAGATCAGTAATATTATCCATGTCTGTTTTATTTGTTGTTATATCTAGTAGGTAGTGATTGGAAAATTGCTTATGATCGCAATTAGAAATCCCGCAGGTCTTGAGACCTGCCAGCAGAAATTTTGTAGAGGATATTGCAGATGAAAAGGATTGCTAGCAATATCAAGTGATTAGCTAAATGCGCAAATCAATAGCATATGAAATTTCAGAAAATGAAGAACGCTTACCTCTATATATATCATTTATCATTCAAAACTATCGCACTGAACTAATACGCGAGCCGTTATTTGCATTTCTCCGTCGCAAAAAACATTGAAGTTCGCGCCCTTTTGCGCTCGTATTTATATTTATAACATTCTCACTACAAGTAAGTTCTTAAAAGAACTGGGCGATGGACTGAGTCCTTGACTCTTTATCCCGTCATCTGGTTGAATAAAATCTATGTGGATGGGGTATTATTGAGCTAATATTGAGCTAATAGCTCTAGTCATGGCTGGGTAACGGCAATAGCCGAGCCTCAGTTAAAGCTTCATTGGCTACAGCATTGCCATTTGTTACCCTGGAAGTCCTAAAAAGGACTTTTTCCTTCAATTTTTTTTCGTTCTTTCTACTACAAGTAACACTAGAAACGTAAAATTTATATTTAAATTTATAAAAAAATTAAAAGGTGTATTATAATATTCTAATTAAATTCTGAATTAATTAAAGAGTTTGTTAAAAGCTATTATTAAAAATTAAAATTAAATACATAATAAAATTTATTATTATTATTGTTATTATTATTATGGTATAAAATGAGAATTATATAACGATCGTATGTTCAGAATGTTTCTGATATTAATGAAATATTCTCATCTCTCTTTTTTTTTTTTTTTGAATAATATTTCATACTCGTCTATGCACTTAGGTTAAACAAGAAAGTTGTTACAATTTATACTTATAAATTATACACATAGAGGAAAGAAATTAAAAGGAAAAAAAAAAGAAAGAAAGAAAGAAAACAGCATTATGTCATTTACGAAAACGCCATAAATTAAGTGTGACCGAGCGAAATTATTTTATTTTAGAGTTTAAATGATAAAGCGTGTAAGAATTATATTAAAGTTAGAACGAAAGAGCGAAGTTATAAAGAACAAGAAAGGTTCGTAATTGACTTTTACGAATAGAAGAATGAAAATTATCCAACACTAATTGAGCAATGAACAAGAAATGCATCGTTCACATTTTCACTTCGATGAAAAAAAAGAAAAAAGAAAAAAAAATGTATTTCACACAAGGTGGGTCGATGTGATGTTTTAATAGAGTGAACTGCAGAAATTAAGATTGTGAATGTTATAATTAATTAAGTTATTGATTTATCTATATTTCTCCTTTGTGACTACGGAAATAAAAACATGCCTTCAGTCGACGGTCTACACACACCTTCAGTCGACGGTGTGCCAATTTTTGCGTACTTTAATTAAAAGATTAATCCAGCAAAAGAACAAAAAGATCATTCTTTAAATGTATCGTCAGAATCGCCAATAGAATCTACATAAACTGCCTTCTATGGTTTCATTGTTAACAACACCTGACAATGGCATCGATTCTCCCTTAACACAAGAGCCATTTTTTTATTATTTGTTTTCTTTTGCCGTGGAGGAATGAGTAGTTAGAGAATGGATGCAAAAAAACTTGATTTTTCGCTGCTGGAGTTTGCTAGAACAAGCAAAAAAAATCGTGTTTATCTAGTAAATGTGGCTACTGGTATCTTCTGGGAGGTGCTTTATTATTTCTCTTTGTTGTTTGAGCATGGAAGACGATTCGGAAGACGTTATCTCAGTAGTTTTAGTGGAGAAAAAAAAAAACAAATAAAAAAACAACAAAAGTCAATTACTCAGGCGGAAATTGATGGTCCAATGCAGCCAAGGTGACATGTTTAAGCTTTTTTCTTTGTTTCTTTGGAATGAGAACTGAAAAAAAAAGAGTAATTTACAAACGTTATAATTTGCTAATGTGTTTTTATTACTTGGTAGGCAAAGTGCATTCCTTAGACACCTAGTCTTTAAAAAGAAACAGTGTATCTCTTCCGTCCCCAAACGGTGTACATATAATCAATAGCTCCACACACACACACACATCTTTGATATTGTTCGCGTACTTCAGTACTTTAAAACAACTTAAGAAAACTAACGATGCGTAAAGAGCAAACTTAACACCTCACCAAAGCTATTTGCAGTAACCACCTCTTGTTCATTAGCATCTATTTACACAACTAAAGATGGCGCTGCTCTCGTTCTATGAAGCTGCTACGTTAACAATGGCGAGATCCAAAATGCCGGGTTTGTGGCAATCTTTGATTCTGCATTGACGTCGACTTTTGGGTCTTGATAGGACCGACAAGGGAGCCTCGGAAACAGCAAACGGCGACCAAGCTAATGATATTGTACATAATAAAAACTGAACGTAAATATTGCAACAGCCGAGGAGCTAATAAGGTGATGATAAAATATTATCCTAGTCCGGTAATCACCGAGCGTGGCCAGCTGAAAATTGCCCGTCCGTAATTAACGCTATTTATGGCGGTCATTAGGGAGTTAGACGGTATCCAGCGAGTCTTTAGGAACGCTCCAAAGATCCCGCGCTGTGCAGCTTGGCAACAGGCATTAACCTCCACACGACAGCCCCTGCAACGAAAAGCAACTCAGCAACTCCTAATGGAAGCTCCGATTTCAGTGTGACATGCTGGAACGCCAGGTTCAAGCAGCTCCGGGGAAGGACGATTTAGCACGTCATTAACCACAGGAAGAACCGAGCGATAAGCGTCTGTTGTCGGGATTTAACTAACCACTCGTTAAGCATGACGGAAATGAAAGTACGACACAGACGAGATTTATGTCGAAGTCGATTTATTATTGGTAACTATGGCAACAGTTCTTGTCACGGAGAACTGCATTTTATTGTTTTACCGATCTGTTTTGTGTGTAAACAAACATTCTTTGCATTCCAGACAAACTATGCTGGGGAAAATTAGCGAGGAGTTTCTGATCCAGGAATATGTTGGGATTTCCAGGAAATTCTGTTGATCCCAGAACTTTCTCCGTCACCGTCTGAAACTGGTCATTTCATCCTTGGCTGAAAGAAAATCGAGTGTGTTGTACATGTTTATGACCAGACTATAAACGTACGTTTTCCAATCAACTAGTGTGCCTCTAACACTGCATACTGCAACATGATTTAACTAATGGCCAGAATAAAATGCTATTTTGATAATACTCTTCCCTTGTTATCCTTCCTTTTTAAATCAATTTAGATACTTTTTTTTTTTTTGCATATGGATTAGAGAAACATCATTTTCTTCTTCTTCTTCCTATCATGGATTTTAGGCCAAGTGCCATATTCTGGTTTCATGTCATCGCTTTCTTGGTCTTCCAATTCTTCTTTTTCCATTTATTTTATATCTGTATAGTATTTTTAGTAGTCTCCTACTATACATTTAATTCAGATATTTGGTATATCCGACTGTTTTTCTCAGAAATTTCGTTTCTGCTGTTTGAATCCGTTTTTCATTCTTCTTTTTATGGTGCATGTTCACTTCCATATACTAAAGTTGGTTTAGACAGAATGTTATGTAGTTTGATTCTGTTATGTTTTTTTTTTTTTTGTACCAAGGATGGTTTAAATATATTATTTATTATGTCGTTTATACTTAAACAAAATTTGACATTGTCTATATCTTTTTCATTTTTATATGATAAGTCGCATCCCAGGTATTTGTAAGTAGTTACTTGTTCTAATATTTTATTATCTATTGCTATTTTACTTCTTACTGACTGGGTTTTCTACTTTGAAAGTCAATATCTTTCAATTTTAACGTCTTTCCATTCTAATATTTGTTCAAATTTTAATGCTATTTTATTTTTTATTTCGTTTGTGTATTTTTTTTTCAATAGGCTGTAAGAGCTGGTTTGGTACATTTAGATCGGTTAATATATTTAATAACTTTTGTCTATTAATTTTATCAAGGGTTTTTTTCATAACCAATGAAGGCCACGTGCGTTTCTTTTCCAAATTTTCTTCTCTTTCCAATTAATAATTTTAGAGTGAAAATTGAGTCTAAGCAAGAACAGCCTACTCGGAGTCCATTCTGTTCTTCTAGTAGTCTGTCTCCTCTTATATATATATATATATATATATATATATATATATATATATATATATATATATATATATATATATATATATATATATATATATATATATATATATATGAAGACAAGAACAATAATACATTTCATCTTTGAATCTCGTTCTTCTATTGCATCATACAAATTACTTTTAATAGTTGCGTTTGTAAATTGAAGACCTTAAATCTTGCTAAAATAAGATTAATTAAACACATGAAAGTATCAAAATTGGTTTCAGGATTCTCATTATGACATACACAATCTTTACCCTTGCCCCCTCACCTCCCTAATGCCAGCGATTTTCGTTGCGTTATTTTCTTTCTTCATTTTATGTCATTTTTATTCGATTGGATTGCGCAGTCGCAAACGAAGTTCAATTTCTTTCTCGAAATAACTGAATTACAGTTTGAATTAGTTATCTAATAGAATTGCTTTGATATGACAATGCCATTTAATTAAAAATAAAAATCCATTTCGATGTTCCTAGTATTCACTTAATAATGATACGCCGAGTCCAAATATAATCTATTTCCAAGAAATAATGACGATAATTATGTTTAGTTTTAATTTAAATATATTAAAATTTTCACCTCCAGCGCTGTGTAGCTTCGAAATATCTATTAAAATGGGTAGATTCATTAAATGATCATTTGTATGCAGCATTTAGGTGCACTGTTCAGTGCACTGTTTCTTGATTATATTTGCGAAATTAACTGCTGTTATTTTTTTGCTTTCACTAATAATTTAAGTGACGCATTTTAAGTGGATATAACTCCAGCTAAAGGAATCGATGGAAACGTGTTTCTCTATTGGTGAAAGAGGTCAAATTGCTCCGATAAATACCGAAAACAACCTAAAGACCATTTTCAAATCTCTTTGCCTGTTAGAATGATAAATAATATCACCAATTATAGCACGATTATATTGACAATGCATGCTTGCAATAGGATCAATAATATGCATCATTAAAAGACTTGTTTGAGTTCCATCCAACACGACAGCTTTCTAATTCATGCGCGTCAGTTAGCAATCAAAAAGTAATCCCAATGCAGATATGTTCCGCCGCTTCCATAAAACACTTCGTTATTGTATTCTTATTGACAATCTTTTACGAATCGTCCTATTTTTTCTTACATTGGGAAACATCTAAAAAGCAAATAACTTTGATTTTTGTCTTATTTTTGTGCCAATACGCTTGGAAGAAATGAGCTGTTGTGTGTGTGCATATGACAGACCCGATTTCCCTCTGTAAATGCCTTTTTGAATTGACTACATTCGCGCATGCGTATACTGAACATCGGTATTAGACTGTTAGATTTGAAGGACACGATGGATAAACAATGACAGCAAAGAAAAAAGAAACTGCTAAAATGGAATATATCATGGATTTAAAATCACCTTATTAAAAGTCAATATAAATATCTTTCAAATTTAATAAAATCTAAAATTAAATATTGCGATTTGGTTTATTTTTGTAGCACATAAATTTCTGAAAATCCAGTTAAAAATAATAATGGTCCACTTTATTTTTCTTTCTTCATTTTATGCCATTTTCATTCGATTGGATTGCGCAGTCTCAAACGAAGTTCAATTTCTTTCTCAAAATAACTGAATTACAGTTGGAATTAGTTATATAATGGAATTTATATAACTATATGTTTTATTTTTCCCTTATATCATAATACAGTAGGACCCTCGTATTCGCGGTTTCACCTATCCGCGGTCAATCCCAGTTCGAAGATATTAACATACGAAATGTCAACTTACGAAACTTTAATAGTCTCTACAAACATTCAGCTTTGAAATAATGTTGGATCTAATATTTACTTTGCTTATGTAATTTTACCTCGCCGAAATGAAGCCGTATGGCTCTTTCTTTTAGTAATAGACAATTCGGCTGATCGCAGAGCTTGTCCAACACCAAGGTTGCAAAGGTGGAGAAAGCTAAACACATCTGAGGTTGCTGAGATTCCATTCAGATTCAGATAACTTTATTACAGTATGTTGTTATGATTGTTCTGCTTTATTATTGTTACTCTCTTACTGTGCGTAATTTATAAATTAAACTTCGTCATAGGTATTTATGTATTGGAAAAAACATAGTATATATAGGGTTGCTACTATCCGCGGAAGACGATGGAACCAAACCCCGCGGATACGGGGTGGGCCAAATGTGCGTGTGTTACTTAAATATAAAGAGCCAATAGGCTTCATTTCGGCGATGTGACATTATTTAAATTAAGGGGATGTTAAATCCCGCATTGTTTCAAAACCGAATAAGAAAATAAGAAACTCAAAGATCTGAATCAAAGAGTTTCATGCCGAATATAGTAAACTAGAAAAGTATCGGCGACTACTAGCGTGAGCTAATGCAAGTAGTCCAAGTACGTAGTACAATCTCGGACAACTCGCAGCAAAGATATAAAGTTCAGATCGCTATTCTTGGTATTTTCCATAATGTAAAAACACATTTCCTAGGAAATGTATGCTGTTATTACATTATGGTGGGAGGTCACGTTGAGGTTTCATCAGTGAGTAGCTAGACCAAATTAATAGCCGATGGATTATGCGCATTAGCTCACGCTAGTAGTCGCCGATACTTTTATAGTTTACTATAAAAGTATCTACTATAAGGTTACTATACTATATTCGGCATGAAACTCTCTGATTCTAATCTTTGAGTTTCTTATTCGGTTTTAAAACAATGTGGGATTTAATATCACCTTAATTTATAATTTAAATATATATATATGTTTTTTTCCCCTTTATCACAATATTTTCCTTTATCGCATAATTTTTTCTCCTTTATCATAATATCAAAATAGCCGAGCCTCAGTTAAAACTTCATTGGCTACAGCACTGCTATTCGTTACCCTATGTTTAAGTAAAGGGGTAAAATCTCAAAAAATCAGACGATCTCTAGGCCACTCATTCGTGGGCGTAAGACCGTCCAAATCTCCGCGTTGATTCCACTCAGTGAAACCAACCACCGAGCAGAACCGCTCATTCCGAAGAAAATAATTCACCGACAAGAACCCCTCAGCGGGCCGTGCCGGAGAACACTTTCCCCGAAGACTCAAATTGCTCCCTTAAGGCAAAAACCCTAAGAGAGCGAACTCTCGAAAATCAGCAGGGTAACAGCAACAGCCGAACCTCAGTTAAACTTCATTGGTTCAGCATTGCCATTTGTTACCCTGGAAGTCCTAAAAAAAGGACTATCTATCATCTCTACATCCAACAAAAACCATGTTCTGTAATATGATAGTCCTTATAAGGACTGGCTTAAAGGGGCGAAGCAAGAATGCTTTTCATCTTCCCCGTTATCTGTAGAGGACAGTGTAGGGATAAGGTGTTATTGAGCAATTAAAGCTCTGATCATGACAGGAGGGTAACAGCAATAGCCGAGCCTCAGTTAGAACTTCATTAGCTACAGCATTGCCATATTTAAAGGTAAAGCCGTCTCTAAAAATTTTCGGACGATCCCTAGGCCACTCAATCGTGGGCGAAGGACCGTCCATCTCAGCGTTGGCTCCACTCAGTGATGGCCTTCCACCCACACGCCACCACTGAGCAGAACCGCTCAAATTCCGAAGAAAATCATTCACCGACAAAGCCCCTCAGCGGGCTGTGCAGGAGAACACTTTCCCCGGAGACTCAAATTGCTCCCTTAAGGCAAAAACCTTAAGAGAGCGTACTCAAAAACTCTCGAATCTCAGCACCCCTGGGGGGTAACAGCAACAGCCAAACCTCAGTTAAACTTCATTGGTACAGCATTGCCATATTTAATTTAAAGGTAAAGCCGTCTCTAAAAATTCGGACGATCCCTAGGCCACTCAATCGTGGGCGAAAGACCGTCCATCTCAGCGTTGGCCTTCCACCCACACGCCACCACTGAGCAGAACCGCTCAAATTCCGAAGAAAATCATTCACCGACAAAGCCCCTCAGCGGGCTGTGCAGGAGAACACTTTCCCCGGAGACTCAAATTGCTCCCTTAAGGCAAAAACCTTAAGAGAGCGTACTCAAAAACTCTCGAATCTCATCACCCAAGGGGGTAACAGCAACAGCCGAACCTCAGTTAAACTTCATTGGTACAGCATTGCCATATTTAAAGGTAAAGCCGTCTCTAAAAATATAATTTAATTCACCGTCAAAGCCCCTCAGCGGGCCGTGTCGGAGAACACTCTCCCCGGAGACTCAAATTGCTCCCTTAAGGCAAAAGCCCTAAGAGAGCGAACTCAAAAACTCTCGAATCTCATCACCCAAGGGGGTAACAGCAACAGCCGAACCTCAGTTAAACTTCATTGGTACAGCATTGCCATATTTAAAGGTAAAGCCGTCTCTAAAAATTCGGACGATCCCTAGGCCACTCAATCGTGGGCGAAAGACCGTCCATCTCAGCGGTGGCTCCACTCAGTGATGGCCTTCCACCCACACACCACCACCGAGCAGAACCGCTCATATTTTCCGAAGGAAATCATTCACCGACAAAGCCCCTCAGCGGGCCGTGCCGGAGAACACTTTCTCCGGAGACTCAAATTGCTCCCTTAAGGCAAAAACCCTAAGAGAGCGAACTCAAAAACTCTCGAATCTCAGCGCCCTTGGGGGATAACAGCAACAGCCGAACCTCAGTTAAACTTCATTGGTACAGCATTGCCATCCATTACCCTCCAAGGGTATTGGATTCATATCCTGTAATATGATAATTCTAATATCTAATTCTTATTTCATCATATATTTAAACAAAAATGGTGTATCATTATTTTACTCTATTTATTATGTTATATAAACTAAATTTATTTTAATCTGTGATCGTAGTTTCTAATATTTTATCTAAACAAATTTTATTTATATTATGATAAAATTTTCTAATATAAAACTTAACTTATATTCTATTCCTAATTTGTAATACTTTTATTTTTATAATATAATATATTATTCAACATGTTGCATTATTTTTATAATATGCTAAATGAAACTTTATTTGACCTAATTTGTAATAATTTTATTTTTGCAATATGCTGAAATACAAACGGTATATACAATGACACATTTAATTAATTTGGCTGCAGATTTACTTAAAATATTTAATGTATATATATATATAGATAGATATAGATATATATATATATAAAACGAAACAAAATTTAACATATGTACGAATAATTTTGAAATTGCTGTCAATATATAATCTATATTAATCTACATATTAAATGAATTTCTTCTTATTGCTGCATAGCATTAGCTGCTTAGAATAATCTTAAGACACAACCCCAAAACTCCTTCAATGGTTATTATATGAAACATTTCTCTTACATCTGTGACCTTCAATGGATTAATGTGTTTGTATCAAGTGATATCGATGCCATCTAAAACAACTTACAAGAGAGAGAGAGAGAATGTTAATAAGGATTTTCTTTCAGTTACTCATAAAACATTAATTTGTTATTCAATACTACGACTGGATTCTTTAATTATATAAATATCAACTAATTTTTTTACCCTTCTAAGCGAAACTTCTAGTAAATGGGAACTGTAAAAGCTCTCTTAAATGTGAAATTTCTGAGAGCAATACACTGTAACGAAAAGAAGAAGAACGTGTGAGAGTTTACTATCGACAATCGATGTGGGAGTAAAGGAAATCGGTGAAGAGAATTGTATTGTCGATAAGATGTGTTCATCCGAAATCACTTCCTGTCACATATTTAATTAGATTTCCACTTAAGTTGAAATATCGAGGAAGTACCCCAGTAGGGGTATTTTCACCTGACCCACGCTGCATTTTTCGTTCCTAGAAAATATACTTCCTTCATTCACTCTTCCTTGTGCAGGAACCACGACCTGAGTCTCCTATCCATCATTTTCGTTATTTGGAGAAACCATTGCAGTCCACTGAATTTGTGCTATAAATTCTGCAACTACTTGTGTGTGTGTGTGTGTGGGTGGGCGGGTTGTGGGAATAATATATACAAATAAAATACGATTTCAACTCAGGAAGATGAAAGAACGCATTCGCACTTCACTCATTGGTAGCTTACATGTTTCTTCATAATTATTATTGCTACTATTATGTCTGTTAAAATTTATTGACACACACACACACACACACACACACACACACCCATGCACTTAGATTATACACTTATTTCTTTTTCTTATCAACAAGCGTATTCCGCCTGTTGAATAAGAAATGAATAACAAATGACTCTGCGCAGTACATTACATTGGGGAAAAAAAAAAGGGAAAAAAAAAACAATCGGAAAAAACGATATGTGTTTTGACTGAACGTATGTTAGCTGGAATCTCGATAAGCGTTTGTGAAACACTTTATCAACAGTTCACAATATGAACTGGTGTCCAAAACATAAGGAAAAACAACATTTTACCTGTATATGAAAAACGTTTCGTGACTACTACCAAATGGGAACATAAATTTATTGCCAGCGTACTAATAAATTACATTACACAAAAATGTGTTATAATTTCGTGCAAATTAAATTGTAATACGTTTCTGGCATGTTACAAAATTTCTAAGGACGTAATTAAGGAATTAATGTACTTATAGAAAACTATGTGGAGAGACATTTCAGTATAGAATATGTCCACCCCAATCTGCGATGCAGCGCTCACAACGTCGTACCATGCTTAGCACCAAATGATTCAGGAGTTCTTGAGGCAAACTAGCCCACTTCTCCTTCAGAACAAGGATAACGCCTTTTTTTTTTTTTTTTTTTTTTTTTCTGGAGGAGAATTCCGAACAGCAATGCATCTCCCGATTACATTCCAAACATGTTCTATCGAGGGGGGAGGGGTGCTGGCCACTTGATTCGATTACTATCCTCAGTCTCCAGAAATATCTCCGCTGCTCGTGTACGATGTGGTGTGGCATTGTCATCCATAAAAAAATAATTCTTCGCCTACAGCACCACGGAACAATCGAACATGACGTTGAAGAAATTCGTTTCAATTTCGTTCACCAGTCATAGTCCCTTTTTCCAGCACTTATAGCTGTGGATTAAGCATAATACCTCCCCACACCATGACCGTAGCACTGCCGTATCCCTTTCAAGAACATTCTCGCGATGATAAGCAGTACCACTTTTACGCCAGGTCAAGTGTCGCATAGAATCGGAAGAAAGACTAAAAGGACTCTCATCTGTAAGGAGTATATTAGCTAATTGGTGTCTTGTCCAATTTTTACTACATACCTTCCGGCGTTTACTTGTCGCAGGCGTCTTGCCACAGTTCATAGAAATATTGGCATACCTGTGCTTGAATGAAGCCAACTTCCAAGTTGACCTGCCGTTGTGCGTCGATGACGTTTTACGTTTAACCAAAAATCTGACCTCATGTCTGTGGTAGAGCGAGAACAACCTCTTAGTAAACGTCTGGAACACATTCCATTGATTTGAAACGCTGCTTGACTTGTACATCGCAATGTGATCCAAACTCTCTGGCAATATCAGTTATTCTACTGCCTTCTTCAAGCTTTCCAATAATTCTTCCTCGCGTGAAATCTTGATGATGAAATCATCTAGATCAGTGTTTTTCAACCTGTGGTCCCCGACGATGGGACAGGTGGTCCGCAGGCAGGCAAATTAATTAAATAAATGTATTTTTTAATTATCCAAACAAAACAAATTAAAATTGAATAAGTAAGTAAAATTATTGAAATAAAATGGAGACTTAAAAAAATCCAACAAATAGCATCAGAATGTTCAAAGGCAGAAGCAATAAAACTATATCTTGTTCACTTCACTCCTCTTTTATTATTCGTCATTCTGCCGCTAAATTTGTAGCGGCAAAATGACGAATAATAAAATAGGAGTGAAGTAACCAACAATATAGTTTTATTGCCATAGACAGCACGGCAAAATGTCTTAAACGCCAAAAAAGTGCAGCCCGGGAAGGATTCCCCCCCCCCCTCCCCACCAGCTACGCCTCTGTAACGTAGTGGTCCGTAGAATTGTTTTAGGCATTTTACTGGTCCTTGTGCTTAAAAAGGTTGAGAAACGCTGATCTAGATAATGTCATTAAGACATTACAAGGCATCCTAGTTTGTAACTTTATTCCCTCGCGAAAAGAGCTTCCTTTAAACACAATTTGCTTAGCACGGCCTTTTGCCTTTTATCCTATTGAGTACTACCACGTGACACCTTTGTGGGAGATTCGAAAATTTGAATGTGTACCCTCTTTCTACTCGAAATCATCACTTATACAAATTGTCACAAGTTATTTCATCGGAATTTGCGCTTGCAATCTTCATAAATACTGTTCGTCCTTAGGTTTTGGACACTAATACATATAGCAGACGCAAACAAAAGGTACACAGCATTCATGTCGTGTTTTGATGCGATTAGTCACTTTATTCTCCTCACTGATAGCTGGCAATAAGGGCACAAGAGCAACACGAATACTTTTGGCAAGCCATGTCAATGTATTTGTCTACACTTTGACTGTATGAACAGACTACGGATTTTTTTTTAACTTCGGCTGAGTTAGATGGTCTTAGATTCTTATTTTCACAAAACAGACCAACATAAAGAATTAAAAGAGGAACCTCTGACCTCTTATGGTCTTGTATGCTTCTCGCTGAAAACCACGTATTAGACATGCATCCATTGGCCTATTCCATCAATAATCAAAATAGCCGCCATTTTTTCCGCATTTCTTGTCAACTTGTTCCACAATGATGCACTATAATAGACACGTATTAAAACCACGTATTCCTTAACAGCGATTTTCTGTTAAATAATGAAGGTGTGTAATGAAGCAGCCAAACTAAGAAGTCGATTGGGTAAATGCGCCGCTTTGCAGTCGATAAGCTGTGAGTTCGAAAATTCCCTGTGAAGTCCGTGAACTATTAAATAATTGATTTTTATTGCCCAATTCAGACTTAAAGTGTGTTTGTGTGTGTGTGGGGGGGGGGGGGTGGATGAACTGACAGAACTGACTTTACTGGACCAGGTGTGGACACTATTTCACGAGACCATTTCATAGCCTTGACTATTTCACGAGATATGCTGCTCGTAGTGTCGTCACGAATGCTTCCTTTAGATATTCAAGTGTTCTGGACGAAGGTTTAAAAGCCGGATTTCTTGATCCATAATCCCAAAGATATTCTGTGAGATTCAAATCCAGTGATCTTTTTAACTTGCATTATTTGACAACATCTTCGAGAAACCTGCTGGACCATACCTGTGTCACATACGAAGGCAGTCGTCATGAGGAGAGCTACCTGATTAGCTACAATAGACAGATACTTTATTAATAATACAGTCTATGAGTATTAGGGTTCCAAGAGATTCACAGGAAATTATCCCCAATATCATAACGCTGTCGCAACCTACTTATTTGTGCTGGATGATGATATCAGGGTTTTTCCTCTACCTAAGTTTTTGCGTAACTCTCCTCCACCTACCCTCCACATGGCATAACTAGAAACATGATTCATCAGCAAAGGCAATTTTTTTCCCAGTGTTCATGGTCCAGTTTCCGAAATGAAGCCTATTGGCTCTTTACTTTAAATAATTTCTCGTAATGATTAACTGTAAGAAAATGATCACATTTAGTAACGATGAGTTTAATATGATCACACAGTACGATAAAGGTTTTGCCTTACGTAGGGGCAGTAATATTCATGAAAAGCAAATCTTCCACCAAGCAGTTTTTCAGCCTTGAGGGGATAAACCGCATACGCAGTAACCTAACAATGGGAGCTTTCGCTCTTTGACCGTCCATTTCAGCGTTGGCTCCACTCAGTGATGGCCTTTCACCCACCACCACCGCTCATATTTTCCGAAGAAAAGCATTCACCGACAAAGCCCCTCACCGGGCCGGGCCGGAAAACACTTTCCCCGGTGTCTCTAAAAATTAGGACGATCCCTAGACCACTCCATAGTGGCCGAAAGACCGTCCAACTCAACGTTGTTCCACTCAGTGACAGGCTCACTCTGTCACCGAGAAAAAATTCTCAGCGTTGGCTCTTCCAAGTGGCAGGCTTACCCCACCACCAGCCAGAGCCATAATCTCAGCAGTGGCTCTACTCAGAACATGCAAAAACCTATCCCCAAGCGCGCCTCTCAGTGCCAGCCCCACCAGTTCCGACCCATATCGAAGTCTCATCAGTGAGAGCCAGACTAGAAATACCAAGATAGCTTATAAGTAGTTTACCAGAACAAGTTACCATAAGGTGTTTTAACCTTATTAAATGAAAATCTCAGAAGGAGATATAAATGTAGAAAGTATTTTACCTTGGGTATAATAAATGTTAAAGATACCAAGCCATTTTTAAACTTGGTTTTACTCCAGTAAAACCAAGTTTAAAAATTTCTAAATACCTTGCATTGATTAAACATTATTTACAAAATAAAGTAAAAAGTAAAAAATCTCTTTCAAAATTTTTCAAAATAAGAAATTAAGAAATTCATTTAGAATGTGTTCTCACACTCTTTTGTTTTTTATATAATTCTACGTAAAGAAATGAATTGCTACTCTATGATTCTTGTGTGTGAGTTTTTTTTTGCATGATTTTTTTTATATGATTTGGAAGGTTACCAGATATGTTTTATAAATGCAATCAAAACGAGCTGTTTGATTTCCGTTTAAAATTGAAATATCATTTCGTAACGAGTTTTGTCTACTTAACTAAGTTTGATTTCCATCGAAGACCAAAATGCTATTTCATAACTGGTTTTGTCTGCTTTCCTTAGGCAGATAATTCTGTACGTGTCTCGCTGGAAATGTCATACGATTGGAAGTGATTTATGGATGAATACAAATGGGAGGGACGGCTATGCACCACGAAAGTGTGAAACTCTGTTCGCATGCTTAATGGCCTTTGCACACGGACTTACAGATAGGGTTAGGAAAAATGACGCTTAATTAATATGGTGTAGTGGGAGTATAGCTGAAAGGCATTTGATTAACGAGGAGCGGAAGAGATAGTGTGTGATAGCAGACATGTTGCGAAACTCTGCCACCAGCATGGGAAGGTGTTATAACCGCAGTCACATGACCGCCACAGAAAGAGATGATAGGAGGAGAAGAGATAGAGCAGTATATGTTGACAAAGCATTAACTGTTAGATAAAATACAGAAAATAAAATAGATGTTTCTAAAGATAACAACTGAATAACGATTTTGTATGTATTCACGAATAACTTACTGTTTGAACAAACTGATAAAGTCTCGCAAAGCTAATCTAAATTGCACGAGAGTACGTTGACAGTAATTTCATCGCAAAGGACCCCTGAACTTATTCAATCCTATGGAATAGGTTGGTTACTCCTTATTCCAGGAGTATCTTATGACTGTAGCCATTTGTGTTCACGGGGGCTGTTTGCCTGTTCTGGGAGACGAAAAACCCGAGTTTCACGGTGAAAAAAACCCTCCACCTCCGTACGAGACCGGTTAACTTACCTTTAGTCGAAAGAGACCAGATAAAGGTTCCTCACTTCATTCCCATCAGTGAATCCGGGTTCGATTCACTGACGAGAATCGAACCCGAGTCTTTTCGACCAAAGGGTTTCGTCTATACTGACTGAGATGCGGAGGCTCTAAGGGAAAAATGTACCTCATAATAAATATGACTCTTGACCATAAAAGGATAAAAAATATTTGATTTCAAACGTCGTATTGTGTGGTATATTTTCTATTAGATCCTTCGGTCGCTCACTACGGGAGGATATTTGTGTGGTCTGATTTTCTTAAGGGAAGGCTTCCTGAGTGTAGATTCCCTAAATGGGGGGTTTTCTATTTATTATATATCTCAAATGAAGGAGAGTCCCCCGCAAGCTCTCTCTCTCTCTCTCTCTCTCTCACTCACTCACTTTATTTTTATTGACATTTTTTTTTTCTTTTACAGTGATGAGAACTTAGGTATTCGCAAATTCTTTTAATTGCTACACTTCAATTCTCTCTTGAAGTGCGTGCCCGTTGCGTATAAACGTTTGCTTCAAGAACATTTCATTAAGTCTAATCTAAAATCTTTTCAGCGTAATAAACGTCCCTCCAAGCTTTCGTTAGTTGTAAGCACCTTGGAATATGAAGCGAAGTGCGAATTTACATCCCTCGAGTACACCAGGGGGCCACACTATCGCCATTACTTAACGCTCTGTGCTAATTCTTATAAACGTTAATTACATCTAGTCCAGAAAATTAGTTGGTAAAAAGTGACATCTAGCGGAAAAGAATGTAATTTATTAAGCTTGTCGGACACTTCATTGTTATTAGTTGTCAGTAATTGCGTCTCCTCGTATCTCATTAGCACGTGTGCTTCACGGACTGCGTGCTGCATTCATAATGGGCCCTTTTTAAATCTCTGCTGACTGCAGGGAAGTGTAGAGGCACGTGAAAAGGCATCACTTAGTTTTTACTGTGAAAATTCGCGACTCTTTTTGTATAATGGCAGAGAGTGGTGTTTATGCAGCACGAAACTCTCTAATAAACTAAAATTAGGTGAAGGAATAATAAAAAAACTAATTAAATGAAAACGAAGCCATTTGCATAATTATGGCTTCATAAAACTATCCAGTTCTTCATGTCGTGGAAGAAATTTTAAGATTAATGAATGCATATCACTCGACTACAGCCGTTCTCTCATACATAAACCCGATTTTCTTGCCCAAAGTGATGAAAATCAAGTGGGGGCTCGTCTAATGCATGTGCAAGTAGCATCCTTAATATGGTAAAACGCTCGTCAAAGGAATGAGTGTCCACAAAATAAAGAATGAATCGATACGATACGTGCTCGGATACGATGAAGCTAATCCCAAATGACTTTTTGACGGCTCGAGAATCTAAAAGAATTTTGATCCTTCAAAACAACCTTTTATTTGTCTTGTTTCTAACCCTAACCTTAACACTTCGCTGTCTACTTGAGAACAGTCAAGGCATGGAATGAGGTAGCTTGGTGGACAGATAACATAACACTAAGTCAGTAGCATCGGTACAATTGAGTTACCTAAAGAGTATAATGAGAAAGATGTCACAACCAGGTCACCGCAATCGACCACTGGATGCAGGAGTTTCATCAAAATCAACAATCAACAATCATTATATATAACCGAAGATGATTGAAATGCATGTCGAAGAATGCGTTTACGTTTATCGAAGAATGCATTACGATACGCAGATTTACTGTTCAGTATAAGACTAGAATAGAGTTCTATTGGAATGGTTTGTAAATATTAACACTGTGACTTCTTCTTTAAGGAGTTTATCATGTCTTTGTCTGTGTAGCTATGTGGAAATGGCGTCTGCATCCAACAGAACTAGGCCCCCCCCGAAGAAAGACCGTTACAGGTTATTGCAGTCGCAGACTAGAACTCCTTACAAGCCTTTCTGCAGCTGGTTCTTCCCAAGTTAGTCGATCTCTTTCACTACAAATAGACTTTCCCCCCCTCCCCTACATCTCCTTCTTTTGAGATGTAGAGTTTTTAAATCCGCAATTTCAAAAAGAGCCACGAGACAGTGACAGTTTTCTGTCTCTGCAAAGCCTCGATTCATTGATAGCTGGAGCTTACTACCAGTAAAGACGAAGTATGGCGATTGATGCCTACCTGTCTTCAAAAAACGCATTAGACGATTTATTAATTTATGGTGAAAACTCGTGGAAAAACTCGAAGGTCACATACATATCCGGAAGAGTTCTGTGCATTATTGGTGGTATCTGTAGCGCGCTTGTGAGAAGAATGCGTGTCCTGTGGTTGGAAAGAACTCGTTCCAATCCATTCTGAGAAATGAGAATCATTCGTAATATCAGTTCAATTGAAGGTGTGCTACGAGACCATATAGATAGAGGTGACAGAGTTTTACTCTGTATATGTATATACAGAGTAAAAAAAAAAAAAAAAAAAAAATATATATATATATATATATATATACACACACACACCCTTAACAAATAATTATTATCTGATACCGTATCAGATTAGATAATTATCTAATCCTTATCCGATCCACATCTCTATGTGTTGTAGATTTTTAGTCTTTCGTGGGTTGATTAGCTGATTTGGCGTAATACAGCAACCCTAGTGTAGACCAAAAGCAAACAAATGAAGAGACGTTATTTTTCTTGAGTAACCTAATGTGACATTGTCGATACGTTTGCTTAAGCGCTGTCGTATCTCTGCCGGCGTAAGTTAGTCGAGTGGATAACTTCTTTTCATAAGGTGCAAGTTATGGCCATCGAAAATTTCTTTACACAGTTTTCGTTTTGTGTTAATAATACCACCATCCTTCTTACAGGAGGTAAGAAGTGACTTAAGGGTTTCACCTTAAGTCCACCCGCGCTACTGTACTAATACTAATACAATAGTGCTTTTCCATATTTGACGGGGGTGATTCACATATATAAACCCACAGTAACGTGGATGGATACTGCAGAAATTGCAATATCTTTACTGCTATTATGATGGGACACTTAAATGTTAAACCACCCTTTTTTTTCCCCTTTTACTGTCCCAGTCATCATACTCCGTTGTTAAAGAAATTTTAATGGACAAAACCTATTGACTTCAATAAATGTGATATCTCTTGATATCATTTTTATGTTTATCGAACTTTCTCTAAATATGTGAGAAGAGTTAGGAAAACGGATAACACAGGTATACACTCCCTGCAATTTTAAATAAGTAATAAGGTCAAACAAATAATGATCGATGTGCTGAAGAGAAGTTTGTTGATGACGCTTACGTATCGTCAAGGAGGATGGCCTGACAATTTCTATATGCAGCATGAACACTGACGGTAGCCATACATCGATGCTGTGTCATCTAGTAGCACGCTCCAACTTTTAATTTCGTCTCAGTGAGTTTCTTTGGAGAAGTGGAAGGCCATCCACTCCTCAAGTACCATCTTTAGGGTTTTTTAGCTTCTTTAAAACGATAAAATTAATTGAAAACAGTTGTCCTTCGCGAAGTCGCATTCCTATATGTCTTTCGTCATTTCTTGATATGCTTAATGAAACGATGAAGTAATGCCTTCATTTGATTATCATTTTCACATTTTATATTCACACCTAATGATGCCTCTAAGTTGAATATGAAAGTGTGTAATAAATGCAAAAGAAGGATATAAAGTTATGAGTTTAATGCTTGCTGGAGAAAAAAAATATTTCATTCACTTGAAATAATTCATTTTAATCACAAAAAGGACTTTCGTATTGATTAAATTACTAAACATTTCCGCTCGCATATTAAATGACTACACTCTCTCTCCGAAAATGTTCGAAAGAAGTGACAGGGATGTTATAAAAACTTCATTAGCATTTCGGAGAACACTTACGAGAACCTCATAAAATGTCCCTCACACGAATTTCTTTATTGATCCAAAAAGACTGTTCTTGAAAGAATCGAGGTTCCTTTAGAAAACTTTTATGTGTAGACAATAAACACTTCTCTGAGCTTATTGCCGAGATTTAAGCTGCAAATTCATTGTCATAAAGTAATTTTAAAATTGTAATATTATATAGATGAGGAATAGAATGCTTAAGTTATGTGAGTCATTACCATAAATTTTGATATATTATACAGAACTAGCACATTTATAATTCAAATATATAGTATCTTTCCATACATATTATATTATATATAACATAACACCAGAACATTTAAACGCACGCACGTTTATCAATTCCCTTGTATCATAATTCATTACATATATAAATATAAATATAAATAAATCACATAATCGGTGAAGTTCTAACTGAGGCTCGGCTATTGCTGTTACCCTCCTGCCATGATCAGAGCTTTAATAGCTCAATAACCTTATCTACACTGTTCTCTACAGATAACGGGGAATATGAAAAGCATTCTTGCTTCGCCCCTTTAAGCCAGTCCTTATATAAGGACTATAAGGAAAATTAATATTAATACTTCCAGGGTAACAAATGGCAATGCTGTAGCTAATGAGTTTTAACTGAGGCTCGGCTATTGCCGTTAAACTTGCCATGACTGGAGCTTTTAGACCGGATGAAACCTCGGAGGGTAATGGATGGCAATTCTGTAGCCAATGAAGTTCTAACTGAGGCTCGGCTATTGCTGTTATCCTCCTGCCATGATCAGAGCTTTAATAGCCCAATAACACCTTATCCATACACTGTCCTCTACAGATAACGGGGAAGATGAAAAGCATTCTTGCTTCGCCCCTTTAAGCCAGTCCTTATAAGGATAAGGATAAAAATTTCAGAAACTTTTTATAAACATTACAGATGTCTAATAAACTTTTTAATTCAAACCTAAGTCGATTTTTATTTCTTATAAAAATTTGATACATATTATAAGTCGATTTCTATTTATAAAAATTTGATACATGTTATGCTAAGTATTGTAAGTTAGCTCTAAGCGCAAAGAAAAACTGTCCTATTTTTATAAAACAATCTACCTTATTTTTAATTCCTTCAACTTAGTGATATAGCAATATGAGTTTTGAAACCTTAATGATCCCAAGTGGCTCTCTACTGATATTTCATCCCTTCCAAGCTCTATTAACTCGTTGGTAACAGTCTGACATTAATTCTATGGCTCTAAGCCAAAGTTCACTTTAGCGTTGTTTGTTTCTTAAAGTGTGTATTTATTCCACTCATTTAGACCAGATGACGACCGCCTTCTTGATCTCAGATACAACATGCGGTTTGAGTAAAGCGAAAGAAAATCTTAAATGACAGAAAAAAAAAAAGTAAATTGTTAGTGAGGAAAGCATTTAGGGCTCAGTTCTGTTCACCGAGTCCAGCGACTGCAAAAAGCTATTTTTCATTCGTTTAATTGATTGCCATTCTCGAAAGTGAAGTCAAAAATGATGAATATTGTTACGTACGATTTGTATTTACTCCTAGTTCCCGTTGCAGTAAACGACATATCTCCATAGTCACTAAAGAGCGAGATTAACAACGGAACCAAGAGAAAAACTCTTTGATGAGGAGACAGTAATGACTCTGATATCCACCGAAATGATGAAGCTTCTCATATCAGCCTAACAATTGCTCCCAGGTTATCAGCGACACTCAGCGGTAAAAAAAAAAAAAAAAAGCAACTATAGCGACAGTAATTTTTCTTGCTAATGACCGCAGTGAATTTAAATGGACTCAAATTATGTAGCATAAAAAAAGATGTTGATCTCCAGCCTTAATTGAAACACATCTCAGGAATCGAGAGAGATAAAAGAGGACATTGGACAGACACAGATCACCATTTATCATTTGCTATTCTAATGAGACAAGCAATGGGTTCATCAACTTTCTCAGATAACAGACTGAAAATTAACGTGTATGAAACAGGAAGGTGCCTGTGAAGTACAATTAATGAAAAACAATTAAATAACCTTCGAGTTCTTTGTACTGCACTATTAATGTAAGCTCAGAGTACTAAACTTCTTAAACGCATACAGAATCGATCTACTATCCAACTAACTATTTTATTCTACAACCAGCGGTTTGGAGTGAACTAACGCAAACTTGTTTATGCACTGGTCTTGCTATACAGCAGTAATTACATATTAACTTTAAACTCCCGTACACATTAAGACCGTTTGATTCATTTTAGTAATTCGCCGCATGGCGGCGCTGTGATTCATGTCTGCAGTTAAATGTTGTAGCTTAAATTTCAGACTAAATGATTTTGTTGAAGAGAATTTCCACACATAAACGCACTAGTAAAGATTAATGACACATTTCGGTGTTCAGGCGTAGACTTAATTGTTGCCATAACTCCTCCATGGCTTCCATATTTATCTGAAACAGAGCACTAATGTTGCTCTGCTTTACGAGAACTACTTGGACGAATGCTAAGAAGTCGGATGCATTCGAAGCAGGTATTTACTATAAGATTTAGTTCTATTTGAAGATATAATGCTTTAGTGAATACAATTTAATTCAAAGTGGTCAAAAGTGAGTTACCTAACGTTATTAGTTTGCAAACTATCTATCAAAGAAAATGGTACAGAACAAGAATAAAATGAACACCCACGCGGAGTAACATGCTCACAAATACAACAACGCAGTGGTTCTCAAACTTTTTCAGACTGTGACACACTCGGGAATGCAAGTTTCTGTCGTGTCGCACCTGCGTTCTTAACACCGGAGTCATGTAATTAACTATAAATTTAAAGTATTTTACAGCTTACACTACATTGACTATATTTTATTAGAATTATATATATCTGTACACCGGAGGTAAAGGGCACTATGTCCATTTTTTTACGGAATTGGGTTTTAGGTATATTTTAATGTTTTATTTCGCACTGTTTTCAGTTGTGTAAAGCACTATCTCCTGTAATAAGCGGATTAGCCAGTTAGAAAGGACACTATATGCCATCACGTAAGTGGAAAAGTAGCCGTTTACTTCGGATGCGTAAAAAAAATGGACATAGTGCCCTTTACCTCCGGTGTACAGATATATATTGTGAAATATCGAACTGGAATAAAATTAATAAAAATTCTAGTCATGTTTATTGTCAACGAATATACCAATGAAATATCTACAAATGTGCGATTGCAATTTTATAAATAAAATATTATCTAAATATCAAATAGGTGTATTAATGTGTAACTTTTTTAAAAAAATTAAGTTTTTCAAATAATAATATACTTTTAGTAATTAAGTAGCTAAAAGTATTTTCAATAAATTTATATTTTTATTTCTGAAAACTCACACATTTTTATGTTCATTCACATTCTAATTTTCAAAACTAAAATCGAATATATTAAAGAACATTCATTTTCCCTATTTTCACTGCGCATGCGTGTTTATAATTCCGATTAATTTCAATGGAACTCTAAAACTTGATCTGGTAGTTCTGTTTGTTTTCTGAAAATTGGCTGTTGAAGACTGTACAGTTGCCTTGAGACTGATTTAAAAGGATTCCTTGTGGCAGTTTCCGTTTAGTTAAACCCCAACCTTCAGTATTGTTCAAATATTCATTCATTCTTTGCTAACATTCTAATGGCTTGCAGCAATTAGCTAACAAAATCAACTCACTACGCTAAGCAAAATGTTTCTCTCTATATCTTCAGGCTGTTTTAGAGAGAGAAGTTATCTACCAATTGAATAACGGTTTACTTGAAACAATAGGATGCAACGAGAAAACATTAATAAGTAATATATCCAAAGATATTCAAGTCTCAGACGTTCCCAGATGTTTCCCTTATGAATACATTTATGATCGTAGCGAGGATGAATTATGATTATCCTTTTCGATCTGGTATGCAAACTGAAGTCCTCCTGAAGCGCCATCTGACGTCGAGAAGAAGAAGACTCATTTTGAAGTTGTTACAACGCCGAAGGCTGAGAGATGGGAAGAAACATTAGTGATAAGATAGAGCACACACGGCTGGGATCTAAAAGGGATTTAAACGGATGAAGCCCCTCATCTCATTTTCGAGATTGCTTCGATTAAACGCGTTTGTCAGCGAGCAAGCAGCAAAATTACAGAAGGCTAACGATTTCATTTAACAACCGTTAGATGGCGCTACTGTCTTGAAAAAAATCAAATCCGATAACTTTTTATTTCATTGTTGGGACTAAAGTGAGGGGGGGGGGGAAATCCGTTCAGGACAGCGAAAAATAATGAAAATTATCTTTAAATTTATTAAAATTAATTATTTAACATTTAAACGTAGTTTGTAAAGGAATTCTAATGAATGTTTTAGCATCGTAATCAATTCTGTTTACACACTTCCCTGGCCATCAGTTTGTTCAAACACATCCACTTTTCCACGAGATTAATCATCTTTTTAATAAGCACGTTCATTCCGCATTCGTTAACGGGCTCCATTCGGGCCATTTATTTCTCGGAACTCCACTTTCTTACGCAGCTGACATAATTCGCTTGGCGAGTACAAGTGACACTGTTTTCAGCATATTGTGGAAATAAATGAGCCAATAAATGTTGCCGGCAGTTGTAGTGTTGCATTGTCTCCTTCATTTAGTTCGCTTTTAAATTGGTAGCGATGAATGATCTCGTTCTTTTCTCTGTGCATGTTTCTTAATAAAACGGTCCCCTCTTTACACTAATGGGATATTCATTCAAATTGGTAGAGAGAGAGAGAGAGAGAGAGAGAGAGAGAGAGAGAGATGAACAGGAAACTAAACAGAGGATATACGAGAGGTGATCAAAAATATACTAGACTTTTTTTTTTTTTTTGGTAGCGAAACTACTAACAGTATCGAAATGACAACTATGAAAAAATATCTCGTGATGCCATCTACTGGAAGAAAGGTGCAACTATTCCTCACATGTAAAATGTATGTATTGATATATTGTATGAGGAAATATTTCTTGGTAAGCAATGTTTGCTCATACATTCCGAATGAAATAGCTTTGAGTCGAAAGAAAGACAATTGTGATTCAATATTAATTAAACAGTAATTTGTTTCCCTTTTCTATCGAATGCCAGAACCATGCTGACCAGTATTCCGCGAATTCTTAGTCCAGGACATTATTCCTGTGGTTAACCATCTCTCATATTTAGCCTGATGCACTCTTCCAGGTTCTAAACAGTATCCTGAAGGGGAAACCATTGGATAATATGGAAACTGCAGTTATTAGCAAACAGTACACTACCGGAAGGATCTCTGGAATCGTTGCATACGATCAGAAGATCGTAATTTGAAGGCGACAATTTAAAGCAGCTTTTATTGTGCTTTAAGTTCCCTATTAAAACTTTATCCAGGTTATTTTTGAACAGACCTCTTAGAAGACAAAGAAAGAAGAAGATCACAAGATTACGAAATCCCATTGCAAACATCGCAGCAAATTTCTGTTCCTTTAAATTCCTTCTCTCCAATTATATCAGATTTATTTTTATTTTTTTGGTACGAGGAATATAGCAACACGACTCCTGCTTAAATTCTTGTTAAGTGGCAAACTCTATACGAAACGTTCAACGTCTATCCATGATGTATGCGTTTGACTGTCGTCTGTCAACACTTATCAACTCGCAACAAAATTTCATTACGCTGGCTAAGTTTCGACAGCTGAAAGGCTGTCTTTGCTTCGTGTCATCTTCCTTTTTCGCTTCTATGAAAGGTACAGGCATGAGTAACGTCTTTGCAAGCGGTTTCATCATTTTGTAATAATCCTTTACTGATTTTCCAAGTTTAAAATGGCAGGAAAATGACATATAGAGGGGTGTAATGAAATAAACAAAAAACAAAAACCCCTATGATGTTCGCATGATGTCTTGTTAAATGTTATCAAATGCTAAACAAAAAAATATAAATCACGGTTGTTTAGTTAACACTTGTTGGTAAAAAAATGTAATTATACAAAGTTTTTTGAAAGTTCATGTGAAGCAAAACTATGAAAAATACGCGGAGATATAAGTAGAACGTGCGTGCTATTTAGTTGAGTGTAATTATGACCAAAGCTATGTATTACGTCTGCTAATTGCAACATCAAGAGACGGCCGGTGGAGATGAACATAATAGAGTTTCGGTTTGTGTGTTTGTGTGTTTGTGTGTGTGTGTGTGTATGTGTGTGAGAGAGAGAGAGAGAGATAATGCGGCACTGTCCGTCGCGCAGTTCCACTGTTGTTTATATGCAGTTTGCGCCAGTAGTAGAGTGTTCATAGTGCTTATCGTGTTCACTCCGTCCCTTTAAATATTTGGACATTGCAATTAAAGGTATGACATTTGTTATAGTTTTTATTTTAGAACATTATTCGGGTTATGATAATCGATTTTATTTTTAAGTAATTTTGAATTATACCAAACTGTATAATTTTATCGATAATAAACAATATTGTTTCATGTTTATATTTTTTTAAATTTTTACCACAATTTTGATATTTTATCAAAACACGTATACACTGTACTTACAGTGTGTGTGTGCATTTCGAAAGTTGCAGCAACCCCACGATTTCGCCAAGAGCCGCCATTGGTCGTAAGAAAGATATTTTAAAGCAGCTAAAGAAATACAGAGGGGAAGTCGCGTTGTTTTAGGGAGACATTTTAAAGGTAAATATTTAGAAGTATAGATATTTTTTATTACTAATTAAGCAAACATGACCCTTTCTCTGAGCAATCAATTTCTCCAAGTACTAGCATTATAATTCTATTACTTTCCAGGATGAGCTGTCTTCCCATTGCACTACTTGGCAGCAGATGGCGTTCATCCCTCCCGTAACACCATCGTTAAAACCTTGGTTATTGGAGAACTGAGACAGTATTAAACCATTTTCTTCTGCGAATTAGATTTTCCTTCTAACTTTGCCCACCGTACTAATGGACTTAAGGTTTCGTGAATGTGGGGTTGCACACAGATATAAGTAAAGACAAGATCCTGAGCGTATTTTGCCTTTTATCGTTGATTTTTATTGGAATTTACTTATTTGACAACATAAATTCGAAATGTTTGGTTCTCTTCTGCTAACACTCGCTACAACGGGCATCCCGAGAGTCTTCGCTAGCCTACGAAGAGAATCGTTTGATTTTAAATAGTAATGGACTGTTTAATAAAAAATAATAAATAAATAAATAAAATAGAAGGCTAATGCATTCTGCTTCTGGAAGTTGCTGCTTTTTTGTGGTGCGTGCATTTTGTAAGCTCTCACTTCTAGTTGCTTCGCTGAATTTAAGAAATTTTTTGTCCTTTTAAACTATGATATCAGAGAGTTAGATAGTTGAAGAAGAGGAAACCTTCATCAACACAGAAGAAATAATCAGAGAGAGAAAGAGAGACAGATGCGAAGTTGAAGTAGACATATGAAGAAATTTACCGTCTTAGTGCAGTCAAAAGAACAACGATGTGCAATCATTATTTGAAAACGCATAATAAATCACAGTTGAGAATATCCAGTAATACAGTGGGACCATATGAACTGGTCTGAGACGAGGGAATGATATTCGTCTGAGGAACGGAGTCCTGGATCCAGGAAAGCGGTGCTCAAAACGGAGGAACCTGGATTGAAAAAAAAAACTGGATTTGTAGAGGTTAAAGAAGAAAACCAGCATATGGAGATACTAAAAAGGATCTTGGAAGATGCTAGGAAATGAATTTGGGTCGGAGATGGTCTGGGGGATATGCATAAGACACGAACAACCAGAGGAATTAAAATAAAATATGCTACTATTAATAGGTTTAGAATGCATCAACGATATGAACGAAACAGAGAGATGGAAGATGAAACTATTCAATCCTGTTGAGGACTAGACGAGGAAAAAGGGGAAGGAAACGAAGAATCCATTACAGAAAAAGATGAAAAGAAAGTAGGAGATGAGAAAAACAGAGAGATTAAGAAGAAAGCGAAGAAACTATGAAAAGTAGGATATGATAGAAAGAGAGAATAAGAAAATATCGAAATGGCAAAAGGAGAAAGATGAGAGGAAATGCAGAGAGAGAGAGAGAACATGGAACAGAAATCGCATTTGTTTTGTGAGAGGTCATCGCCGCAAAGACGGGACCATTAGCCAACCAGGGCAGCCATCAACACCAATTTCACTTGTTTCACAAGAGATGGCGCTGATAGACGAAGCGAGTGTTGATCGTCTGTCGTCGTCCTCTGAGTGCCGCACGAGGCCTCCGTAATTCCCGGTCATCAATAGATCAGGGTGGCCCGTCGTGTAATGACCGGTGGCTTATGTTATTCCTTCCGTAACGGGCACCTTATCTCCGCCATAATGGCCCTTTCTGACGGGGTCGCTAAATCACGCGGTCGTATCCCGGCAAAGGTTTCGTGCAAATCAAGCGGTCATAGCTGGGATCTTTCGTAACCACGGGGGGGTCGCCCGAAGCACCGACTGCAATATGCGTCTATTTGCAGGTGTGCACTGCGATGTCACCGAGGGGATTGTGGAAGGTGAATAATGATCACGTGCACGGGATGCCGGGAGCATGTGGTTGGTCCTGTGGTTCATGTTTATGGAGCAACCCTTCGCATTCATGAGACTTCTATTCATCTTTCTGTCGCTCCTTTGTTCGCTATTTTTTTCTAGCGAATAACAATAAGATCGGTTTTATCTTCTTTCTTTCATATCCAGCTTTCAATTTGGAGTCCTCGTTTTGCTAGTTTTTATTTTTGTTTCTATTCTTTGTCGTTCTCTATCATTTGCTTTTCTTCACGCTATTTACCATTCTTTCTTTTTTCTGTTTCTTTTTTGTCTCCTCCCGCACGTGGCTGTCGTTTGTCAATTTCAACTTTCTCCTCCTTTTTCTCTTGCTCGTCATGTAACCTCTCCTTGAAGCGTATTCAGCTGTATAATCTAAGCACAACCAGCAACCTTTTAGTGGTTCCTATCACTTAATCAACCTACAATAGTTTTGATAGCAATAAATACTTCGCTGTTTGTTGACTGATTTAGTCATTACTTGATCGAACTACGCTACAATACTGAAATGGACTCTGTGTGGAAGGGTTTTAAAGAGAAATATCAAATAAGTTCTGATAGGCAGAATGCAGAACGACTGCCTATCTAGTATACTCGTACCACAAGTTACCTGGTGAATGCGAACGCATCGGCTCTTGCCATAGAAACACAAGCACAATATCACATCCATCTTATGATGTCAGGTATCAAACCAATTAAATTATTTTACCATACTAATTATATTATATAATTATATTGATTGAAAAGTGGATGATATCACTCTTAAATTCAAATGATTTAGAACTAAAGGCGAGACGGCTGAGATCATGAGTACGTGAGGATATACCCTCATCAGATGTGTTGCTGGGAAACGACTTCAAGAGAGATTGGCGGAGTTGTTAGCGTTTTTCAACAACAGATTGTGGGTTCGAATTCCACTTTAAGTTTGAATGTTTTGTGAATGGTTTTAGGTGGAAGTTTGAATTTCAGCGCCAGATGCTTATTGGAGGCCTGAAACTCCTGTTTAGTCTACAGGTATATTCTTGGTACTAAAATCGAACTGTTAAGGCTATGAAGCATTCCGTAGATAAAATTTACTATTTACATGTCTTTACTATTATCATTATCAGCACTCTACAACAACAACAGCAATAATTGCGAATGTTGATATATTTTTTAAATGCGCTCATCCAATTCATTGTTGTAACATAATTCATTACGTTATATTGTTAGCCATCAATACAGAGTAATGAGCTAAAAGTTAATTGGCTATCCTCGTACTGAAAGGACAAGAGTTGACAATGCTGATACCAGCAAATCATATAATTTAATATAACATAATTTAATTACAATTAGCAAACCCTC